>NC_090437.1:217595735-217897878 GCF_031143425.1 Pleurodeles waltl | reverse complement strand
CAAACGCAGGCCCACACCCACCCAACAGCCATCCACCTCACAACAGCCTCTCGCCCATGCATCTTCACCCAAATTCAGTGAACGTACACCTCCTACAAAAACTACCTCTTCTTCCTCTCCAAAAACACCCTCCACTTCCCGTCACAGTGTGTCTAAGAAAGTTTTCCTGGCTAACCTTGACCTCTTCCCTAGACAGCCCCCCCTCGTCCTTCCCCTAGGGCCAGGCTGTCCAGGTCCAAGCCCAGCACCTCAGCCACCAAATCCGCAAGCACAGTGGTCCCAGCAACTCTGGTCTCATTACAGGCGCCACCCATCAGGGCTGCCAATGTGCCACCTAGCGAGGCCAAGGAGCAGGCCATTCCGCCACCTGCCAAGGTGAAGAAGGTGCCCACATGTCGGATGGAGAAGCCACACCTACCAGCAAGCAAAGGCTCCTCCAAACCAAAAGGGGACAGTGGCAAGACACCAGCAGCAACATCAAAGGTGAGGAAGGGACACAAACCGAACAGCAGGTCAGGACAGGGCACTGTGGCTCCGACTGAGGGACCAGAGTCACCCCTTCTGTCAACCACGACATCAACCTGTACAGCGGTGGACACCGCCACCTGCACCGTCACCTGCACCGCCACCAGCACTGCCACCAGCACCACCACCTGCATGTCTGCTGCCTCAGCAACAGTCCCCAGCATCATCCCCAATGGGCAGCCATCCGAGGCTGCAGGAGACGTCCTGCTGTGTCCCTCAACAGGTGCAGACACATGCACCACCGCCAGCACCTCGGCCACAGACACCGCAGCAACCACCGCCACCAGCCCAGCGACGTGCTCAGACAGTGCCATCACATCTGACATGGCAATCATCCCCAGAGGGCAGCCATCCGACGCTGCAGAAGACGTCCTGGACCTAGCCCAGCGTTCATGAGGCATGACTCTCAGCACTGTTTGTACCTGCCGGTGGCAGGCGAAGTCGCAGCAGGGTGCAGTTTGTCTCTGCCTCCATGGCATATCATGCTACCTGTTCCCAGGCAATCTTGTGGCACAAACACCCATGTGAGGGAATGGGAACTGCCACACTGCAAGTGAAGCAGTCTGGGCACAAAGCCCCCTCCAGAACCAGTGGAGAGATACATCCACTTCCTCAGTCCTTGGCAGGATGAAGCACTCTGGGCGCCAAGCCCCGTCCAGAACCAGTGGAGAGATACATCCACTACCTCAGTCCTTGGCAGGATGAAGCACTTTGGGCACCAAGCCCCGTCCAGAACCACTGGAGAGATACATCCACTTCCTCAGTCCTTGGCAGGATGAAGCACTCTGGGCAACAAGCCCCCTCCAGAACCAGTGGAGAATCACATCCACTATCTCAGTCCTTGGCAGGATGAAGCCCTCCGGGAACCAAGCCCCCTCAAGAACCAGTGGAGAGATACATCCACTACCTCAGTCCTAGGCAGGATGAAGCACTCTGGGCACCAAGCCCCCTCCAGTACCAGTGGAGAGATACATCCATTTCCTCAGTCCTTGGCAGGATAAAGCACTCTGGGCATCAAGCCCCCTCCAGAACCAGTGGAGAATCACATCCACTACACATCCACTACCTCAGTCCTTGGCAGGATGAAGCACTCTGAGCACCAAGCCCCCTCCAGAACCAGTGGAGACTGGCATTCACTTGTGAGACTGTGGCTTTGCACTCCCCTGGATAGCGCAGCGCGGAAACCACCCACTGGAGAGACTTGTGAGACTGTTGCTTTGCACTCCCCAGGACCAAGCAGTGGGCAAACCACCCACTGGAAAGACTTGTGAGACTGTGGCTTTGTACTCCCCAGGATAGAGCAGTGGGCAAACCACCCACTGGAAAGACTTGTGAGACTGTGGCTTTGCACTCCCCAGGACCAAGCAGTGGGCAAACCACCCACTGCAAAGACTTGTGAGACTGTGGCTTTGCACTCCCCTGGATAGAGCAGTGGGCACACCACCCACTGGAAAGACTTGTGATACTGTGGCTTTGCACTCCCCAGGACCAAGCAGTGGGCAAACCACCCACTGTAAAGACTTGTGATACGCTGGCTTTGCACTCCCCAGGACCAAGCAGAGGGCAAACCACCCACTGGAAAGATCTGTGAGACTGTGGCTTTGCAATCCCCAGGATAGAGTAGTGGGCAAACCACCCACTGGAAAGACTTGTGAGACTGTGGCTTTGCACTCCCCAGGATGCAGCAGTGGGCATGGAGCCCCCTCGTGGAGCAGTGGCGTTGTGCGTTCACCTGGCTGAGGTGCCCCCCTCCTCCCCCCCTGAGGTGCCTGTTTCATTTCGATCTGATGCCCCTGTAGTGTTCTCTCCGTTTCGAGTCAAGTATCTTGTGTGGACGTTGCCCATGCATTTTGTGACACCGATCCACGGACAATGTTTGATTAATATCTGGACTTGTGTAGTTGGTGTACTTATTGTATATACTGATTTTGGAAATTGCACTATCTGATTTATATTGATTACAATTGTTACAATCATTTCCTTTTGTCCTTGCATTCTTCCTGGGGTTGAGGGGGTGTATATGTAATGTTGCTGCATGTATTTGTGTTTATGGTGTTGTGAGTGAGAGTGGGGGTGGCGGTGTTGGGTGTGTGTGTCACTCTCTTTTCCCTCCCACCCTCCCCTGTGTTGTAGGTGCAATACTCACTGTGGTCATCGATGGCGTCTTTCCTGCTCCTGATACAAGAGGAGGAAGACCAGCATGGGCAGGACCTGTAGTTCGGGCTCATGGCGTCCTGGCTTCCCGTTGGGTGTTGAGAGGTGAGTGGTTTCCTTTACAATTTCTCTTTCCGCCGTGCTTTTGATAGCATTGGTAGCACCCCGGAAAAGGTGGCGGATAGGCCTCTTGTAATAGTGTGGGCGGTACTTTGTCCTCCGCTTGTCTGTTGGCGGTTACAGCCGCGGTGTTTGTTTCTACTGCTGTGGCGGTCGGAGTGTTAAAGTGGCTGTCTATGTTGGTGGTTTCCGCCATGGTCATAATTCCATTTTTTTTTTTCACCGGGCTTTTGACGGTATTACCGCTGCTTTATCACCGACCGCCAGGGATGTAATGAGGGCCTTAATGTCCACTCAAAACACAACCCAAAAAACAAAAACAACGACCTAAAGCTAAAATAAATAACCCTTTATATAGCAGAACACCTAAAATGATATTAAATTCCACAATATTAAGGTTAATGATATTCAAACTATTGATATTTATGTTAACAGCATTTATGTTAACCAAATCTATGAATTTAGCCTTGGTACTTACAAACCTATATTTTCTGGATACTACTATATTATGTCATCAATATTTAGTACAAGGATACTTTTGGCAATTATAGTCAGTATCTGAACCCAATCGCTGTATATTACATGAACAAGGGATACCACACAATATGCAAGGCCAGTCTGTAACTTGCAGGTTTCCCCATCTCACCCAGAGGCCTGTTCCTGGGAACAAAAGGGATCTGATTCTTACACAGTTATTGTAATCCGTTTGAATATGAGCTCAAAAAGGAGTAAATAAATATTTAATTTGTTTCCCTGCTTGATAAACGTTGCTAACCTAATGTTGCCTTGGTTACGACTGCCCTCAAATTAGATATAATAATAATTCAGTCTGATAAAGTCCAACGCTGACATGTTCAGGGTATATCTTGTGCAATAAGTATCACCTATTCCGAGATAAACCAGAAAACTGGAGCACAGCATACCGATTGTGGTGCTCACTGCACCAAAAAAAGCATGTCTCCGTATTTACCAGACATTTTTTTCTCTATAAATATGAGCAGGTTGACCTGCAGAATTTTACCTAGTGCCAATTATGGATTTCGGTATCTTCTGGAAAATTCAGAACACCAATAAACACAATAAAAGAAATGACTGCACATATCAATATTGTCACAATACACATCAAAATCCAAAATAATGTTATCAAACAAAGCAAATAATATTGACTATTTATTGTTGACTATTAGTTATGCAGGTGTTGGTATAGAGAAGCGTTCTATTCCTGCACTGGAAAGCCCCTTTCAAGTTAACCCATTAATTCACCCACTAATCCACCCCAAAGCAACACTTTGACGCTCCCATAGAGTTCACACTTGAGAATGTAATACTCTTTAAGGAGCTGTGGTATTACCATCAGCTATTAATCACTGAACCTAGATTCCAGTTGTATTTCAGCCTAGCCTGTAAAACTGGGAGTGTGAAACAAAGAAAGGAAAGCAAAGTACTGTGCAAAACCATACCACAAGTAGGGGAAGATTTGCAAATATGCCACACAATGCAGTAAGGCAACTAATATATGGCACACTTCTGCTCTCAGAGTTGCGCACTGTGTGCTGCCTATGGCAACTGCGGGCACACTTGTGCTATGGTGCAAGGTTACATGCATTCCAGACAGGATTGTTTCAGTGCAGGATGGGTTACTTTGCTGTAGAAAAACAATCCTAAAGGCAGTTTCCTGTTTCTACGTGTGATGCGTAAAGCATCACACATAGAAAAAGGAAGTAACAAGGAGAAATAAAGACAATTCTCCGCATTACACTTTTCCATGTTAGGCACACCATTTTGGTGCATGTGCACGTTTACTGTTGGCACAATCACAGGATAACTGCCTCTAGTAAACTTGGGATTGCATCATATTCCAGGGGTGGATGCACAGGAATGCCCTGGCTCCACCCATGGAACAACTTCCACAACGAAATTTAATGCAACTGAACACAAGCCACTGGTTTGCATTACATTTCTTTATGCCATCAGTGAAGGCAACCCGAATAGCCCCTTTTGTGATTTCAAGGCATAAAAGGCTTAGTTTTGTTTTAAATTATTCATCATCAAAGGCAGCTATCACTCCATTTTTCGACCAGCCTGAACTACAAATGGTTTAAAGTTGACAATGTTATCTAGTGTTGTTTGTTGTCATGTTGTTGTTGCTCCACCGCTGTGGCTGCAATTTCAAAGATCACAATTATGGACTTTTGTTAGTCAACAACCAACCTGTTGGCCTAATCTTAGTGATCCGGAACAAATTTGGAGTGGTTTAAAAAACCACTGTGTCATCAGCAACGTTAATTACGTATGGGTATGGGATGTCCAATTTTTGAAGAAAAAAATCTCACATTTGTAAGAACTACTCAATGGTAGCTTCATAGAGACTGAAAATCAGGTGTTTGTTCCTCTTACATAGCCAAAAAGTATAGACATAAAAATGTACCTCGTTTTTTAAACTGCCTTGGCTTTGTGGAAATTCTGAGGAAGTGCAATTATTTTTATTTAACAAGGGGACATAGGAAAGAATCTATTTAGGTCCTGGGAGATTCCAGTAGGGTTCATTTTTGCATTTTCTGGTTAAGGTGTAGACAGGATCCATGGGATTTATGGACATTAATTCAATTTGGTAAACCAACTCCATTTCTGTGCTGATGTAAGAATCCATTGGTGAGAAAAATATGTATGCACTGGCGGCCGGCAGCTTTAGGAGGGAGGGGGCGGGCGGGACACACACACACACACACACATTCTTTCACACACAGACACGCACGCAAGCACATCCATTAACAACACTCATACCATTAAAACATGCACGCAGGCACCAAACATTCATTTTAAAAGATCGCACACACTCATTCTTTCACACACACACGCATGCACATCCATTAACAACACTCATAGCACTCAAACATGCATGCGCGCACCAAACATTCAATTTAAAACATCACACACACTTACCTTCAGCCCCCAGGTCCCAGGAGGGTTGGGACTGCTGCCTTCCCTCATTGGCTGACCTTAGGTCAGCCAATGAGGAAAGGAAGCAGTCCCAGCCTCATCACAGAGTGGGATGGGGTCAGTGAGACTGCTGACCCCACCCCACTCTGTGACGAAGTGTCACTGATTGACACTCGCCCTGGGCACTTCAGGGCTTAAACTGAAGCGCCCAGGGAGAGTGTCAATTGGTGATGCTTTCCTCGTCACCCAGGGGTGGGCCTCGATGCACCCTTTGCTGAGCCGAGGAGGTCACGCCCATAGGAGCTGTGACCTCCTTAGCCCAGCAAAGTTCAGCTCAGGCAGCCAGGAGTGTGTGCAAATTGTGCATGTCTGCTCCTGGCTGCCTGAGCTGAACATGGAGAGTGTCTGTCAGGCTGACCTTTGTTCAGAAGGTGGGGGGGTAGTGGCCCCTCGACCCTAAAGGATGGGTCGCCACTGTATGTATGTCCAAGTTGTGATGGTGAGATTGTTATTTTTAGGTTTCACTTGAAGTGCAGTTAGGACAAGAAACAAGTGTCCTGTGGCATGAGCAGGATCATTTAAAACTATGAGGTAAGAATGCAAATAGCACGTGTAACAAAGACATGCTTGTTCTCTTTTTCCAGTTAATGAGGTTAAGGTGTGCAAAGTCACCTAGCACGCCATTTGCTTGTATTATAACCCAATGTGTCATTCAGAAAGTGCAGTGCAGTCACCACCAGGTGAGATACTTGATAGAACACCCAGCATAACCTACACTGAATTCATAGTAGACAATAAAGTTAAAACTTAATGAAAACTGTGTTTGCTTTCATGGTAACATGATTTCTTTCATTTATCTTGCTCCTCTGCTAACTTGGTGACAGCCTCTACTGGCTACTGTCTGTCTTCCAATATGGTGTACGCTCTCAGACAAGAGGACGATTTCACTACCAATCACCAGCTTGCACTGTGATGTACTAGGAAAGAAATCAATGAATAGAACTAGAAATTAAAACTTAAAACGTAGAAGTAAGCACTGCAAAGATTAGCTTGAACCCTCATCTAGTACATGAATCAAAATAAAGGAGATTTGGGATCAAAGCATTATTGGACTTCTGGGGAAGAGAAATATTGAAGTAATGTAATAAGTTATTATTTTATATGGAAAGAAATCCGTAGGTGCAAAAGGTGTGATCGAGCATGGTCGGGTAGTTGAGTCACAGCCCAGACAAAATAGCAAAACTAACCACTAAAACAAAGGCTTTTGGACCCACTTCTTGGGGGGAGTGGGGGAGGTTTGCATGAATAATCATTTTGCAGAAACACTGAAATTGCCTCTGTGATGTCCGCATAGAGTGTAATAGTTGCTTGAAGCCATCCCCTAGTGTCTGTGAGGGTAGTTAAAGTGGTGTGGGACTACATCGAAGGCCCTTATATTATTGGTCACTACATTCAAGGGTCTCCATTTTCAAACATTTCATAGGCCCTCATTACAACGCTGGCGGTCGGTGTTAAAGCAGCAGTAATACCGCCAACAGCCCGGCGGAAAAAAAATGGAATCACGACCATGGCGGAAACCGCCAACAAGGACAGCCACTTTAACACTCCGACCGCCACGGTGGTAGAAACTAACACCGCGGCGGTAACCGCCAACAGACAGGTGGAGGACAAAGTACCGCCCACACTATTGCAAGAGGCCTATCCGCCACCTTTTCCGGGGCGGTACCAATGCTATCAAAGGCACGGCCGAAACAGGAATTGGAACGGAAACCACTCACCTGTCGACACCCAACGAAGAACCAGGATGCCATGGAGCCCGAACTACAGGTCCTGCCCATGCTGGTCTTCCTCCTCTTGTATCAGGAGCAGGAAAGACGCCATCGACGACCACGGTGAGTACTGCACCTACAACACAGGGGAGGGTGGAAGGGAAAAAAGAGTGACACACACACACGCAACACGCAATACCCCCACCCTGACCCACAATACCATACACGCAAATACATGCAGCAACATTACATATACAACCCCTCACCCCCTGGAAGAATGCAAGGACAAAAGGAAATGATTGTAACGATTGTAATCAATAAAAATCAGATAGCGCAATTTCAAAAATCAGTATATACAAATACGTACACCAACTACACAAGTCTGGATATTAATCAAACATCGTCTGTGGATCAGTGTCCCAAAATGTATGGGCGAAGCCCACACAAGATACCTGACTCGAAACGGAGAGAACACTGCAGGGGCATCAGATCAAAATGAAACAGGCACCTCAGGGGGAGGGGGAGCACCTCAGCCGGATGAACGCACGACGCCACTGCTCCACGAGGGGGCTCCATGCCCACTGCTGTGTTCCAGGGAGTGCAAAGCCACAGTCTCACAAGTCTTTCCAGTGGGTGGTTTGCCCACTGCTGTATCCTGGGGAGTGCAAAGCCACAATATCACAAGTCTTTCCAGTGGGTGGTTTGCCCACTGCTCTATCCTGGGGAGTGCAAAGCCACAGTCTCACAAGTCTTTCCAGTGGGTGGTTGGTCCACTGCTGTATCCTGGTGAGTTCAAAGCCACAGTCTCACAAGTCTTTCCAGTGGGTGGTTTGCCCACTGCTCTATCCTGGGGAGTGCAAAGCCACAGTCTCACAAGTGGATGTCGTCTCCACTGGTTCTGGAGGGGGCTTTGTGCCCATAGTGCTTCATCCTGCCAAGGACTGAGGAAGTGGATGTATCTTCATCCTGCCAAGGACTGAGGAAGTGGATGTATCTCTCCACTGGTTCTGGAGGGGGCTTGGTGCCCAGAGTGATTCATCCTGCCAAGGACTGAGGAAGTGGATGTGTCTCTCCACTGGTTCTAGAGGGGGCTTGGTGCCCAGAGTGCTTCATCCTGCCAAGGACTGAGGAAGTGGATGTATCTCTCCACTGGTTCTGGAGGGGGCTTGGTGCCCAGAGTGCTTCACATGCAGTGTGGCAAGTCCCATTCCTTCACCTGGGTGTGTGTGCCACGAGATTGCCTGGGAACAGGTAGCATTATACTCCATGGAGGGAGAGACACACTCCACCCTGCTGCGACTTCGCCTGCCACCTGCAGATACAAACAGTGCTGAGAGTCATGCATCATGGACACTGGGCAGGGTCCAGGACGTCTCCTGCAGCCACGGACGGCTGCCCACTGGGGATGATTGCCATGTCAGCTGTGGTGGCAGTGTCTGAGCACGGCACGGGGCTGGTAGCAGTGGTTGCAGTGGTGTCTGTGGAGGAGGTACTGGCGGTGGTGCATGTGTCTGCACCTGTTGAGGGACACAGCAGGACGTCTCCTGCAGCCTCGGATAACTGCCCACTAGGGATGATGCTGGGGACTGTTGCTGAGGCAGCAGACATGCAGGTAGCAGTTCTGGTGGCTGTGTCCACCATCATACAGGTTGGTGTACTGGTTGACAGAAGGGGTGACTCTGGTCCCTCAGTCGGAGCCACCATTCCCTGTCCTGACCTGCTCTTCGGCTTGTGTCCCTTCTCCACCTTTGATGTTGCTGCTGGTGTCTTGCCACTGTCCCCTTTTGGTTTGGAGGAGCCCTTGATTGCTGGTAGGTGCGGCTTCTCCCTCTGGCATGTGGGCACCTTCTTCACCTTGACAGGTGGCGGAATGGCCTGCTCCTTGGCCTCGCTAGGTGGCACACTGGCAGCCATGGTGGGTGGTGCCCGCGATGAGACCGGAGTTGCTGTGACCACTGGTCTTGGGGATTTGGTGGCTGAGGTGCTGTGCTGGGAACTGGACAGCCTGGCCCTAGGGGAAGGACGGCGGGAGGTGTAGGGAAGGTGGAGGGGGTTTGGGAGTGGAGGAAGAGATAGTGGTTGTAGGAGGTGAACGTTTGCTGAATTTGGGTGAAGGTGCATGGGCCGGAGGCTGTTGTGAGGTGGATGGCTGTTGGGTGGGTGTGTGCCTGCGTTTGTGTACTTTGGGAGGAGGGCTCACAGACACACTGGGAGGGTACACAGGGGATGTGTGAATGGTAGTGGGGGTGGTGAATGCACATGAGCGGTGTGTGGTGATGGGCATGCTGGTGATGGAGGTAGTGGCTGAGGATGTAGTGCATGCAGGTGTGAGTGGAGACGAGACAGGGAGGGAGGAGGAGGACGTGGAGGAGGGGGACACAGTGGAGGCAGTGGATGTTGGTGTGTCTGCATGGGGATGGTGCTTGTGTGAGTGCCTGTGGGATGTGTGGTGCTTATGTTTGCCATGTCCACTCTTGTGTGCTGGTGAGTGTGCATGCTGGTCTGATGGTGTGCTTGGGATAGACTGAGGTACAGGGGATTTGGTCTGGGTGGAGGAAGTTGGAGGGGGGAGACTGGACACAGGGACAATGGCTGCCATCAGTGCTGAGGCCAGAGCCTGAAATGCTCTCTGTTGGGCCACCTGCCCAGAATGAATGCCCTCCAGGTATGCATTTGTTTGCTGCAAGTGCCTCTCAACACCATGGATGGCATTCAAAATGGTAGATTGCCCAACAGTGAGGGATGTCAGGAGGTCAATAGCCTCCTCACTGAGGGCAGCAGGGCTGACTGGGGCAGGGCCTGAGGTGCCTGGGGCGAAGGAGATGCCCACCCTCCTGGATGAGCGGGCACAGGACACACGCTGAGGGGCTGCTGGGAGGGCGGTGCTGGTAGGGGGTGTGGTGGATGTACCTGTTGATGTGGTGGGCATAGAGGTGCCCGCCACCGCAAAGGAGCTCCCATCAGAGCAGGAGTCTCTGGTGTATGCTCCTGTCCCCATCGTGGAGCTCCCTTCCCACTGGTGCCTTCAGACTCCGTTACTTCACCCTCCAGGGCCATGTGGGATGCAGCTCCCTCCTGCTCCGGTGCCACTGCTCCTCCGCCAGATAATGCTAATGCACGCAAGAACAGGGTGACAAAACAAAAAGAGGGGGGAAAGACAAAAGATACACATGGTCAGTGCATGCAACACCACTACCTTTTGCGGACACAACACACAGGGAGCAGCCCTATGCACTAAGCCATGCACTAACAATGCATGGGAAAAGCACATGCCCAAGGGGGCTCTGTCTAGACCCATTTCATGCACAGCTGGCACCCTTGGGAGCCTGACTAGTTGTAGAGGACAAATACCACCTTTGCGCTTGGACTGGGAATGAGGCTGCAAAACAATGGATCTACCTTTGCGCATATTCTCTTGCCTAGGGGAACCCACAGGCCACCACCCCCACCCAGACACCTCGTCAAGCATGCAGGGTCAGCTGAATGAGAGTGTACTCACCCCCTTGTGGCTGCTATGATGCCCTCAAGCACCCATCCAACTCTGAATATGCTACCGCCAGGATCCGGTACATCGGGGGGTCATGGTGCGGCGGGTACTCCTTCCTCGTTGGGAGGCCATCCCCAGCTGGGCCTCCGCCGTCTTCTTCCTCCAGCGGCACAGGTCCTCCCATCATTTCCAGCAGTGGGTGCTCCGTCTATGGTCAACCCCCAGGGTCCACACTTCCTTGGCGATGGCACACCAAACCCCTTCTTCTGGTGGACTCTGCCATAGAGGAAAAGTGAAGTAATAATGGATGTCACTATCCCGTACAGTTCTTCTCACACATTGCCTAAAAACCTCCCACCCTGGCCCAGACATACATACACACACACTATCCTCACATGCTGGCCTGTCCCCCTCCCCTCCCTCTTCCATCCACAACACTCCATACAGTCATGTGCATTCCACCATGCTCACAGTGTACTCACCTGTTTGTCTGGAGGACCGTACAGTTGCGTGTACTGGGGGAGGACCCCATCCACTAGTTTCTCCAACTCCTCTGAAGTGAAGGCAGGGGCCATTTCCCCAGACACTGTAGCCATCGTCGCTTCCAGACACAGGTCACAGCAACACTTGCAGTGTAGGTCCTCTCCTGTTGAAGGTCAGGTATCAAGTGAGTTAACAGTTAGAAAATGGCGGCCACGTCCGTGGCGGTGCGTACCGTCACCGCCGGCGTACATCGTCACTGGCTCCTGGAACCCATAGGGCCCGATGTTAACCAATGCTGAATTGCGCCGCGGTCTTCGACCGCCTACCGCGACAGTGTACAACGCCAGTGCAGTTACCTCATTTCCCCTTGTCCCACCTTACAGGTCAGGCAGCCGCCATTTCAGGGGGCCACATGACATGCCAAATAACTGTGTCACACCTATTTAGGCCAGGAATACGGACAGACAAAGGCACATGGAGAAATTGTTACGTTTTTGCAAAACAGCATTGTGATACCTAAGTGTTGTATGACCCTCTGCTCACCGTTCTCCTCCATAGGGCACATCTGCAGGGGCAGGTGATGAGATAGCGGCATCCTCCGGTGTACAGACCCCTGGTGGACCTGTCAGCAATGGAAGAGAGACACATAATTATCACTTACAGACTTGATCGTGCAACAATCCAGGAACTGTGTGCCCATTTGGAGCCAGACCTGATTTCAGCTATCCACCATCCCACAGGAATACCCCCTCTAGTGCAGGTCCTTTCTGTACTCCATTTCCTGGCCAGTGGGTCTTTTCAAACAACAGTGGCCATGGCATCAGGGATGTCCCAGCCAATGTTCTCTAACGTTTTGTCCAGAGTGTTGTCTGTCCTGCTGCAACACATGCGCAGCTACATTGTTTTCCCTCAAGTGGAGGATTTGCCCACTGTGAAAGGTGACTTCTATGCCCTGGGACATATCCCAGCATCATTGGTGCCTTTGATGGTACACATGTGGCAGTTGTACCCCCCCACAGGAATGAACAGGTATACAGAAACCGGAAAAGCTACCATTCAATGAATGTGCAGATGGTGTGTTTGGTAGACCAGTACATCTCTCATGTGAATGCCAAGTATCCTGGCTCAGTGCATGACGCTTACATTTTGATAAATAGCAGCATCCCTTATATGATGGGGCAACTCCAGAGGCACTGTGTGTGGCTAATAGGTGAGCCTAAAGTCCCCACACAGTTTCATTTGGTGTCTGGGTATGGGAGATTCCCTAATGTTTGGAGTATGTTTAACAGTTGTCCCTCAATATTTGCAGGTGACTCTGGTTACCCCAACCTGTCATGGCTACTGACCCCAGTGAGGAATGCCAGGACAAGTGCAGAGGAACGCTACAATGAGGGACATGGGCGAACTAGGAGGATAATAGAGCGCTCCTTTGGCATCCTGAAGGCCAGATTCCGGTGCCTCCATCTGACAGGTAGCTCCCTATACTACTCACCGAAGAAGGTGTGCCACATCATCGTAGCCTGCTGTATGTTTCACAACCCGGCTTTGCGACGCCAGGTTCCTTTTCTGCAGGAGGATGGGCATGATGGTGGTCTTGTGGCAGCTGTAGAGCCTGTGGACAGTGAAGAAGATGAGGCAGAAGAAGAAGATGTAGACAACCGAAACAACATCATCATGCAATACTTCCAGTGAGACACAGGTAAGAAGATGGAACTGCTTCCCACATCTCATACTATTGTAGGACCTAGCAAAAGTCTGCCTTTTTCACTCTGTGTATGGACCCTGACTTGTCACTTTGGCTTTCCATTTCACAGATCCGGGTCCCAATTTGTGCCCTCTGCTATGTTTACTCCTGGCCTACAGCTGTGAAGGGGGGTGTGAAATGGGCTGGGGTGATGGTGGAGGAATGTCCATGGCAGAGTCCAGTCTCATGGTCTCACAGGTGCATTGTCCAATGGGGCATAGGAAGTTGAGCTATGGCAGTTTAAGGTTGACAGGGTGACAAAGTGAGACAGAAGGGTGACATTCAGGAGGGTCTTATTTCCTGGCGGGGGTCTTGGCAATGTTCTCTGTCTTGTTCCTGGATCTCAGGGATGGTTTGCATGGTGGTTCTCCTTCTGCAGGGGGTGGGGTGCTGGTGGCCTGTTGGTCCTGTGGCGGAGCCTCCTTTCCATAAGCGCCGGCGGAGGTGGAGGGCTGTTCATCGTCCAGGCTAGTGTCAGGGGCCCGTTTGTGTGCCACTGTGTCCCTCATGGTATTGACAAGGTCTGCCAGCACCCCTGCAATGGTGACCAGGATGGTGTTAATGGACTTCAAGTTCTCCCTGATCCCCAGGTAGTCTTCCTCCTGCAGCCGCTGGGTCTCCTGAAACTTTGCCAGTACCTTGCCCATGGTCTCCTGGGAATGGTGATATGCTCCCATGATGTTGGAGAGTGCCTTGTGGAGTGTCGGTTCCCTGGGCCTGTCCTCCCCCTGTCGCACAGCAGTCCTCCCAGCTTCCCTGTTATCCTGTGCCTCTGTCCCCTGAACCGTGTGCCCACTGCTAGTGACCCCAGGTCCCTGATTGTCTTGGGTTGGTGGGTTTGCTGGGTTCCCTGTAGTGGTGGACACACTGCTGATTGACGTGTCCTGGGGACAGAGGGATGGGCCCGCTGGGTGGGTGCTTTGGCTGTGTTTCCTGAGTGGGGAGGCTCTGTGGTGGTTTGGGACTGTGTCAGGGGACCTGACTGTCCCAAGGTCCCTGATAGCCGGGCTGGTCATCTTGATCCAGGCGTGCAGAGCTGCTGTCATCACTGTGGGCCTCTTCTGTGGGGGTACTGGATATGTCTGGCACCTCCTGTTCGGTGACGTTGGGTAGGGGTCCTGTTTGGGTGTAAATGCATAGTTTTAGAATCTGTGTGTGCCATCTTGTGCATTGGGTGAGGTACCCTCTACTCCTGTGCTTGCGTCATTGTGTTAACCCTTTTGTGATAGTTGGTTTTTGGTTTTTGTGGGTTTCTGTACTGGACATGCTTTGGTGACAGTGGTCCATGCGTAGGTGTTGCATGCAGGGCCTTGGTATTGAGATGTGTGGGTTGTGATAGTGGGACATATGGAGATGATGGTGTGATGGGGTGAGGTTAAGAATGGGAGTATGTAATGGCATGCAAGTGGGGTGGGGGTATGAAGTAGTTAAGATATGACTTACCAGAGTCCAGTCCTCCTGCTTCTCCTGCGAGGCCCTCAGGATGCATTATTGGCAAGACTTGCTCCTCCCATGTTGTTAGTTGTGGGGGAGGAGGTTGGGGTCCACTCTCAGTCCTCTGTACAGCAATCTGGTGGCTGGATACCACGGAACGTACCTTCCCCCGTAGGTCATTCCACTTCTTCCTGATGTCATCCCGTGTTCTTGGATGATGTCTTGGATGATGTCCCACTGCGTTGACCCTGTCGACAATTCTCCGCCATAGCTCCATCTTCCTTGCAATGGATGTCTGCTGCACCTGCGATCCGAATAGCTGTGGCTCTACCCGGTATGATTTCGTCCACTATGACCCTGAGCTCCTCCTCTGAAAACCTGGGGTGTCTTTGAGGTGCCATGATGTGGTGTGGGTGATATGTGAGGTGCTGTCTATTGTGATGTGTGTCGGGATGTGTTAGTGTTTGTTGTTTGAGGTGCGTGGATGTTGTATAAGTGATGGTGTTGTGTGTCTGTGGATGCTGGTGTTGTGTTAGCTAATCTCTCTCTCTGGCCTTCTTCGAATTTTTTGTTTTTAAGGGTTTGTGGGTAATGTGAGGGTGTGTTTTATGTTGGATTGGGTGTGTGGGTGTGGTGTGTGTATGTGTATCAGGTGTGTGTATTTCGAATTGTCCAATGTGGTTGTGTTTTATAAGTGAGTGTGTATTTTGAGCGCGGCGGTGTGTACCGCCAATGGATTACCACAGTTGAAAGACCGCCGCGTTGATTCGTGGGTTGTGATAGTGTGGGCGTATTCTTGTTGGCATGACGGTGTACGTTTTGGTATCTCCAGTTTATCACTAACCTTTGGTGTGGCGGACTTGTGTGGGTGTCTGTATTGTGGCGGATTACTAGCTGTGGGTCTTAATACCTGTGGCGGATTTCCGCCGACACAACGATATGTTGGCGGTCTTCAGCACGGCGGAAAGCGGGATTTACTGCCAGGGTTGTAATGAGGGCCATAGTCTCATTGCTCATTGCTCTTATCCTTTTTTTAATTGATTAACACACACCCTTAACAGCTTTACTAGTTACCGGTCAGGATTCCCCTATAGAACTCTTCAAGCAAGTAATCAGCAATTGAGGCACGTTGACCTACATCTAGTGCTAAATTTGACCCAGTGATTGCTATTGGAGCCCACTACTCTTTGATCTAGAGCAAGAGAGGGAAACACAAAAGAATGAATAAAAGAATGAAACGGAGCAAGAGAAATACTGAAAAACAGTAAAAAATGCAAGAATGACAAAGGTTGTGCAAGAGTGCAATGAAGAGGCTGAGAATGACTGGTGGTTGATTAAAGATTCATAACGTGGAATCAAAACTGTACCACCGTGGTATTGCACATTCCAACCTTCAATAGAACTTGCTTGGACCTCTGAGCTAAACTTTGGCCCCCTGCACTTGTTTTTTTTTCACAAATTAAGCATCTTCACACAACCAGGCCACTGCCTTGAACAATGCCACAAGATTTCACCTAAGGGTGTCATACTTCTGTGGATCACCTCTTTCATGTCCTCACTTTTGTGCCACCTAATTAGGGCCTCCGGTTTTGGCACATTAATACCCCTTCCTCTGCCACAGCCTTGGTCTGTGGAATGACATCTCGCAAAATTCCATACTACACAAAGGGGGTCATTCTGACCTCGGCGGTAAAAGGCCCTTACCGCCGGTCAGAAGACCGCCATAACACCGCCGCGGCCGCGGTTAACCGCCACGGTCATTCTGACCCACAACGGCCAAACCTCCAAAATTCCGTCCTCCACTGCAGCCCGCCACATCAGCGGGCAGCGATAAACTGGAGATGACCAAACCTCCACCGTCACGCCAACAGAAATACGCCCATGCCATTACGACCCACGAATCCACACGGCGGTCATTCAAACGCGGTATTCCATTGGCGGTACACACCGCGGCGGTCAGAATACACACACATCACCAAAACACAGCCACATTGGACAATTTGAAATACACACACCTGATACACATACACACACCACTCCCACACAATCAACCAACTATAAAACACACACCCACATCACCCACAAACCCCTGCGACCATAATTACTGAGAGAAGGAGAGAGAGACACAGCAGACAATCCAAAGCAAGACACACTGAGGCACACTACACCATCACACACACCACATAGTAGCACAAAGCACCACTCACCAACATACTCATCATCACATACACCACCCCACACCTCACCCACACCACCCCATGGCACCCCAAAGGCACCAACGCTTTTCGGACCAAGAACTCCGGGTCATGGTGGAGGAAATCCTAAGAGTGGAACCCCAGCTCTTCGGCTCGCAGGTGCAGCACACCAGTATAGCTAGGAAGGCGGAGCTATGGCAGCGGATCGTGGACAGGTCAACGCGGTGGGACAGCATCCCAGGAATAGGGAGGACATACGAAAAAGATGGAACGACCTACGGGGGAAGGTCCGATCGATGGTCTCCAGGCACAACATCGCGGTCCAGAATACTGGCGGCGGACCCCCACCCACCCTCCCGAATTCACATCGTGGGAGCAAGACGTCTTGAACATCCTGCATCCTCAGGGCCTCGCAGGAGTAGCCGGAGGAATGGACTCTGGTAAGTCCAATCTCAACTACTATATCCCCCCCACCCCACCAGCATGCCAACCCACACCCCCACCCTCACCCCCAACCCCCCAGCACACATCCTCCCTGACAATGTCTCACCAGCACAACCCACCCATCCCAACACCAACTCCTGCATGCCAACACAAATCATGGGCACCCATCACCTAAGCATGACCACTGCAATAACCCCCCCCCCCCACTAACTACCCTCACAACACCTCCCTCAAGGGAATGCCTGCACTGGGGGACAAGGGCACCCATAACACGCACGCTATTGTACACACAGAAACAATAACCAAACTCTCTTACCCCATGCAGGACCCGAACGACAACACACCAGCCAGGAGGGTCCAGAAGTGTCCATCCCACCACCGGAACAGGCCCACACTGAGGATAGCAGCTCTGTCGACAGTGAACCTGATGACCAGCCCGGACCATCGGGGACCTCTGGGCAGTCGGTTCCCCTCAGGCAGCCACAGGCCACACCAGACCCGACCCCCTCTGCCAACACCAGCACAGCTCCCACCCAGCGGGCCCATGCCTCTGTCTCTAGGACAGCTCAATCAGCGGTGTGTCTGCCACTACAGGGCACCCAGGCTAACCCAACACCCCAACAACAACAGGGACCTGGGGGCAGTGGTAGCGGGCACACCGTCCAGGGGACAGAGGCCGGGGGAAACCGGGCAGCTCGGAGGGCTGATGTGCGACAGGGGGGGGAGGAGAGGCCCAGGGAACCCACTCTCCAAGAGGCCCTCACCACCATCATGGGGGCATACCACCACTCCCAAGAAACGATGGCGACGGTACTGGCCAGGTTCACTGAGATCCAGGCACAGCAGGAGGAACGCTACATGGGGTTCAGGGAGGAGCTGAGAATCATCGGGACCGCAATGGGGACCATCGTCCTGGCCCTCCACAGGATAGAGGACGTGTTGCGGGACCATGGTGCACCACACAGGGCCCCTGTCACTAGCCCGGACCAGGAACAGCCTACCACCTCCGCCGGCGCTAGTGGACAGGAGGTCCCAACACCTCAACAGCCCCCCAGAACCCCACCTCCTGCTGAATAACAACCACCCCGTAAGAGGAGCCTGAGACCAAAAAAAAAGACAGAGTAGGATGTCAAGACCCCCGCCAGCAGGACATACCCCCTCAAGTCTTCCCACTGTCCCACATTGCCACCCTGTCCAACCATGAACTGCCTATGCTCCATCCTTCCACAGGCAAAAGGACAATGCACCTGTGAGACTGAGAACTGGACTCTGCCATGGATATTCCTCCACCCCCACCCATCACCCTTAGAATCACATGTACCGATATCTAGCACTGTAAATAAATCACATTTTGCACACAAATCTGTTTTGAGTCATGCTGTATTATTGACAAATGTATTACATATTACTGTTCGATTTCTGTTCTGTCAATTAGTCATGACAACATACCAATGTCAATACGCTGTATTTCATGGGCGAACCAAGCAGAAGTCAGGTACTGAGTCAGACAGCACTGAGAAGGGAAGGGAAAGGCAAAAATTAATGAAAAACATCTGTGGGGAACTACAGAAAGTACAGATGCAGGAGGCTATAAGCAAATGTGAAATGGCGTGGGTGATTCTTACCTGTGTGTTACTGGAAATACTGTTGTATCACTCTGTCCCTATTGTCTGTGTCGTCCTCAGAGTCTTCCTCCTCTTCACTCTCCACAGGCTCCACGGCTTCTACAACACCACCATCTGGACCATCCTCCTGCAGGAAAGGCACCTGGCGTCGCAAAGCCAGGTTGTGGAGCATACAGCACGCCACGATGATATGGCACACCTTCTTTGGTGAGTACATTAGGGATCCACCTGTCATATGCAGGCACCTAAACCTGGCCTTCAGGAGCCCAAAGGTTCGCTCAATCACCCTCCTAGTAGGCCCATGGGCCTCATTGTACCGTTCCTCTGCCCTGGTCCTGGGATTCCTCACTGGGGTCAATAGCCACAGCAGGTTGGGGTAACCAGAGTCACCTATTAGCCACACACGCTGTCTCTGTAGCTGTTCCATCACATAGGGAATGCTGCTATTTCGCATAACATACGCGTCATGCACTGACCCTGGGGACTTGGCATTTACATGGGAGATGTACTGGTCAGCCAAACAGACCACCTGGATATTCATTGAATGGTAATTCTTCCTGTTCCTGTACACCTGTTCATCGTCATTTGGGGGGACTAAAGCCACATGGGTCCCATCAATTGCACCAATGATGTTGGGGATGTGTCCAAGGGCATAGAAATCAGCTTTCACTGTAGGCAAATCACCCTCCTCTGGGAAAATGATGTAGCTCCGCATGAGTTTCATCAGGGCAGACAACACTCTGGATAAGATCTTGGAAAACATAGGCTGAGACATCCCAGATGACATGGCCACTGTTGTCTGGAATGAGCCAGTTGCAAAGAAATGGAGGACAGACAGAACCTGCACTAGAGGGGGAATTCCTGTGGGTTGGCGGATGGGGGACATCAGGGCTGGCTCCAGCTGGGCACACAGTTCATGGATGGAGGCTCGGTCAAGTCGGTATCGTAGTATTATGTTGCGTTCTTCCATTGTGGACAGGTCCACCAGCGGCCGGTACACGCAAGGATTCCTCCTTCTCATCGCTAGTCCCAGCGGACGGTGCCTAGGAAGGAGAATATGGAGTACAGAGTCAATCCACTCACAGGTACGTACAACACAGCTTGCACAGTACAGGTAAATGTATGGTTTGATATGTTTGTATGTGTGCCATTGCAAGGCATAGGCCTATGTGACGCATTAGAAATTAAGCCATGTGGGCCCTTGAAATGGCCGATGCCTGACCTGTGAAGTGGGACAATGGGATGTGAGGTCACTGCGCTGGCGGGGCACACCGTGGCGGTAGGCGGTCGAAGACCGCTGTGCGAAGACGCATTGGTTAACATTGAAGCCTATGGGTTTCAGGAGCCAATGACGATGTGCGCCGGAGGTCGCGGGTCGCACCGCCGCGGTACGCACCGCCGCGGGCGTGACCGCCATTTTCTATCTGCTTAATCATTCGAGACATGATCATCCACAGGAGAGGACCTATACTGCAAGTGCTGCTGTGAACTCGGTCTGGAAGTGACAATGGCTGCTGCTACTGGTGAAAGGGCCCCCGCCTTCAGTTCAGAAGAGTTGGAGAAGCTCGTGGACGGGGTCCTCCCCCAGTATGCGCAACTCTACGGTCCTCCAGACCAACAGGTGAGTACACTCAGTGCACATTGAATGGGTTATGCCTGTGTGGAGGGGGGGGATGTAAGTTGGTGGGGTGTGGAGGGAATGGGGAGTGCAACGCACGACAGATGAGAGAATGGGAACCATGACAAGGTTGGAGAGGGGGGGGCATGTACTCCAAACATGCAGATATGTGACGGTTTCTCTTTCCCACCCTGTACATGTCAAACAGGTGAGCGCCCACCAGAAAATCGATATTTGGCGTGCCATCGCCGAGGAAGTCCGGAACTTGGGGGTCCACAACAGACGGGGCACCCACTGCCGCAAGAGGTGGGAGGACATCCGCCGCGGAACGAGGAAGACCGCAGAAACACTGCTGGGGATGGCCTCCCGACCTAGGAGGGGTGCCAGTCGCACCATGACCCCCCTGATGTCCCGGATCCTGGCGGTGGCCTACCCTAATTTGGATGGGCGCTTGAGGACAGCACAGCAGACACAAGGGGGTGAGTATCCGCACATTCTCCTATCTGTATGCGCATTGGAGGCGTCTGGGTGGGGGAGGAGGGCTGTGGGTGACATTAGGCCCGGGCGCTCTCTGTAGTGTAGTCCGCTCCCTTAGGCATGGCCCTGTGCCCCCGCCCCCCACCTCTGTAGGGTGCCAAGTGCAGCTACCCATGCTCCAGTATCACACATGTGCACGTGTGTTGTCCCTAGACCTGTTTGCCTAGTCAGAAGTACTGAGTAGTGTACCCCAAGTTCGCGACTTAGTGCACGAGGCACCTGTGTTTGTCCTCTCCGCAGAGGGTATTGCTAAGGCATGCACTCAACTTTGTTTAATTTCTCCCCCCACCCTAAATCTTTGTCTTCTTGTGTTTTAGCATCATCAGGCGGAGGAGATTTGGCGTCGGAGCAGGAGGGAGCTGCAGGTCACCAGGCCCCGGTGGGCACTGACACAGACACTGAGGGCACCAGTGATCCGGAGGGCGAGGGGAGCACCACAACGGGGGCCGGTGGAGACACCAGCGACACGGACACGTCCTCGTTTGGGAGCTCCCTAGCGGGGGCGGCACCATCTGTGCCCCCCGCAACAACAGGTACAGCCGCCACCCAGCGCACCAGCACCGCCCTCCCAGCAGCCCCTCAGTCTTCGCTCCGTGGCCGCTCGGCCAGGAAGGCGCGCGTCTCCTTCGCCCCAGGCACCTCAGCCCCTGCCTCTGTTACCCCTGCTGCCCTCAGTGCGGAGCTCATTGACCTGGTGAGGACGCTCATTGTTGGGCAGACTACCCTTCTGAATGCCATCCAGGGGGTGGAAAGGGAGGTGCATCGGAGCAATGCCTACCTGGAGGGCATTCATTCGGGTCAGGCTGCCCATCAACGAGCGTTCACTGCTCTGGCCTCAGCACTGACGGCAGCCATTGTCCCTGTCTCCAGTCTCCCTCTTCTATCTGCCTCCACCCTTTCTCTGTCTCCTGTACCTCAACCTATCCCATCCACACCATCAGACCAGCCTGCACACACCTCAACACCCAAGGCCAGCTCATCCAAACATAAGCACCACAGAAAACACAAGCATTCACCCAAGCAACACACAGATGCAGACATATCAACAGTCACTACCACCTCTGTGTCCCCGTCCTCCTCGTCTCCCTCCTCCCTCCCTGTGACGTCTACACTCACACCTGCATGCACCCCAACATCAGCCAGTTCTTCCACCACCAGCAAACCCTCCACTACAGTCCGCACACCTGCAGTCACCACCCCCACTGGCATTTACACGTCCCCTGTGTCCTCTCCCACTGTGTCTGTCACCCCCTCTTCCAAGACACATAAACGCAGGCAGACACCCAAACAACAGCCAACCACCTCACCACAGCCTACGTCCCAGTCACCTGCACCCAAGGACAGCACACCTGGCTCTCATACAACCACATCCTCTTCCTCCACTTCTCTCACCACTACTCCTACCCCTTACCTTGGTCCCAAGAAAGATTACCTCTCCAGTTTTGACCTCTTGCCCTCCCCCGACCCACCCCCTCCAACTGGGAAAAGTCCCAAGGGCACCTCAGCCACCACCAGCCCAACTACTACAGTGCAAGTGGTGCATGGCATGTGGAGTCCACCCTTTGGCGGCAGTAACACTTCGGTGAGCAGCAAGGGGACAGCCAGCCCCCCCCCAGGCAAGAGGACCCGGAAATTGAAGGGCCGCCGTGAGCGGACAGAGACGGCTGCCCCCAAGGATGTGACTCCGGCCACTTCACCGGCCACAGCAGCCAGGGGAGGCAAGGGCCCGAGAGCCCCATCTAAGGAGCAGAAGGACAGCAGGGCGGACAGGACAACCACCAGGAGCGCGGAGCAGGAGGGCCCCACAAGCCCCATCCCGGCTGCAAGGGACGACACCAAAGGGCCCAGGACTCACTCCCCGAAGGGGCCTGACACAGCACGGTCGGAGGGCGACTGAGCAGGGTGTCCAGGCCAGGCATGACTCCCTTGACATACTGCAAGAGCACCGCTGAACAGGGCCCCGCCGTGAAGACAGGTACCGCTGAACAGGGCCCCGCCGTGAAGACAGGTACCGCTGAACAGGGCCCCGCCGTGAAGACAGGTACCGCTGAACAGGGCCCCGCCGTGCAGAAGAGCACCGCTGAACAGGGCCCCGCCGTGCAGAAGAGCACCGCTGAACAGGGCCCCGCCGTGCAGAAGAGCACCGCTGAACAGGGCCCCGCCGTGAAGACAGGTACCGCTGAACAGGGCCCCGCCGTGAAGACAGGTACCGCTGAACAGGGCCCCGCCGTGAAGACAGGTACCGCTGAACAGGGCCCCGCCGTGAAGACAGGTACCGCTGAACAGGGCCCCGCCGTGCAGAAGAGCACCGCTGAACAGGGCCCCGCCGTGCAGAGGAGCACCGCTGAACAGGGCCCCGCCGTGAAGACAGGTACCGCTGAACAGGGCCCCGCCGTGCAGAAGAGCACCGCTGAACAGGGCCCCGCCGTGAAGACAGGTACCGCTGAACAGGGCCCCGCCGTGAAGACAGGTACCGCTGAACAGGGCCCCGCCGTGAAGACAGGTACCGCTGAACAGGGCCCCGCCGTCTCAAGCACCGCTCCGCTGGGCCCTTCCTGTCAAGCACCGCTCCGCTGGGCCCTTCCTGTCAAGCACCGCTCCGCTGGGCCCCGCCGTCTCAAGCACCGCTCCGCTGGGCCCTTCCTGTCAAGCACCGCTCCGCTGGGCCCTTCCTGTCAAGCACCGCTCCGCTGGGCCCTTCCTGTCAAGCACCGCTCCGCTGGGCCCCGCCGTCTCAAGCACCGCTCCGCTGGGCCCTTCCTGTCAAGCACCACTCCGCTGGGCCCTTCCTGTCAAGCACCGCTCCGCTGGGCCCCGCCGTCTCAAGCACCGCTCCGCTGGGCCCCGCCGTCTCAAGCACCGCTCCGCTGGGCCCCGCCGTCTCAAGCACCGCTCCGCTGGGCCCTTCCTGTCAAGCACCGCTCCGCTGGGCCCTTCCTGTCAAGCACCGCTCCGCTGGGCCCGCCGTCTCAAGCACCACTCCGCTGGGCCCCGCCGTCTCAAGCACCGCTCCGCTGGGCCCTTCCTGTCAAGCACCGCTCCGCTGGGCCCCGCCGTCTCAAGCACCGCTCCGCTGGGCCCCGCCGTCTCAAGCACCGCTCCGCTGGGCCCCGCCGGGCCCCGCAGTCTCAAGCACCGCTTCGCTGGGCCCCGCCGTCTCAAGCACCGCTCCGCTGGGCCCCGCCGTCTCAAGCACCGCTCCGCTGGGCCCTTCCTGTCAAGCACCGCTCCGCTGGGCCCCGCCGTCTCAAGCACCGCTCCGCTGGGCCCTTCCTGTCAAGCACCGCTCCGCTGGGCCCTTCCTGTCAAGCACCGCTCCGCTGGGCCCTTCCTGTCAAGCACCGCTCCGCTGGGCCCCGCCGTCTCAAGCACCGCTCCGCTGGGCCCTTCCTGTCAAGCACCGCTCCGCTGGGCCCTTCCTGTCAAGCACCGCTCCGCTGGGCCCCCCCGTCTCAAGCACCACTCCGCTGGGCCCCGCCGTCTCAAGCACCGCTCCGCTGGGCCCCGCCGTCTCAAGCACCGCTCCGCTGGACATCGCCATGTCATGCACCGCTGCGCTGGGTCCCGCCGTCTCAGGCACTGTTTATGGTTCACTGTGCCCACCATGCCTCCTCCTTGACCAGTGGACTCTGTAATCCACCTGAGAGACTGTGGCTTTGCACTCCCCAGGATGGTCCAGTGGGCAATCCACCCACTGTAGAGACTTGAGAGACTGTGGCTTTGCACTCCCCAGGATGGTACAGTGGGCATGGTGGCTCCTCGTGGATCTGGCGTCGTGGACTCATGTGGCTGTGGTGGCCCCCCCTTCCCTTCCCCCTGAGGTGCCTGTAATTTTGACATCGGATGCCCCTGCAGTGTTCTCTCCAAAGGACTCAGGTCTCGTGTGTGGGCTTTGCCCTTGTTTCGCAGAACCTTGGCCCACGGACATGTTAGATTCGTAGGATGTGCAGGACTTGTTACTTCAGTGATACACTGATGTGTATATCTTATTGGTTTTTGTAAATATTTTTCACGGTTGCTCAATTATTTCCAGGTGCTTTTTTTGTACATGAAAATTTATTTCAAATTTGGTTGTGTCATTGTATTTTTAAAGGGGCTTTGTGTGGTGTCACTGTGACTTCCTGCTCTGCATTGGTGTGTACATATTAGGGGGGTGAGGGGGTCGCATATGTGTATGCCCATAACCTTTCTTCCTCCCCCCTCCCGTGTGTTGTAGGTGCAGTACTCACCGTTGACGTCTGCGCCGGAGTTCGTACTCGTGGTAGATGAGCAGGTAGACGAGAGCAGGTATGATGTTCAATTCGGGTTCCATGCTGTCCGGATTCCGCGTGGAGTGTGTCGAGGTGAGCGTTTTCCATTGAAAATGTCTGTTTCCGCCGTGTTTTTATCGGCGGGGCTCCCGCCCCGGAAAAGGTGGCGGATTGGTGGGTCGTGATAGGGTGGGCGGTACATTGTCTGCCGCCTGGCTGTTGGCGGTGACCGCCGCGCTGTTTGTTTGTTCCGCCGTGGCGGTCGGAGTGTTAATGCGGCGGGCTGTGTTGGCGGTTCCCGCCAGGGTCAGAATTGCATTTTTTTGACCGCCGGCCTGTTGGCGGGTTGGCCGCCGCTTTATCACCGACCGCCAGGGTCAGAATGACCCCCAAAATCTTGTTAGAAGTCAAAATTGCATGGCAGTGGATGACATTCACTCTGTAAATAGCCATTCCTTTGGCCTGAGTTCTTACTGTGACTCTCACCTTCGAATCTTCATGAGCCTGCATTCTTGTGAAACTGTTGAAAGTGATCTCCTGTTTCAGATTCTGTCCTCAACCTGCCATGTGTTAAGCATTAACAAAGCAGAATACAAATTAAGATCTTTCTAACTCATTCAACCACTACTGGGCATAGAAAAGAATTAGAGAAAGGCAGTTTACAGGGCTGTTGGGCTAAGCAAGCGTAGAACTGAAAGACCAAAAGCCATCACTTGTAGACATTTTTACCCAAAGAAAACCTAACACTGGGGCACAGATAATTCTTTCCAAGGACAAATCAACCCAGAGGAAGAACTGTGAGAAAACAGGGCTGATTGAAGAGGTGCCCTAACATTTTGCTCCCATTTTTCTCTTTTTGCTGGTGTTTTCCTGACTCTGATGGTGTCCTGAGTACTGCGAACCAGTCCCAGGGCCTGTGCTCTGTATAAAATGAGTATGCAAATTAGGCTAATTATAATTGGCTATGTCAACCTACCTATAAGTCCCTAGTATATGGTAGGGCATCTAGATTTAGGGACCACATCATAGGTATTGTATCCATAGGTGCACTTCCGAGGTGCCCAGGGCCATTTTAAAGGCAGGCCTGCCTTGCTGGATGCTTTTAAATTAAAGTTATGCAAATTTGACTTTGGAATTAAACATACTCCCAAAGTCATGAACTACCTTATTTTTACATATATGACACCCCTAAGGTGTGCCCTATGTGCCCTTAGGGTTGGGTGTCATGAAACTATAAGCAGGGACCTTATAAAAACAGTTTTATAAGCCCTGGTGAGGTTATACAGCCACTTTCGTTTTCCCTCACTGTAGTGAAAGGTCTCCATAGGCTAAAATGGGAAGACTTTATCTTAATTAACAAAGTCCCCTTACGTGTCAGATACCTCAAGTTTGGTATCAAATTAATTGTTATAATAAATCACACAACTTACAATTGTTGGATTTAATAAAACAAGTTCAGGTATTTAGTTTTAAACTCTCCCTGAAAGTTGCCAACATCAGCTCTGTTGTGACTATCTATTATTTGCCAGCCTCTGGCAGCCTGGCCAGGCTGCCTTGGTGAGGTGTGAAGTGGCCTGGGCTGAACACAAAGGAATGTGCCTAGGGGAGGAGACCTACCTCTGCAGATGGGGAAGAAGGAAGGGGGAGGGCTGCCAAACTTGTCGTCAAAGGCATGGAAGGACATTTGGAGTAGCCCAGCACCTCCCTCACATCCTGCAACTCCAGACCATTAGGTGCCCTCTTGATTAGATTAGGAGAGGGCAGGAGAGGGGTGTGTTTAATATTTTTAACCACAGCAGTGGGTGGGCTCAGCCAGATGTAACCTCCAAAAATCAGCTTCAGCCATGATGGATTTTTGAAGAATGTTGCTGCCTGGGATTGATCTTTGCCACACTTCCCAGGAAGTGGTCATCAGAGGCGAAAGGACCCTGCATCTGATTGAAGAACCAGGACCCCCCTGTTTTTCACCGAGGAGCAAGGATAAATATGTCAGAGCTGCACCCACACCTCAGTTCCCTACCAGATCCCTACAAGGAAGAACATCAGGAGAAGAAGGTCTGCCCTGCTGGACCCCTGACCTGCACCAGGACAGTGCACTCTGAAGGACTACTTAGGCTGCACACTTGGGCTCCACCACAAGAAGAACTTTGCCTGGCTTCAACTGGTTCAAGGAGGGACTCCCTGTTTGCTACAGGTAAAAAATTGCTAACCAGAGTCCCCTGCTTCTGATCCTGAAGAAACTGACCAGCTGATCACTGTCTAGTGGTCATTTTGGTGTTTGAGCCAGGTGCATTCCAGGAGTTGTAGTCTGCATCCTCAAGGAGCAACTCCGAGCTTCTGGAACCTTGAGGTGAGCTGTTGACTTCAAAAGAACCTTCAAAGGCCTTCTGGAAGAAGATCCAGAAGTTTGGAGAACTTTTTGGAAAAAGCTCCATAAAAGGATTGACTCGCTACGGCAACTCAAGCCGGCTTGCCTCAACCGTAACCTGGCCTGACTTGCAGGTACGTCCCGGTGAAGAAAATCTCAGAAAAAGTGACTAAGTCCAAACGTAGAAAGTTGACCGGGACCTCCTGCACAGGGTATCCGAAGAGGGCTCCAGGGACGTCGGATCAGGGTTCAGGTTTGCCCCGGTCATAGGATTTTCATCTCGAAAAATCATCTAAGTCTGAATGTAGAAACCTTCACTGAGGGCTTCCGCAAAGCGTATCCGAGGAAGGGCTCCAGAAGGTCGCATTGGACGAGCGACTTCATCCTGCTGAAAAAAATCTTCAAGAAATCGACTAAGTCCGGAGGTAAACTTTTGACCAAGGCCTCCCATTTGCTGTAGCTGAGTAGGGCCCCATCATGGTTGGCCTTAAACTGTCACTTTGCGCCAGTCGAGTTGCAACCAGATAACCAGATTGGCGATATAAGCAGTTCTTCCAGGTCAGAAGTACAGCAGAGTGACAGTCCTTGAGGCAGCACAGCATTTCTTCTGACAATGTCTAGGTCCAGAAGTGTCTGATTTGGTAGGGTCAGAGACTCAGGCTCTCATTACGAGTTCGGCGGTCACTGGATCACCATGCTGGCAGTTGCACCACCGCCCAGCCTGCGGTGTGGACAACTATATCACGACCATGGCGTGGTCCAACCACAACACAGCCAATTCACTGCCAGTACTGCCAGTGTGGTCGGATAGCCACAGATGGCAGTAGCCATTACCAGGCCAGTGGGAACCAATTCACCGCCCACCATATTATGAGTCAGCAGACTGCCAGGATGTAATGGCGGTCATTGGATCACCATTCTGGCAGTCGCACCACCGCCCAGCCGGCGGTGCGGACCACTATATCACGACCATGGCGTGATCCAACCACAACACAGCTAATTCACTGCCAGTACTGCCAGTGTGGTCGGACAGCCACAGATGGCGGTAGCCATTACCAGGCCAGTGGGAACCAAGTCACCGCCCACCATATTATGAGTCAGCAGACTGCCAGGATGTAATAGCGGTGCGACTGCCATGAAAAGCCTGGCAGAAACTGGCACCTCCAGGTACACAGACACATCCGCGGCCACCATAGAAGCGGAACTGGAAGTCTTCCCACTGCTGTGTCTCGCCATATACCGCCAGGACCAGTGACGAAGACCACAACTGTAAGTACCCCCATCTAGCACACACTGGAGGGAAGGGCAGCATTACACACCCACATACAACACACACACCCGACACTGACAGTGACAGACAGACACACACACACACAAACAAACACCCATATCAACACACACATCTACAGGCACACACGTACACACTAACTACAAAAAAGGCATACGACAAATAAACACACCATGGCCAACAGACATGTGCCATTTTCACAGCACACGCACACACCACCGCCACTGTCAAACACATCCATACACAACACCCCACAATCACACAATGATAACATCACAACACAAAAACGCGTTGTCAGAAAGGCACATCGAACAACTCTACCCGACAACTGGCAGCAGTACGTAGCAACAACACACAATCATATAAATAGTATAGACATCCAAACAAGACCTCAGATGACACGCCCTGACCAAACAGCATTCAAAAGACATCACAGATGCATCATTATATACACAGATGCACATACCATTACCAATACCACACACAACCATAACAACACGTCACAACAAGCACATGGCACAAGTCATCAACCCAGTGCATGCAGCAAGATAGATACATCCTATACACATGAAACACAAACATCAAAATATGCAAATATAACACAACCACGTTGAAGTAAATTCAGGACAATTTCTCAAACTTGACATCCACATGGACGTGGGCAGATGTATTTAAAATTCAAATAAATATTTAAAACTATGTACAGGTGAGGCCTACTGGCCAGTCCAAATGTCTTAAGTGCCCCAGGCACATTAAGTACAGTCACATGCCACAACTTGACTCCTGACTGCAAATTGGCCTCCACTTGGCAGGAGCATCAATGGGGCAGGCAGGCACTTCAAGGGTGAGGGGGGGCAGTGGTGGGGGTTTGGGCTTGGAGTTGGGGTCTCTGGGTTTATGTTTGGGAGTGGGGTGGAGGCTTAGATTTTGATTGTGGAGGAGGGGGTTTAGATTTTGGGCTATGAATAGGGTCCTTAGGCTTTGGAGGGGGTGGTTTCTTTGCAGGGCGAGGGCATGGCAATACTAGGGGGACCATGGGAGGGCTGGGAGGTGGAAGGTCTGGGTTGAGGCAGGGAGACATGGTGCTTAGGGGGCATTACGGCGTGGGACATGAGCAGGGAGCAGGTCAAGACTGGCAAGGAAAACTTTTCTAGGTACACAGGGGCGGTCATGGGTAAAGGTATAGGAATGGAGGTAGAGGGAGTGATTGTAGGAGGTGTTGGAGTGCTGGACGTGGATGCAGGTGTACAATTTGTGCTTGTGTGTGGTGGGTGTATGTTGGGTGGGTGAGTGAGGGTGTTTATGTTTTTTGGGAGGGGGAAGAGATGCAGGGAGAGGGGATGCAAGATGTGTGAGTGTATGTGAGCGGGTGGCTGCAAGTCAAGTGAATGTGCTGCATGTGGTTGTGATGGTTGTCATGGTGAATGCGGATGTGGTGTGTGGGGTGGATGTCTGAAGGTCTGCTCTTGTGGTGCCTGTGGGTATGACAGAACTGGTGGCAGCATCAGGGAGTGTTGGTGTAGTGATAACAAGTAGGAGTGGTGATGTGACTGTGTTGGAGAAGGTGGTGCGGAGACAGTATAGGGAGTGACTGCTGTGGTGTCTGCAGGTGTGGGTTGACTGTGTGCATGTTTGTGGTGTGTCCTGTGGTGCCTGTGTTAGTCTTTGTACACCTGTAGTGGCTGAATACTGGTCTGTATGTGTACTCTGGATGGGTAAGGAGAGAAGGGTGTTGGATTGGGCATAGGTAGCTGGAGGGAGTACGGAAGATGAAGGGACACTGGCTGCCGTCAAAAAGGAGGCCAGAGCTTGAACCAATCTCTGCAGGCCAGCCAAGGTACAGTGATTGCCTTCCAGGTAGGCATTACTTTGTTGCATCTGCGATGCCAGTCCCTGGATTGTATTCACAATGGTTGACTGCCCCTCAGAGATGGACCACAGGAGGTCAATAGCCTTCTCATTGAAGACAGAACGGCTGATGCGGGCAGGGCCTTAGGATCCTGTGGTGAAGGAGATGCCCACCCTCCTAGGTGAGAGGGCACGAGCAACTGGATGGGGAGCTATAGGGAGGGCCATGCTGGTAAGGGGGTTTGCTGACAAGAATGGTGCCGGGATGAACCCAGATGGGTCCGCCACCGCCAAGGAGCTTCTATCAGAGGAGGAATCTGAAGATGATGTTGCTATACTGGTTCTCCTCTGTGGTGCTCCCCTCACCCTCCTTCCCACTGGTCCCTTTGGTGTCGGTGGACTCTGCCTGCTGGGTCCTGTGGGTTGCAGCTTCCACACTCACTGGTGCCCCTTCTCCTTCACTTGATGATACTGATCATAGATAGAAGAGGACAGGAAGATAAGGAGGGAGAGAAAGAAAGGGAAGAAAGGCTCATTATCTATCCATCATATTAACCCACATACCAACAAGTAATCTACTCCTCCTCTGGCGTGGCAAGGAATGGCTATGAAACATTGTCACAAATATTGGTCATGAAGACATAACCCAATATGCAAGCTTTTACCTCCTAATTCCAACAAAGTAACTAGTTTGGACATGCTGCAGTTTGTCATCAGTCCTTCTACAATGCTAAAAACTACCAACTACCCACATATACTTACCAATCGGACACTTTTGACACATTGTTTTTCAAATGCCCTGGTCAGTACATTGTACACACAATATAGGACAGGTTTGTAAATGACTCATGAGGTCCATTGAGAATGCAATGATTTCACAGTAGACGTTCCCTACTCACAGGACTTATTACCCAATATCAGCCCTAACTAGATGACATTGGCTATCTAAAGCAGACTCAGGAATAGGGAAATAAGGTTTGGAAATCACTCAAGATTGGCGTCGACCTGCATAGGAGACATAGGCAAAAGGATATATTCATGAAGAGTTACAGTACACCTACAGCAGTGGCCTACACACAGCATAAACAGCACATGCTCAAACAGAGACGACAATGCGCCATTATCATTCATACAACACAACCCCAGCTGTCAATCATGACATGTCTATATTCACACACTTTTCCCGTCAAACACCACCCTAGCTGATAAGTATACCACATTGTACTGACCTGTTTATCTGGAGCCCCATGCAACTGTCCATAAAGGGGTAGGACCCATTCCACCAGTTTCTCCAGTTTCTCCAGGTCCTCCAGGGTGAAGTTTGGGGCCTTATTTCCTGCAGGTCATGCCATTGTGGCTTCAAGATACAGAATACAGCAGCTTACGCAGTGGGGGTGTTTCTTGCTTGAGTGTCAGGAGTCAAGTGAGCTGGGCTATAGAGGATGGGGGCCCCGGCAACTGCAGTCATGACCATCACCGCCGTCAGTGATCATCATTGGCCCCAGTTTCCCACAGACATCAATGTTTACCAATGAGGAAAGGAATGAGTTGAAAACAATTCCGACCGCCTCCTGTCATGACAACTAATGCTGGAGGGATGAGCTCACTTACATCTGTCCTTTGCATGCATTTGCCATTTTACATATTTTTAAGATATTTATGTCATCCTAGTGCGTCATAGCATGAAGTTAATCACTAGTTACTTGATGTACAATGTCAATGCATGTGAACTCACTAGTGAAGTGAGTGTCCCCTGCCAAAATGTCTGATGTATAATCTTTTCAATGTGTGGATGTTTGATAACTGTAGCCGACTTAGGGATGAGTTTACAAAGTCTGACTTCCATCTCTGTACAGACCCCTTGTGGCAAGTATAGCAATGAATATGACAGCCAGGATGTCGCAGTTGTGTAGTTTGTGAATAACTGTTTCCCTGTGTGAGGTTTCAAATACCTTACATGACTTGTACTGTTTTCCACTTCTATGGTGTACTTTAGTAACAACAGTGTAACAGATGTCCTGAAATGTGTTCTGCCTAGATACTGTCCAATGGGGAGATTGAGAAATGCGCCGGTCTACATGTCCCTAGTCGACCTTGCTACCATGGAAGAAAGACACATTATACAGAGTATCGTCTGAACCGTCAGACCATCAGGGAACTGTGTACCCAGTTGGAGCCGGATCTCCTGCCAGCTATATGTAATCCACATGCCATCCCACAACAGTACAGGTGTTATCTGTCCTGCATTGCCTCACCTCAGGATCTTTTCAGGTGACAGTGGGACTGGCTGCAGTAATGTCACAGCCAATGCTCAGTATTGTGTTACAGGATGTACTGGATGCCTTTTTCAAGCACTTGAACAGCTACATCAGGTTCCCACATCTAATCTGTACCCACAGGTGATCTGGACACTGTGAAGACATTGCACACTCTCCACATGTAATAGGGGCCTTTGATGGCACCCACATTGCTTTAGTTCCTCCCAGGACCAATGAGCAAGTCTATAGGAACAGGAAGAATCACTAGTTGATCAATGTGCAGGTGGTGTGTCTTGCCGACCAATACATATTCCATGTGTCAGCAAAGTTTCCTGGATCTGCCCATGATTCTTACATCTTGAGGAATAGCAGTGTCCCACAAATTATGTTGCGAATACAAAGAGAGAGGGCCTGGCTCATTGATAAGTATACTACTGTCTATGTCTAATGTCTATGCTACTTCACTTCACAGTCAGCTCTATGCCTCTCATAGTCCCTATTGATTTGTACCATTGTGCACACAGGTGACTCTGGCTACCCCAACCTGCCCTGGCTCTTGACACAAGTGATGTACCCTACACAGATGGGGAGGACAGTTACAATGAGGCTCACGGCCCAACAGGGCGTGTAATTGAGAGGACATTTGTGCTACTGAAAGCAATATTCAGATGCCTACATGTGTCCAGTAGTGCCCTACAGTACAGACCAAAGAAAGTCTGCCAAATCATTGTAACATGTTGCATGCTACACAATTTTGCCCTGAGAAAACCCTTTCCACTGTTGGATGAGGAGGAGGTGGCAGCTGGACCAGTGGCTCAGGCTGATGACTCTGGAACGGATGAGGAGGCAGATGAGGAGGATGCAGCTGGCTCTAGGACCGGGTTGATGCAGCAATTCTTCCAATGAATGCCAGGTATGTGTAGTCTAAAGTTAATGGGACCTCTAACCCTGTCTGCCTAGTGACATTGTCCCTTCTTGTGTTTTGTATCAGGGGATATGAGTGCACTACATCCATCTGTCTGTGTTAAGTATTTTGATGGGATGCTGACTTACCTTCAGGGGAGGTGTAACTGCTATACTGCCAAAGCCATGTGTTACTTGCTGTTGGCATGGAATGAATTCAGCTTAGGATTCCACATGTTGTATGGTTTCAGGACTGCAGTTTGGATGTGTATGGTCTGGCCCAATCCTATCATAACAGTCCAGCTACCCATACACACTGTTCCCAAAGCTGATGTCTTTATCTACTGTTTGAGACATTGCAAGATGGGTTTTCTGTTGGTGATGTTAGTTACGAGGAATGTTTTTTTTACTCTGCATGTGTGTGACCTACAGACCTACCTTGTAGATATGTGGTGACCTCCCCATTGCAACATGATTCCTGTGGATTGCATTATGTCCTGTTTGTATACTGAATGGCCAACATGGGAGACATCATTTAAGCTTTACCCTATCTTGTTCTATCTTCAGGTCAGATGTGTGGTTACACTCTCCTTTCTGGCACAACTATTGGCACCCTTAGCATAGGTTTTTTAGTACATTCCTGCCACATCTGTCCATCATTCAGACTTATTGACACCTATGTGTGCATTTCGATTTATATCTTTCTCATTAAATGGTACTGGTGTCTATGATGACACGTAAGCCAATACTGTATTGAAATGTGTTTATTGTGATTCAAAGTGTTGTTGCAGAGGAGTGTGGTCATGGGGTTTGGAAGCATCAAAGTAGGTGGCCCAGCTGTTGGTTTCAGAGGTCCAGTCTCCAAGGGTCAAGGGGAAATGGAGTTTTGGCAGTGGACAGTCAACTGGGTGTCTCAGTGATACACAAGGGAGAATGTTCAGGAGAGAGATCACTTCCTGGTGATGTTTTTGGTCTTGTCCTCGGGTCCTGCAAGAGGCCTGGTTGGACAACTTTGTTTGCGTGGGTGATCCTAAGCTGCAGGTGCAGCGGTGCTCATAGCTTGTGGGTCCACTGGATGGGCCTCCATTGCAGTAGCTGTGGCAGATGGAGATGGCACAGGTGGTGATGACTAGTGGTAGGGGCCTGCTGGTGGGTGGAGGAGGCATGCAGGATGCTGGTAAGTTCAGTGAGCATCCCACAAATGGAGGTCATTGTAGCATTGTGTGCCTGCAACTGCTGCATGGCGTCCTGGTGGTATTCCCTCTGCAGCCTCTGGTTCTCCTGCAAGGTTGTCAGTATTTGACCCATCCTGTCCTGGAATTGCTGGTATGCTCCGAGGACTCTGGAGATGGCCTCCTGCCCAGTCGTGTCCCCTTGGTACCTCATCCCTTGACTCACAGTTGCCCTCCCACTGCCCCTTGCTCCCTGTGTCTGTGACTGTGGCAAAGTGTGTCCACTCCCACTGACACCAGGATCTTCATTGTCTTGGATGTTAGGGGTGGACTCAGGTCCCTGTACTGTGGGGCACACTGTAGATTGATCTGTCCTTAGACACAGGTTTGGAGAGGAGGGGTTTCCTGTGCTGTAGTAGCCACAAAGGTGGGGGACTCAGATGTAGGCAAGGAGCGGCTGGTGGTTGTGGACTGACCAGTCATCCTGGATGGGTCTTGTGAGGTGTTCCTTTCCAGACATCCAGAGCTGTAGTCCTCAATTAGGCCTACTTCCAGGGGCTGACTGTCTGTCTCTGGCATCCACTGCTGGGTGGCAGTAGTAGGGATACCTGTGGATGGAGAGGAAGTGTGTTATATTGTTGAAATATACTTGTTGTTCACATGGTTGTTTGCAATTATAGCCTTGACATGCTTTCCAGTGATGGCAATGACAGCTGCTTGACCACTGGCAATGTTGCAGGGCTGATGGATAGTGCTGTTGTGTGCTTGTAGTATAGTAGGCTGTGGTCATCAATGCTGTCATTGCCATGTACTAGTGAGGAGTCCAAGTATCCTGTAGGTGAAGGGGGTGCATTGGTTATACATGCAGGTGTCCTAATGTGGAGTGGAATTAGCAGTTATACAAGGGTGAGGAGTGTTGCCTTATGGTAGTTGTAGTACTTGCTACAGTGGGAGATATCCATGCAATTGGTGGACCTGTGTGGGATTAGTGGTAGTTGAGAGGTGTGGCATGCAAGGGAGGGTATTGGATCCAGGGTGGATTGGTGCATGTAAGGCTGCTGAGAGGGGGTGTTAGGGTGGTGGGGGTACATGCTGTATGGGTGTACATGGTGCCCAGGGAGTGTTATTGACTTCCCAGAGTCCAGTCCTCCTGGTATTCCAGTCAGGCCCTCTGGGTGCAGGATGTCCAAGACCTTCTCCTCCCACGATGTTAACTCTGGGGGAGGAGGTGGGGATCCACCGCCAGTCTTGCTGATAGCTATCTGGTGTCTTACCGCCATGGACCGGACCATAGACCGGACCTTCCCCCTAGGTCACTCCACCTCTTCCTGAGGTCCTCCCTTGTGCATGGATGGTTTCCCACTTACTTCACTCTGTTGATGATCCTCTGCCATACCTCAGTTTTCCTGGCTATGGATGTGTTCTGGACGTGTGCTCCAAACAGTTTGGCTCACTTTGACAAGGTGGAGGGGTGTGCAATGTGCAGGGGTGAGGGGTGTGCTGTTTTTGTGAGGAGGGGTCATGTGGTTCAGTGTGCTTGAGGTATGTGGTGGTTGTGTGCAGTAGTGACATGTTTGTTGTGTGCAGGGGTGCAGTTCTGTAGTGTGTGCTGTGTGTTAGGTGTGGTGGTGCCTATGGTATCCAGGTGCATTGACTTCTATTTGTACATTCTCCTATTTCTCTGCAAAAAAATCAGGATGCAAGGGTTTGTGGGTATGTGTGGGGATGCGTTTTGTAGTGCAGTGATCAGGTGGGTGTGGTGTGTGTATGTGTTTCAGGTGTGTGGTATTTGTACTGTCCACTGTGGTGCTGTGTTCTGGTGGAGTTGAGTTTTTGACCGTGGCGGTTCGGACCACAAATGCATTACCGCTGTGCGAAGACTGCTGTGCTGATTTGTGGGTCGTATTTTGGGGGGGCGGATGTTGCTGGCGTGGTGGTGCTGGCTGTGGAACAGCCTCGCCCCTGCCCTCGGTCAGGCCAACAATTTTGGCTTTTTGGCTGATTTTTGCCCGTCTGTGACTCGTAATATGGCAGTCGTGAGACTGCCGACACTGGCTGTCATTTGGCTCACGCTCAGATGGTGGTCTTCTGTTTAGACCGCCAAAGTCGTAATGAGCTACTCAGTAATTTTATCCAAATGTGCCTTTGAAGTAGGGGTGAGTTCAAAGAAGGATCTTTGAAGTGCACAAGTATCCTTTCTTCCTCAGCCCTGGCTCTAGACCAACGGTACTCAAAGTACGGCCCGCGGGCCGCCAGCGGCCCCACGGACCTAACTTGGCGGCCCACGAGACGCACACCAAACGCAATAAACAATGGCCGCCGTATGTAAACATAGAGGAGGGCCGCAGGAGCATGCTCCTGCGGCCCTCCTCTATGTTTACATACGGCGGCCATTGTTTATTGAGTTGCCCTGACGATCGTGGAAGCCAAAGCCCCATAAAAGTCAGCGCTTGCAGCTAACTTTTACGGGGCTTTGGTCGTCTGCTTGCTGTCACCGGCTCCACGTCTGCTGCCCGCCTGCCTGCCTGCTGTTCCAGATTTGTGGCATCTTTACAGTGCTTTGAGTCAGGTAAGGCTCTTTGGTTATTTATTTATTTGTTTTTAATGTAGTGTGTGTTACTGGGGTAGGCGTGTGAGCAGATTGCGCTGTGTGTGTGCGCTGTGTGTGTGTGTTACTGGGGTGGGGTGAGAGCAGATGGCGCTGTGTGTGTGCGCGCTGTGTGTGTTACTGGGGTAGGGGTGAGAGCAGATGGCGCTGTATGTGTGCGTGCTGTGTGTGTTACTGGGGTAGGGGTGAGAGCAGATGGCGCTGTATGTGTGCGCGCTGTGTGTGTTACTGGGGTAGGGGTGAGAGCAGATGGCGCTGTGTGTGTGCGCGCTGTGTGTGTTACTGGGGTAGGGGTGAGAGCAGATGGCGCTGTGTGCAGATGGCGCTGTGTGTGTTACTGGGGTAGGGGTGAGAGCAGATGGCGCTGTGTGTGTGCGCGCTGTGTGTGTTACTGGGGTAGGGGTGAGAGCAGATGGCGCTGTGTGTGTGCGCACTGTGTGTGTTACTGGGGTAGGGGTGAGAGCAGATGGTGCTGTATGTGTGCGTGCTGTGTGTGTTACTGGGGTAGGGGTGAGAGCAGATGGCGCTGTGTGCAGATGGCGCTGTGTGTGTTACTGGGGTAGGGGTGGGAGCAGATGGCGCTGTGTGCAGATGGCGCAGTGTGTGTTACTGGGGTAGGGGTGAGAGCAGATGGCGCTGTGTGTGTGCGCGCTGTGTGTGTTACTGGGGTAGGGGTGAGAGCAGATGGCGCTGTGTGCAGATGGCGCTGTGTGTGTTACTGGGGTAGGGGTGAGAGCAGATGGCGCTGTATGTGTGCGCGCTGTGTGTGTTACTGGGGTAGGGGTGAGAGCAGATGGCGCTGTGTGTGATAGACCGGACCCTGCAAGGGTAAGAACTGTGCTGCTGTATCTTTGTCTTGTAATGCTTAGGCACCAAGTTAGACCTTTGTTTGTACAACCTCTAAACAATAATGCTTACTTTTATAACGCATACCCACCAACCCAGTACAGCCAGAGAGAAACCACCCACCCATGAAAACTACCAAAAATCAGATGACAATCCCAATATAAATCAAACCATTTGTGAAGTGTCCAGTGGGGTACACTTTGGGGGTCATTCTGACCCTGGCGCCGGTGACCGCCAGGGTCACCAACCACGGGAGCACCGCCAACAGGCTGGCGGTGCTCCCGAGGGCATTCTGACCGCGGCGGTTCAGCCGCGGCCAGAAAGGGTAAACCGGTGGTCTCCCGCCGGTTTACACTGCCCTTGTGAATCCTCCATGGCTGCGGAGCGCGCTCCGCAGCCATGGGGATTCTGACACCCCCTACCGCCATCCTGTTCCTGGCGGGAGACGGTAGGGGGTGCCGCGGGGCCCCGTAAGAGGGCCCCGCAAAGTATTTCAGTGTCTGCTAAGCAGACACTGAAATACGCGACGGGTGCAACTGCACCCGTCGCACCCCTGCAACTACGCCGGCTCAATTCTGAGCCGGCGTCCTCGTTGCAGGGGCATTTCCTCTGGGCCGGCGGGCGCTCTTTTGGAGAGCGCCCGCCGGCCCAGAGGAAATGTCTGAATGGCCGCCGCGGTCTTTTGACCGCGGTGCGGTCATTCAGCGGCGGTACCTTGGCGGACGGCCTCCGCCGTCCGCCAAGGTCAAAATGACCCCCTTTGTGTGATGGGCAAACACCTTCAGCTTACTCCTCCTCCCAGGGGTGCGGATGATAAATGGCTGCTGCATCTAATTAAATGTCTCTTGTGATTAGGATAGGGATATACTCTGGAACATTCCCATTTGGCTCTTGTGATTAGTGTAGGAATATACTACTAGAGCCAGGGCTGTTGAAAATGTCTTACAATAATACACTTTTATTTTACTTGCCTGTATCTTTGCCGTCTCTTGATGAATCTTCGTGAAAGTTTCCAAAAACATTTGCCAGTCCCATCAGCTGCTGCCTGGGGGCCGAATAAAAGGGGAGGGGGGTCCCAAAACATATTTTCCCCATTCAGTTTTCAACAGGGATTTTGAACAGCGAGAGCACAAAAACTACTGGACGTAATTGCACCAATTTTGGCAGAAAGGTAGGTCCTTGACCAGAAAGTGACCTTTTTATATTTTGGTGTAATTCTGTTCAGTAGTTTTTGAGAAAATTAAAGAAAATCCAAAGTTGTACATATAGGGTTTGCGAAGGGGTCCTGACCCCTCGCGATCTCATGTAGAGATATGATTGGCTGATAACACTTCAACAACAGAAGCCGTTGAAGTGTTGTCCTCCATCTTGGGACTTGGCTGAAGCTTAGTCCCAAAAAAAAGAAAATGGGCCAGGTTATGAACACACCAACCCCTTACCTTTGGTGGTAGAGTCCCAAAGGGACCACCTCCAGGGCTAAAAAGCATTTTTTATTGTATGAGCGGAGTCGTAGTGGATCTGCTATAAAATATATATTTTTTAAATGAAGCATAGTCTCTCGTGCTTTGTTACTATAAAGCCCCTGGGGTGTGCCAAGTCCTAGGGCATTTCTTTAGAAATGTGGCCCCTCTTGCTGCCCTGGGGACTGCCCCCTCCACGGGGTCTATAATTGATATGCAGGGGAGGCTGTGTCTCCTCTGCTGCCCTGGGGACTGCCATCTCCCCAAGGCTGTGTTCTAATATGCTGGGAGGGGCCTCCTGGCTCCCTCTAGCTGGCCCAGGGACTGCCCCTTCCCCAGAGCTAATAGTTGATATGCGGGGACGCGTAGCACCGAGCTTCCATGGGAACCAACACACCCCCAGGGCTTTGAAAGAATGTTCAGGGGGGGAACCATGTGTCCCGCTGCTGACCCAGGGACCACCACCCCCCATAGGGCAAAATGTTACTGATTTGCAGGGGGGGATGTGTGACCCCTCTGTAGCCCTGGGAACCACCACTTTCCCAGGGCAAATATTTAAAAAGAGAAAGAGGGCCCTTTTGAGATCCCCCAGGCCCAGGGACCATCACCACCCCATGGCTATGTCCTTGTTTGGGGGAGCCCTGCGGTCCCCCTCAAGGACCCTCTGATGGGCCTGGGCACCGCTACCCCTAGGGCTGGCTCCTGCTATGTCTGATGGTGCCCATATCCAGGATATAGCTGTTTGCTGTGGCTTGGCTGCAGCCCTGCAGCCAAGCCACAGCAAACACATCAGATTGTGACAGCAGCACCTGTAAAGCAGGTCCCGCTGTCAAAAACTGAAGCTTTCATCTCTGTCCCCTGCACACGTCCAGCGAACAGAGATGAAATGCTTCAGCAAGTGTTGCGCAGTTGTCAAAGCTGCTCTGTGCTTGCTGAAGCAATGACACTGTGAGGGAACGCCTTGCAGTACCAGGTAGCCAGTAAGGGCATTTAAAAAATACATAAATAAATAAATAGATAAATAAATATTGAGGGACCGTGGGGAGCCCTTGTGCTGCAGTGGTTGGATTAACATATAATAATGAAAACTACTATATGTTAAAAAAACATAGAACTTCACTGAAATAAACTAAGGTTACAGGGACGTTATAGTGAGGAAATCGAATTTAATAAAAGCACAGAAATTCACTTAAAAATACAAAGGTTCCAGGGAAGTTATAGTTAGGCTCACATTTTAAACCATAGAAATTCACCAGTTATAGTTAAAGCTACCTCAAGTGACTATAATTCATGCCCTACAGTAACTATAACTTGTGCACTTGCCATGCACTGCTTATTACCCCACAAATTACAGCACTCATGACATCTTTGATAACGTCATTGATAAAGTCACTGCAACATCTGCAGTAAAATTATTGATCACATACCTGTGCATGGTTGGGCGCTAGCTAAAGTTAGCTTAGAGAACGAGTTATAGTTACTTGAAATAACTCAAACTATAACAGATGAGTATAGTTTTTTCTTCAATAATTTCACTTCCAATGTTTCATTGATATTTTTATTGACGTTATAAAAGTTGTCATGAGTACTGTAAGATATGGGTTAATCAGCAATGCATGGAGAAGGTGCGAGTTATAGTTACCTTACACCGCGGGTAATAGGCCGTTATTACAACTCTGGCAGTCGGCAGTAATTTGGGGAAAGGTACTGCCAACAGGCTGGCGGTACCTTATCCCAAATTATGACATTGGCTCAAGCCAAACCGCCAATGTACCACTCAGTCTGCCAGGGTGGTAACAGCCGCAATCCTTCCCTGGCACTGATAGGAGTCTCCCCTACCCCCTCCCCCTTCCGAGAGCCCTCTTCCACCCACCCCCTACCTCTCCTGCCCCCCACACATTTACACACCCAAACGCACACACACACACACACTCATACACACACGCATAACCACATCCACCAATGTATGCACACATACATACCCACATACAGCAACACATACCAACATACATTGTCACACACACGCATTCACAACATACAAGTACACTCACATTCAGTCATTCACGCACTCATTTAATGCGACTCACACCCGCATGCACACATACAAAAACAGACACACACCCCCAACACACACACACACACAAACACAACAGCCCCACACCCACACACCACCCTTGCAGGGAGTCCTCTGGCAGGGGACAGGGCACAGCGTTGCTGCCAGCAGCAGCGTCTGCCAGCAAAACACCACCAGGCCGTATTATTGCTCATGATACGGTCTGTGGTGTTTTGCTGGCGTGGCGCTGCTGCTGACATCACAGCCACCTTACCGCCGTCTTCCGCCATGACCGTCGACGGAATTCCGCCAGCCTACTGGCGGAATTCCGTCTATGGTCATAATGCGGATGGGCGGCTGGTAGCCACGCCGACAGTATGTTGGCTGCCGTCGCCGTGGCGGTAGGCGGTCAATACTGCCAATGTTGTAATGAGGGCCTTAGTTACTTAAAATAACTCCAATTAGAACTGCGAATTTCAGTGGTTTTGTGCAAGCAAATTGAGAACCTAACTATAATGTCCCTGTAACCTTTGTTTTTTTAAGTGAATTTCTAAGATTTTTTTAATTCTATTGCCTAATTATAAACTCCCTGTAACATTAGTTATTTTCGGTGAATATATATATATGTATATATATATATATATACATATATTCACTGAAAAAAGTCAAAGGTTACAGGGATGTTATAGTTATGTTCTGAATTTCCCTCCCCCAAAATTCAGCCGTTATAGTAACTATATATGTTGCATCCTAAGGTAACTATAATTCGTGCCCCCACCATACACAATTATCCGATGAATAATATTTCTGCAGATGTTACAGTGACATCATCAATTATGTTATCAAAGATGTCATGAGTGCTGTATTTTCTAAGGTAATTAGCAGGGCCTGGTAAGGGCACAAGTTATAGTTACCTTGGGGCATGAGTTATAGTTACCTCAAATAACTCTAACTATAACTGCAGTATTTTTATGCTTTTGTGCGAGTAAATTCAGAACCTAACTATAGCGTCCCTGTAACCTTTGTTTTTTTAAAGTGATTTTCAATGTTTTTTTAATTCTATTTCCTCACTGTTATGTCCCTGTTTTTTCAGTGAATTTCTATGTTTTTTTAATGTAATGTAATTTCCATTACTATACGTTAATCCAACCACTGCCGCGCACAGCCTTTCGCCGGCCTGTGGCCAGTAAAATAGGGTAAAAAATCCATATGTGGACCAGTAGCATAAAAATACTGCGATACATTCAGTTGATGTTACCTAATCCTGGAGGTCAGCTAGGTACACCACAGATAAATAGGATGAAATATTCACACGTATATACAAATCGGTTTTCTCTTAGATGGATGATAATGAATAATTGATTTAATAAGAGCATAGGGCTCACAGATATTTTGGATAATAGACTTGACCAAAGTAAGTCCCATGTGATAGTTGTTACATATTCTTTGTGTGGGGACAAGAACTGCCTATTCCGGTGTGTCAGCCAATCCCAACCTTCCTGTCGATGACAAGACATCAGAATGCAGATGAATGTAGACAAACCTAACCTTCCTGTGTTTGTGGCTGTCTAGAGGGAATGCACAACATGTAGCTTTCACCCACCACAGACTTAAGTTGGAAATAGGCTGTAGGCACCTAGGGCCAGATGTATGATTCTGGCCCATTGTGATTCGGTAATTGGGATTTTTAAGAAATCGCAATTACCGACTCGCAAAGGGCCATGTATCACATTTGCGATTCGGTAATTGCGATTTCTTAAAAATCGCAAATGCAATTACCGAATCGCAAATTGCGATACTGGCCCCATTCGCAGCTATGGGCCTGTTGGCCCATAGCTGCAATTTTTTTGCATTTCCTAAATTGCGATTTCTGAACCAGAAATCGCAATTTGGGAAATGCAAAAGGCCAGGGTGCGGGGGGCCTAAGGCCCCCTCTCCTGCACCCCAATTTTTTTTTTTACCATGTAAAGTACACACATGCCTAAAGGGCATGTGTGCTTTACAGATTAAATTAAAAAATGCAGTTTTACTGCATTTTTTTATTTTGCACCAGGTTACCACCTGGTTGCAGACAATGGTATTTTGCATGTGCAAAATACCATTCTGCGAAAAATCGCAATTTGCGATTTTTTGCAGAATTGCCTTGTGACCTGGATTTTGCGAATCGCGAATTGCGATTTGCAAAATCCAGGTTGCAACGCAAAAAAACGCAATTTTTGCGATTTTCGTTTTGTCGTCTGCGAATGCCTTTGATGCATTGCAGACCGCGATTTTGCACTCGCAAACGGCCGATTTCGCCGTTTGCGAGTGCAAAATATTTTTATACATCTGGCCCCTAGAGCTTTAAGAGTGGAGAAATATCTAATTTTTAAATGTGATATTTTTTAAATAGTAATAATAAATTTGGCTTTACCAGTAAATAGGATTTATCAATACCATTCCAAAGATATGACATATGACACAGCTACTCTTTCCTAATCAGGGTTTGCAGGTTAAGGTGTATTAAGGAATTCCCAAAGTTAACCTATGAGAGGAGGAGACCTCACAGTAGTGAAAAACAAATTTAAGGCCCGTATTTATACTTTTTTAGTGCCGCATTTGCGCCGCTTTTTGATGCAAAAGTGGCGCAAACTTACATAATACAAATGTATTTTGTAAGTTTGCGCCGCCTTAGTGTCAAAAAATGACATAAATGCGGCGCAAAAGAAGTATAAATATGGGCCTAAGTGTTTTTCACTACCAGGACAATCAAATATTAAAAGTACATGTCCTACCTTTTACTTACACAGTGCCATATCTTATGGACTACCTAAAGTCTACCTTGGGGTGACCTATGTGTAATAAAAGGAAAGTTTAAGGCTCTTCAAAGGGTTTTAAATGCTAAGCAGAAGTGGCAGTAAAACTGAACACACAGGCTCGGCAATGGCAGGCCTTAGACATGTTTGTGGCACAATTGGTGCAGCAGGTACACTAGTGGCATTTAATTTACAGGCTCTAGACATATGTATACTACTTTACAAGGGACCTTCAAGTAAATTAAATATGCCAATTGTCTATACTCTGATGTTACCATGTTTAGGGGAGAAGCACATGCACTTTAACACTGGTCAGCAGCAGAAATGTGCTCAGAGGTGAAAGGTCAACAAAAATAATCAGCAAAAAGAGGAGCTAAGCAGGCAATAATGTTAGGGTAAGACCACCCTAAGAATGAAAGCTCTAACACTAATTCATTGATCAATTCAAAGAGGATTTGAGAACCAAATCCCAGCTTTTATATTCTTGTAAAAAAAGAGATGAGAAGAGAAACACAGGCCCATATTTATGGGCTTTGTGGCACAGGGAAGTGCAGCAAGTCACCTTGATGGGCCACCCTGCATCACAGGGAACAGGAAGGAATGTGCTGCATTTATCCAATATGGTGCACTCATGTCATGTCCCCCTGTGCTGGTGCCCTTTTGGAAGCCTACTTCAATTCAGGCACCTTTGCAACATGGTGCACCCTTATGCTATATGAGAACTGTTAGAAATGGGGTTTCTGGTTGACTAAGGTATGCACCCTGATCAAGCAGGAAACACAGTTCTATTCATGGTAAGTCACAAACACACACTAAAATAACCTGTGCTCACCCTCCTTTAGCTTGGCACAAAGCAGTCAGACTTAACTTGAGAGACAATGTGTAAAGTATTTGTGCAATACTTCAAACAGTAAAAAAGTGAAATCACCACCCAAAAGGAGACCACTCCTGGTTAGAAAAATAGAACTTGATTTAATAAACAAAACAAGATGAAAACAAAAAAAAATCCAATATGTGGAACTTGAGTTATTAATTTTAAATAAATAAACTGTAGAAAGTATTTAGAAGCAAAAATTGCCCACCAGAACTATCTGGTCATGCCGGACCAGGACAAAGTCAAAAGATCAGGCCGACCACAATGGAGTTTGGGACAACTACAGGGACACATTAGGGCCTGCTGAACCAAAGTACCGTAAATTCCTAGAGCACTAGCATTGCAGAGGTTCTGAAGCACGCCCTTGAGGCAATGCGTTTATTTTCTCCACACAGTCAAGGAGATGTGACAAAGTTCCCCATGCAACGGTGGTGATGCGTCAAAGCCGAGATGTGATGGAGTTCTGGTGCTGCAGCCAGCTGCATCGGCGTCCAGCCGATGCGCGATTCCAATGAGTGCAGTGGTTGCAATGTAGAGTTTGGTAGTGTCATCAAGACTATAGTCAATGGGGAAGCAGGAGCCTTGCGCCAAAGGAAATACTACCATGCTGGTTCCCAAAGCGATGCACTGGATTTATCCATGGAAAGGTGGATATGCACCAGTTCTGCCCACTCAGCGGCAGGGATGCAATAATTCTGCTGGAGCAGCACCAGAAGATCTACTATTAAGGGCCCAGGACCTGGGCGGCACCACTTGGGAGGTCAGACTCACAGCTGGAAGAGCCCTGTTGCACTGGTTGGAAGTATTTTGTGCCCAGAGACTTCAAATCAGGAGACCAGTCATCGACCCTTGGAGTCACACTGGGTTCTGGGTTGGAGAGATGTGGGTCCAGTGCTTCTCACCTAGCAAGGAGGGCAACAGGCAGCAGGTCAGCACTGTTAGGCAGCAGGTCTTCCAGAGGAGTGATCAAGCAGAGTGGTAGTCCTTGTAGCAGCACAACAGTCCTTCTTCCTTACAGGGTATCCACAGGTCCAGCAGTTTGCTGCAGTGGCAGGGTCCTATACCCAGTGGTGCCATTGAAGTAGGAAAGACTTCAAAGAAGTCTTTGAAGTGCAAAGAGATTCTCCTTTCCTGCCCTCCCTCTAGGGCAGGCAAGCTGCCCTTTGTGTAGGGAAAGGACTCAGCCTATTCAGGTGTAAGTGTAAGGCTGTGGTCAGCACCTCCCTCCTGTCCTATCCTGATGGTCCATCAAGTCACACCTAAGCTCCTATTGTGTGCGGCTGTCTAGATGGAATACTCAAATCCTAACTGTCACCCACCCCAGACAAGTGATCAGAGACAAGCAGCAGGCACCAATTGATTAAAGTAAGAAAATGTCATCTTTCTAAAAGTGACATTTTCAGAATTACAATTTAAAATAGGACTTTACCATAAGTTGTGATTTTAAATTATAATTACAAGTTTTGATTCCAGAGACACCAAACTCGAAAAACATATCTCTTCCTGATTGTGAAGTACACTTATAAGATGTAATAAGATGTAATAAGGTCATCTCAATGTTAACCTATGGAAGGGGGTAGGCCTTGCAGTAGTTAAAAACAAATTTAAGAGTTCTTCACTACCAGGACATGTAAAGCTTAAAGATACATGTCCAACTTTTTAAATACACCACACCCTGCCCAAGGGTCTGTCTAGGGCCTACCTTAAAGGCAACTTATATGTGTTAAAAAGTAAGGTTTGTGCCTGGCACAAGATTTATTTTGCCAGGTCGCATGGCAGTTTAAAACTGCACACACAGACTCTGCAGTGGCAGGCCTGAGACATGTTGAAAGGGCTAAATAAGTAGGTAGCACAATCAGTGCTACAAGCCCACTACTAGCATTTAATGTACCGGCCATGGGCACATCTAGTGCACTTTACCAGGGACGTATCAGTAAATTAAAATGCCAATTGGGTACATGCCTATCAAACCATGTTTTAGGGAGAAAGCACAAGCACTTTAGCACCAGTAGCAGTGGTCTTCTGAAAGTGTCTTGAGACAAACAAAAACAAAGTCAGCAAAAAGTGGAGTAAAAACGCAAAATGTTTGGGAGTGACCCTGCAAGAAGAGCCATTTCCAACAAGTAGATTAGGTAGCATTGAAATATCTGTGTGAGTAATTCCTCTCACTAGTGCAAAACTGACTTTTAGAGTTACAAAAGTGGTGTTGCATTACCAAAAAGGCTACTTGCAAAGAAAGCTAGTCTCAGACGTGCAATTAGTTTTGGAAACTGAGGGGCATTTTTATCATTGTGTTGTGTCGCCCTTGTACCACACAAGAGGGCGCAAGGGTGAAACAACAACAAAGCAGAACTATGGAGATAGACAAGGCCACCTTGCATAGCATCGAAAGGCTTGATAATACTGGAGTATCCCAAGGCATCAGAAATAGCTGCCTTGCCTTACTCTGCCCCATTGAGGAGTCCCATGAGTGGAGCACACTGGTAATCCTAGTAATTCGTGAAAATGCTACACCTTCCCAGGGGAAGCCCAACAAGGGGAAGTATCTTTATTTCTCCTTGTTGTTTCATCGTTTTATGTGTGCAGCACACTTAAAAAAATAAAAATGCTTCTGAGGGCTGTTTTTGTGCAGGAAGGCACTTCTTCCTACACAAAAACTATCTTGCCTGCCTTGTAAACATGGTGCAAGGGTGTCCTCATTGACTAGGCAGCACATTGTGCACCAGTGCATGAAAAGGACAGGAACGCACCGTATCATGTTAAATACTGTTCATTCCTGCCATTTCCTTTTTATACAGCGCAGTGCAGCTGTGTGGCTTGATGCGCTGTGCTGTGTGAAATGATGATAAATCTGCCCCTGAACCTTTCTGGTGCAAAGAGCCCCTTTTTATGTGACTAGTTAGCATTGTGCTAGTGCTAAAACTTTGAAGTCATCACAGGACAGAAAGTACTCTATGCTGCCTTTAGTATTGTTTGTTTCACTCAAAAACTTTTATAATGTAATGTTCCAGAGTGTAAGTTCAGTTGAATTGCATATTCCTATCAATATTTTATATTGCTCTTTGAATAGGAAGGCTTATCTCTCTCTTCTGTTACTGTTCAATCATTGTTTCCAATTCTTTTTGAATGAATGCAGTGCTCTTGTTTGTTTACACTGATAGCAACCGCATGCACAACCGAAATTGTCACTTTAAAACACCTTTTGATATCTCTGAATATAAATAGCTATTTGCTATTGGTCATATATATAATTTCCTTCTAATACTCAACATTCGCTTTCACAGCTCTCGTCAAGGTCAATTCACACATAGCGAATTATTTTGTAAACCACAGTCCATAAAACTGGATGCAGATGTTAAAATAGTAATTTGTTGTGGTATGCTAGAGACGCTCAGTTTAGTAGGGTTCTTTTTTGCCGGTCCTGAGAAGCTGTGATCGGAAAAATACTGAAGGGTTGCCCATCATGCAGGGCGCCCTCAGAATATGAGATCAAAGTTTATTTTTTAAGTTCCTGTTGATGGAGGGACAAATAGTTGAACTAAGAAAGTATTTAAATTTTTTTGTTGGCGAAGGTGGAGTAATAAACAAATGCAGAAACAAAGGAACTGTAAAGAACCAAGAAATCAGATCACTGCAAAAACGAAAGAAAGCTGAAAAGCTCACTACTCGATTACATGTTTGTGTCTCTTTGAGAGAAACCTACATGTCAAACGCTTGAATCCTACCAACTACCAAAGATAACTCAGCCTTTCAACCTACAAAGGTCAGTAATTACTTTTCTGTAGTATTAACACATATTTACAGCCATTGTCTTTCAATGTGAATTTATTTATTTGATAGTGCCCTCTCTTAAAATATACAATTAACAAACTATTCGTGATTTTACGTGCCACATCAGAATAGCCCGACAAGGTCAATAGTTGCTGATCAAGTTAGCAAATTATAATGTTAAAACAAAGGCCCATATTTACAAGACATGATGCACAGCTGTGCTACCGCAGTTGTGCGTTAAAAGATTTGACAACGGCTAACGTCTTTTCTTACCTCAATGCTTGCGCCATATTTACAAAACGGTGCAGCATGGTGGGAAGAAATGGTTAGCATCAAAAAATGTGACGCTAACCTTTGCAACATGTCACAAAACAAATTACGCTAGTGCAGGGAAAGCTCGCTAGCATGATTTGTGGTACTTTTTTTACGTTAATCCTGCTACCGTCACTTTTTCCTTAAAAGTGTATTAAAAAACCAGTGAAAACGCCAAACAGGAATCACAAGGTGGAAAAATGGAGAAATCACAACAGTAGAGACCCCAGAGAGACCCCAATCAGCCCAGTACAAGCCTGGATGTCCAGACAGACACCCAGGAGAAGGAGAAAAGGAAGGGGAAGAGTCACTTAAGTCAGGAGGTGAATCAGATCCTAATCACAGAGGTGAAGTAACATCAACTCTTTGTCACCTCTTAAGTGCCAATAAGTAGGAAGGAGGCCATATGGTAGTTCATAACTGATAAAGTCAACAGTGTGGCGGAGGTGAAGAGGACTGTGATGGATTGTAAGAAGCGATGGCATGACAAAAGAGAAACTGTCCAGTAACCCGAAAGGCAGCAAAGCAGACCGTAGCTGGAAGCCGGCACCCCAGGAGGACCTGGATGAGCTGGAGGAGATGGTGGCAGCAGTCATCCCGGAGGAGTTGGTCACCGGAGTCCAGGGACAGGACACTGCAGCACATGATGAGCAACAACAAACACAGGGTAAGCTGCAATAGGGGGCAATGTGGTTGATAACTAATGGCACAATGAGGCACTCTATGCATGCAAAAAGGTTGCATGGGGCACAATTATGGCAAAACATCAAACACATGTAATGTGCACTGACCCAGCACCGTATGCACAGACCACTTCACAACCATCAGAACACTCCCTTCATCATATCAACTGAACCATCGGGCCATGTTTAACTTACATTGGCCATCATGTACCAGGCCTGTTGTGCAGAGTGGGCCATCAAGGGCAGGGATACGCCTTCTGTTGGAAAGTAGATTACAGGTAAGGACAGGTTAGTACCTACACTTACCAATAGGCCACTAAACCCCACTAGGTCCAGTTAGGTCTCAATAATTTAATCCCATCTCAACCCTTGGTAGCTTGGCAATGAGTAACAAGGCTTAACTTAGGAGACAGGTGTGTGAAGCATTTAAAAATTACAAAACAGTAAATAAGTAAAACACAATAAAAATCAAATTCCAATTTATAAAAATAGATTATATTTGTATCTTTAAATTTACACTAAGATGATTAAAATTGGATAAGGGGAACCGGACATATGATTTTTTAAAGAATAAATGTTTTTTAGAGCCTAGAAACTAAAAGTGCCAATCTGGTCATCCGGTCGCAGTTGACTGGGGCACAGTCAAAATTTGAGGCCGACTGCGATGGGGCCCTGCTCGGCTACGGTGAGCGGGAGGCTTTGGTCAAAAGTTTACCTACTTAGGCCCATATTTATACTTTTTGACACACAACTGCGCCAACGCAGTTGTGCGTCAAAATTTTTACCGTCGGCTAACGCCATTCCAAAGCGCCATGCGGGCGCCTTATTTAATGAATGACGTTAGCCGGTGCTGCGGACTGGTGTGCGTAAAAAAAATGACTCACACCAGGCAGCGCCGGCGTAGGGGAAAATGGAGGTTGGGCGTCAAAAAATGGGGCAAGTCAGGTCTGAGGCAAAATTCAGGCCTCAACCCGATTTGCGCAATTGTTTTTGACGCCCAACCTCCATTGACATGACTCCTGACTTAGCAAAGACAGGAGTCATGCCCCCTTGCCCAATGGCCATGCCCAGGGGACTTATGTCCCCTGAGCATGGTCATTGGGCATAGTGGCATGTAGGGGGGCTCAAATCAGGCCCCCCTATGCCACAAAATAAACCGAAAAAAAATACTTACCCCAACTTACCTCAACTTCCCTGGGATGGGTCCCTCCATCCTTGGGTGTCCTCCTGGGGTGGGCAAGGGTGGCAGGGGGTGTCCCTGGGGGCATGGGAGGGCACCTCTGGGCTCCTTCTGAGCCCACAGGTCCCTTAACGCCTGCCCTGACCCAGGCGTTAAAAAACGGCGCCCATCAGGCTGGGCGCCGTTTTTTAAGGCCTGCCCCCTCCTGTGCGTCAAAATGACGTCAGAGTATAAATATGGGGCACAGGCCTTAAAGTCATTTTTTGGAAGGGAACGCCTACCTTGCATATAATTAACGCAAGGCTGGTTCCCCCTTCCAAAAAATGATGCACATGGTGGAACTTTGACGCCAGCGGGGTCGGACGTCAAAGTATAAATATGGGCGGGGTTTGCGCCCATTCGGCGCAAACAGAGTATAAATATGCCCCTTAGTCTTTTTCTTGAAGATTTTTCTCACCAGGACGAAGTCACCAATGTGATCTGAGCTCCATGGAGACCTCTTCGAATGCACGTCTCAGGAGACCGCAGTGAAGAATTCTACCTCCGGACTTAGATTATTTTTTGGGATGTAAATCTTCGTCTGGGCTAAAGTTGAAATTGGATCTGACGTCCCTAAAGCCCTGCTCGGATACGATGCGCGGGAATTCCCAGTCAACTTTTTACATTCGGACTTTGTCACCTTCTTGAAGCTTTTTCCCTCTGATGTCAGACAACCCTCCACAGCAAGCTGATTCGCCTTTCCAGGAGCCCCTAGTGAAGTCCTGGAAGTCTCGGGCTCTGGAGCTTTTCAGCAGGACTAACCTGCAAGTCAGGCAGGGTCACAGTCGACGTGAGCCAGCTTGACTCACGACGTCAGGTCAGTCCCTTTGTGGAGCTTTTTACTAAAAGTTCTCCAATCTTCTTCAATCTGCAGGATCTTCTTCCGGAAAGTCTTTGAAGGTCCTTTGTGAGTTCACAGCTCACCCCAAGGTTTCAGTCACTGTGAGTTGCTCATTGAGGGTTAGGACTTGAGTTCCCAGAATGCACCTGGCTCAAGCTCAAAAATGACCTCTGGACACTGGTCAGCTGGTCTGTTTCTTCAGGATTTGATGCAGGGGACTCTGGTTAGCTGTTTTCTACCTGTAGCTGTTCGACCCGGCATCCTTGGTGTGGTCTCCCCCCTGCCTTTTTTGCCTCTGCTTCCCATGTTTTGACCATGTGCTGGACTCTTTCTGCAGGTTTTGGTACTCTGGGCACTTTACCACTGCTGACCAGTGTTAAAGTGCAAGTGCTCCTGTGTAAAGTGTATGTGCAGTTGGCTTTTTCATGATTAGCATATTTGATTTACTAGTAAGTCCTTAGTAAAGGGCACTAGAGGTGCCCAGGGCCTGTAAATCAAAAGGTACTAGTGGGCCTGCAGCACAGGTTGTCCCACCCACATTAGTAGCCACAGCAGTGTCTGTGTGTGCAGTTGTAACCTTCTAATTCGACTTGGCAAATGTACTCACTTGGCAAGCCTAAATCTTCCCTTTTTATACATGTAAGGCAACCCTAATTGTCAGGACATTACCCATTAAATCAAACTTCCACAGGAGCAGATGCCTTTTACCTAACTCCCTTCAACAAATGCATGCTCAGACTTTACTGATTATCTGAACCCTGCATCTGCTAGGGAGGAAGGGGAATGGGAATAGAAAAAGAGAGACCGTCTCTACATCCAGTCCCAGCCTGTGTTTCCCACTTGAAGATAGGATATTCAGTGTGATTTTCTGTAACCTGCACCTTTTTTCTTATTGGGATTTCTTTAAAGGAAGGACCGGTAAGCGGGTAATAAGAACATAGATAAGTACATTCCTACTGCGCATTCAACTGTTCAGCCATTCACATTCACCCAATTCTATTGTTCTCCTAACCTGGATCTTTTTAGAGACTAGCCTACCTCTAAGAGAACAATGTTAACTTTATATCTTCTTTTCTCCAGGAGTCAGAGGTATCCAAGGTTCTCTGGAAAACAGTTCAAAGGTTCACAAATATAAAATCTACTAAAGTCTTTTACAGGAAACAAAAACTCTGTCTCAATGTTCAGTTTTCTCAATCACAGTCACTAAGAATTAGTCTGAGCACTGAGGTTTGTCTCTAAGACTGGCAAGTCTGAAAGGCGAAGAGTTTTTTTATATATATGTACATATATATATTGTCAAGTCTGGAAATCATACAAAAGGAATGCTTTTGTTACTGCAGTTGCTTGAAGTTCTGTAAAGCAAAAATGAATTCTCCTCAGAAAGCTGATAACCATTTGTCGGAAGAAGGAAGAAATTCAGCTTCTCCAGAATGGAAAAAGTAGCTGGTGTGCACACCGTAACAAGAAAAAGAAATATTTACTCAAGACTGGAAGAATTCTCAATGAAACGAAGCGCCTCAGTAACACTGCTCATTCTCCTCAGGATGACAGTTGAAGTGCACAGCTCCCAGAGAGAAACAGCTCGAGGGAATTTTCTGCACAAGACTAAGGTAGAAACACTAAAGCGCTGACTTCACAAAGATTTGCGGCCATCATCTTGATGGCAGTTAAACCTGAAGAAGCGAGTTCTAAGAACAGCCTCCCCAAGGGCCACCGGGAGTGAGGACGCCGCTGCAACCAGCGTGGATACAAGGAAAAAGGGAATCATTTTTGCTGAGGGAAAATCTTAACAACACTTGCAATAGTTTTCCTGACAGTACCCCCCCTCCAAAGAACTCGCTTCCACAGGCGTTTTGTTGGGGTACGTGTTGTGAAATTGCTTTATCAACCTTGAAGCATACACATTTTGGAAGGCTTCCCAGGACCTTTCTTCTGGGCCAAAACCTTTCCAATCAGTGAGGTAATGTAATGTCCCTTTTTTAAACTTTGAGTCTAAAATTCTATTCAATTCATATTCTAAATGTGAATGAACTTGGATAGGATCTGGAGGGGTGGTTGTTTTAACATGGGGAGGGCTTCTTTTAAGTAGTGAGACATGGAATACAGGATGAACCTTAATCTGAGGAGGCAAGGCGAGTTTGACTGTTACTGGATTTACAATTTTCTTTATTTTAAACGGTCCTACATAGCTAGGCTGGAATTCTTTGATCCCTCTTAAATGTAAATGTCGAGTGGACAACCAGACCTTCTCACTCTCGCAATAACCAGGATTGCCTCTCCTCTTTTTGTCAGCATACTTCTTTTAAAAGCCCTTCGCCTTGGTCAAATGTTCTTTAGCGGATTGGTAGGTCTTTTGAATTTTCTTACTGAACTCATTCTCAACTGGGACCGAGCCTCCCGACCTTCCTAAGATAATGTTTGGGTGCCTACCAGAGTTCAAATAGAAGGAGAATAACCTGTGGAGGCATGAATGGCATTGTTGTACGCAAATTCTGCTGTCCAAATTAAATCTGGCCAATCATTATCTTGGTCCAGAAGATATAAGCGTAGGTACTGCTCTATCTCCAGGTTAACTCTTTCTGCCTGTCCATCCGTTTCCAGATGACAACTAGTAGAATAACGTGAGTCTATTCCAAGTTGTTTCATAAAGGACCTCCAGAATTGGGAACCAAATTGGGGATCTCAATCTGAGATTACAACTACTGGAATGCAATGAGCTCTCTCTATGTGCTATGAAAATAACTGTGCTAACTGAGAGGCTCAAGGAAAATTCTTGAGAGGGACGAATGACTCATTTTAGAAAAGGTGCCCACAAAAACTAGGATTGTGTCAAAACCTTGACTTGAAGGTGAATCTACAATCAAATATATAGTAATGGTATGCCAGGGATATGGTGCAATGGGAAGAGGCTGAAGTTCACCTTCAGAAGCTAGTCGTATTGTCTTTCCTCAAATGCATTTATCACAGGTTTAAACATATTGTCTTATTTGAGGAATCATGGCAGGCCGCCAGAAATACCTCTTAATTAATTCTGTAGTCTTCAAAATTCCTTTTTGGCCAGCTAAAGGATCATCATGACACACTTGTAGCGCTAGTTCTTGCAACTCACGAGTCGGCAAATATAAAGCATTTTCAACAAAAGGGAGATTTTCTCAAACCTTTCTTCCTTCTTTTTTGTTGGCCCAATCTGAAATTTTTTGGTCAGCCATGGATTCTTGAAACTTACTTTTTATTTTGTAAAATTGTAAGGTAAAAACAAACTTGTCTGATGGAATAATTGGAATCTTTTCAGGTTCTCCGGCTCCAGGTATCTTATTCATTCTCAATAACGCATCTGCCTTACCATTGTCAGAACCAGGTCAATAGGCAATGTTAAAATTTAAATCTGCAAAGTACAAGGACCATCTCAATTGCCTTGGAGTTAATGTCTTAGCAGTCTTTAAAAACTGAAGATTTTTATGATCGGTGAACACAGTGACTACATGATGAGCCCCTAATAAATATTGCCGCCATTCCTGAAAGGCATCCTTCACTGCCAATAGCTCTTTGTCAGCAATTGGATGATTACTTTCAGGAGGAGTTAATATCCTGTATCGAAATGCCACTGAGTGAAGTTGAAGAGTTTCCTTGTGCCTCTGAGACAATACACCACAAATTGCTTGGTCAGAGGAGTCAGCTTCCACAAAAAATGGCTCCTCAGGGTTAGGATGGAGAAGGATTGGGCTGTCATAAAGGCCCTTTTGAGGAACTCAAAAGATTCTTCAGCATCAGTTGACCAATGTAAGGGTACTCCTTTTCTCAAACGTTTTATAATGGGGGCCATCTTTTTAGAAAACTCTTTTATAAACCTGCGGTAGAAATTGGCAAAGCCAATAAAACTTTGCACCTCCTTCACCGTTTTAGGAGATGGCCAATCCATGATTGTTTGAATTTTAGCAGGATCCATGGAAACTCCATTTTCAGATAAGACAAATCCCAAGAATTCTACTTCCTTCGCATGAAAGGCACACTTTTCCAACTTCACATATAGGTTATTTTCCAACAATTTCTTTAGAACTGCTCTCATGTGATCTAGATGGTCTTGCAAATTCTGGGAGAAGATTAAAATATCATCAATGTAGACTACTGTAAATTGATCTAAAAACTCTCTCAGAACATCGTTCACAAAGTACTGGAAACCAGCCAGTGCGTTACATAGCCCATAAGCCATCACTTGGTACTCGTAAAGACCAGACCGGGTGTGGAAGGCCTTTTTCCATGCGTCTCCCTTAGCAACTTGAATTTAATGGTACGCTCCGCAAAGATCTACTTTGGTGTAGATTTTTACATCTTTTACGTGATCTAGCAGTACTAAAATCAAGGTCAGGGTATACTGAATCTTCAACTTAACGTGATTTAACGCTCCATAATCGATACAAATTCTTAACTCGTCATTCTACTTCTTTGGGATAAAAAAAGGGGAAAAGAGACTGGGAATCGTAAGGGACGAACAAAACTGTCTGCCAAATATTTTTCCAAATATTCTTTTAGGAACTTGTTCTCCTTTTCAGCAAGGGCATAGATTCTACTGCAAGGTAGATTCGCACCTGGCTCAAGTTCGATCCTGCAATCATAAGATCTGTGGGGAGGTAGCTTCTCTGCCTCTGCTTGGCCAAACACTGCAGACAATTCTTTATGTTCTGGGGGAATGACAACCTTTTCCAGAGCACAAACCACACTGGATTTAGTAGCTAAAACTTGAGCGGGAGATGGTGCACTACTTATATCATGAGGACCATAACAATGTTTCCGACACTAGCTTGCATTTAATTGGGCAGTCCTCTTTTCTCAATTAATTTCAGGGTTGTGTTCCATAAGCCACAGTAAGCCAAAGATCAGCTGAAATTGAGGAGCATAAATGAGATTGAAAGATATCTTCTCTTGGTGTCCTAGAAGATCTTTCAGAACTATAGGTTCAGTTTCATCTGTGATAGGGCCTGAAGACAGGTTTGTTCCATCCACCGCATGAATAGGCTCAGTAATTCTTTTTTTGACAAAATGTATTTCCCTTTTTGTGGCATTCTGGATTTTCATAAATTTCCCGTAGCTCCTGAGTCAGTAATCATGGAAACCTCCTACAGCTTATTTTCTCTGAAGATGAGGTCAAAGGAGATCATTAGATGAGGGGAAACAGACTGTAAGGTGTTTGCCACTGATTGGGAGTCAGGGGCTGGTTGGTGTTGTGAGTCAACCAGGGTTACTCTCTTAGTAGAATGAGTTTTCTCTTTTCCTTAATTATCTTGTTTAGGCTTCTTTGGGTATTCTCTTACAAAATGCCCAAACAACCCACAATAGAGACATAGGCCCTCATTATGAACATGGCGGTAAACACCGTCGACCGCCATGGTGACGGCGAACAGAAGTCCGCCATTGGCGGTGAACAGAAACCCGCCATGTAATGATGCAAAAAACAGAAACTGACAAAAATCTCCCTGCCACCAGTCACTGCCAGGACCTCCGGCGGAAATGCTGGACCTCCCAACCCGCCACCGCCGAGCACAAAAACTCTCCTCCCTCCAAATAATGAAGCACAAATCACTGCAGCGGTCAGTGGAAGCCGAACGACCATTGGCGGTACGGACCGCCACTGGTGGCAAGTGGACCCAACAGTAAGGAATGCATACAATGGGAAGTTTGAAACCCACACATCTGACACACATACACAACACTATGAAATACCCACAGACACACCCCACAATCCTTTGCAACAAATTTAGGCCAACTAATACAAAGAACCCCAGAAGCAGACACTGAATGCCACAATACATACACCCAGCCACACAAGAGCACCCTCACTTCGATCCACACAAGACACCATTCACAACAAACACCATGGCACCCTCAAAAACCCACAATTCACAGAAAGGGAGCTAAGGACCATGGTGGACGAGATATTGAAGGTCGAGCCACAATTATTCGGGGCACAGGTCCAGCATCCACCCATCGCCAGGAAGATGGAGCTATGGCAGACAATAGTCAATGAGATCAATGCAGTGGGACACCATCCACGCACCAGGGATGACATCCGCAAGAGATGGAACGACCTGCGTGGGAAGGTGAGGTCCATGGCATCCAGGCACCACATTGCAGTTCAGAAGACTGGGGGAGGACCTCCACCAACACCACCCGACTACACTGACTAGGAGGAAAAGGTACTGGCCATCCTGCACCCTGAGGGACTCACTGGAGGAACGGACCCGAGTAAGTCATCTACATTTACCCCATTTCCATCATACCTGTAATGCATGAACAATCCCACCCCTCCAACACCCACCAGGACCACTACCCCACCCAGGCCACAATCACTAAATTCAGTCCCCCTGCATGCCCACAAACCAACTAATAGGCCCACATCCCTCCCCCTGTGCACAGCCACCCACCCCTGCAAAGAATCACAATGGCCTACAGCACCCACAATGCACCTCCATATCCAAAGCAAAATGCAATGCTAACCTCACAAATGCACCCTGCATGGCCCCAAAGTGTGAAAACCTGCACTAAACTGCCAAGTTCTGTGCACCCCATCCAATCATGCGCTTGTAACAGACATGTCCATTCCCCCAACAGGCGCCACCACCCATGCCACCCTGACGGACAGGACAAGGAGTGGCAGTGTCCCACAGGGAGACAGAGGCACCTCCCAGGACACTAGGGGTGGGACCCTGGACAGTGATGATCACCCTGGCCCCTCACACAGTCCTGGACTGTCATCATCAAGCAGCCACACCCAGGACTCCACTGACAACCCTACCACCCAGCCAACAACATCAGCCTTCGGCAACCGTCCCCACACCTGTGTACCCAGGCCAGAGACTGGTGGAATACATGGACAGAGGCCACAGTCACCCCCTACCAACAGGCAGAAAGACGATGGCCCCCGTACAAGTGGTACCGCCAGACCTATGCAGGGGACACAGGCACAGGGGGCTAGGCCCAGTGGGAGGACATCAGTGGCCCAGGGGGGAGGCCACAGGATTGATGCAGCAGCCCAGGACGTGATCTCTGAGTTTCTGGGAGCATATAACCATACCCAGGACAGATTGGCCCAGATTGTATCCACCCTGGAGCAGAGTCAAAGGTTTCAACAAGCACACCACCAAGAGGCCATGGAGCAGTTGAAACTGCACAATGCCACAATGGACAGTATAGCAGGTGTGCTGCTGCACCTTGTCCCAACACAGCCTGAGGCCCTACTACAGGCCAGGCTACAGACCAGACAACAACAGCATCAGCAGCAACTGCACATGTTCCACCCTCTCAGGACACACAGGGGACATCCATCTCAACCCGTACAGGCCAACACCAGGCACCCAAATGGACCCTCATGCCCAGATATGGCACTGGAACACCTGCCAAGAGCAAGGCCCCCTCAAAGAAGTGACTCTGGCAAACACTGTCCTCCAAGTGTCCCACTGAATCAACGACCAAACAATGTGAAAACAACAACACACTCTGTTAAACATAGATGGAGATTCCACTACTGCCAACAAATTCTGCAACCATGTTGTCATATTGTACAACCACCAGTAGCCCACTTCCATCGCTGTAATCTGCACGATTTAATCCCTGCACCAAATAAAACACCAGTTCACCTATTACAATGTCCCCTTTCATTATGATTAAACAAAGTGAAGTATGGATGCAACTGTATCACAACTCATTTATTATTATCTGAGTAGCAGGAAATGCACCACACGCATAACATGTTGTTGTGCCTACAGATGTGTTGAACTATTATAATATAATGTTACCTGTCCCTATGCAAACCTGGTCACAGTGGCAATGACTATTGATCCAAAAAAAACCTAGATGAAAAAGCACACTGACAGTATGCTGCACAGACAGCAATCTCATCCAATAGTCCCTTATAGTTACTGGAAGTAGAGGTGTATCAGTTGGGTCCTGGAATGTACATCTTCCCCCTCCTCATCCTCACCACCACTCTCATCCCCTCTCTGAAGAAGCTGGTCTGGATATACAGCACCCTCCTCCTCCAAGAGGGGGATAGAATTCCTCACAGGCACATTGTGCAGCATACAGCAAGCCACCACTATTCTACACACATTTTAAGGCTCATAGGCCAGGGAACTTCCAGAGATATGTGTGCAACAAAATCTAGCCTTCAGGAGACCTATTGTGCGCTTTGTCACCCTCCTAGTACGTCAACGAGCCTCATTATAATTCCTCTCTGCATCTGTTCCAGGATTCCTCACTGGTGTCAGGAGCCAAAGCATGCTGGGGTAGCCAGAATCACCTAAAAAAGGGGGCAAAACAGGACTGTCAATGACAGCCCTCAGTGGCAGACAGCCTTGCTGTCTGCTAAGTGGCAATAAGTGTCAGAAACACCTACCTATGATCCATCCTCTGTCCTCTTGTAGTTTTTCCATCTTGTGTGGCACACTATTGTTCCTAAGCAAAAAGGAATCATGGACTGATCCAGGGAACATGGCATTCACATGTGAGATGTACTGGTCTGCAGTACACACCAGTTGAATGTTCATGGAATGAAAGTTCTTCCTGTTTCTGTACACCTGTACTCTTGGGGGGTTGATATCTTTGTGAGTTCCATCGATGGCACCTATCACATGGGGTATGTTGGCAAAGGCGTAGAAGTCCGACTTGATGGCAGAAAGGTCAGCACTTTGGGGAAACCTCACATAGGACTGCAGGTGTCGTACAAATGCATTCAGGAATCTGGACAGTATAATGCTAAACATTGGCTGTAAAAAACCTGCACCCATGCCCACTGTCACTTGAAATGAGCCCGTGGCCAGGAAATGGAGTGCAGAGAGCACCTGCACTTGAGTAGGGGTTGCATGCTGATTCCGCTTAGCCAGTCTCAGTGCTGGATCCAGTAATGCACAAAGTTCATGAATAGTAGCACAAGTGAGTCTGTAATTGATAATGATGTGACGCTCCACGTGGTCCGCAAATTGACAAGTGGTCTGTACACCGATGGGGCCCTCCCTCGCCACAAGGTTCTGTACCTAGGAGGAGTTGAAAACACGTGTGAGGAACACACCTATATCTGCACACATTGTTTCTCATCCAGCACTGCTGGCATGATTCTCGATGACACAAATGCTTAGTGAGTGTGACATAACAGCAACATGATCACAAAGATATATCAGGGCTGTTCAGGTGAGTAATGTATATTGTTTCATGCCTATGGGTGTTTACGGGACAATAGGGCCTGAATTGTGCTGATGAGGGTTTTACAACTAGGTAGCTAAGGCCAAAATGTCTGCCCCCTGTAATCCAGAAGTGTTGTGGTGGAAGTGACCTCATACCGCTAGCGGTTGACGTAATATCGTAAGGCGGTGTTTACCGCTGTGTGCACATTCATTGGTTAACATGGTTGTCAATGGCCATTCTTAGCATATCATGATCGATGACGGTGCACACTGCTGCGGTGCGTACGCAAACTCATCACCCCAACTTCACTTGACTCCCTGATCTCGTGCATGCAGAAACTCCACTGAGTGTCCTGCTGTGTCCTGCCTCTGGTCATGGAAATGGCATGTGTTGCAGGGGAAAGGGCCCTGGCCTTCATCAACGAGGAATTGGAAAAGCTTGTGGATGAGGTCCTGCCCTTGTATGTCAAGGTCTGCGGTCGGCCAGAGATGCAGGTGAGTAGGAGGATTGGGGGGCATGGATGTGTGCAATGGTGGTTGATGGCTGCATACATGTGTGCACGTGTGACACTGTATAGTCTAGGGTTCCTGACATGCTGCATGTGTGTGCTGTTAGGCTGTTTGAAATGTCCGTCACATAGTGGACGTATAGCCAGCTGAGTATTATTTGCCATTGTCTGACCTCAGTATTACTTTTTCTGTGTGTCCCTTATAGGTAAGCGCCCACCAGAAGAGGGGACTTTGGCATGCCATCGCCAAGGAGGTGCGGACCCTGGGGGTCTACAACCAGCAGAGCACCCACTGCAGGAAGAGGTGGGAGGACCTGCGGCGCTGGGCGAGGAAGATCTGTGAGGCCCAGCTAGGGAAGTCCTCCCAACGAGGAAGGGGTGCCCATCGGGCAACGCATCCTGGTGGTGGCATACCCGGACCTGGATGGGCACTTGAAGGCTGCACAGCAGTCACAAGGGGGTGAGTACATATACCATATTTTGGCTTCTTGATGGATGTGTGTGTGTGTATTCGTATTTATGCTGTCTAGTGCAGAGACTCTGACTGATGTCCATCTACATAATGGCCCCCATGGGGAGTAGGGGTGTAAGGGTCAACTCTGCAGTACGTCAGGTCCTTAAGTTCTGAGGGGAATGGCTGTAGAGCAGGGTTCTGACAACTAGTCAGGAGCGTAGCCATGTGTATAGCGGTAGGTGCTGCCTGGTGGAACATTTTCTGGGTGGGTGTATGTGTGAACCACTTATGTACCTCCATTCAGCTATTTACAAGTGTCTCTCCTGTTTTGTTTCCCCATCCCTGTTCTCTTGTGTTGCCTGTGTACATCAGCATCATCGGGCAAGGGAGCTGAGGCAGCGGCGAGTGTGGAGGCAGCAGCCCACAGATCCTTGGAGGCATAGTCGTCCGACGTAAAGGGGACCAGTGGATTGGAGACAACGCAAGTCCCATTACTTAAAAATGCAGAGGCAAGGTGTTTGAATCCCTGTTTTGGTATATGATGAAATATGTCTGGGGTTGCAGATGTGACACCACTGCCAACCTGAAAGGAATTTAACAATAGGAAATACACTTAGTCAAATATCTAGACTAACTATAACTTGCAAAAGCATATGCCAAACATGACCTGTGCATACATGCTACCACCTACACAGTAAATCAGAATGGAGACTATATATTAGGAATGGTAAAATTATTTATTGAACTATAAAGGCCCTCATTATGACCCTAGCAGTAAATCACGCTTACGGCCGCCAATTTACTGCAGCAGATATCCGTTCACCATATTGTGACACACACACACCAATCCAACAGAATACAGCCACAGACACAAATCTGTCAGCCCAAAGGTCAATGATAAAGTGGCGGAGTCAAAACCCACACCGTTACACCAACAGAACAAAGCCCACCACATCATACCCACGAGGAGCACATGTGCAGCAGATATCAATAGCCAGGAAGAAGAAGCTATGGCGGAGAATCGGGGACAGGGTAAATCCCGTGGGACAGCACCCGAGAACAATACCAAAACCGCGTGCCGAAAAATGAAGCAAAGTCCCCTGCAATGTTGAAAGAAATGATGCATCGTCTGTGCCACGTCTTAAAATCCGACACACACCCTATTTTTCCACTCATCTCCTCCTCTGTGGTCTCCGTGCATGTTATTTTTTATGACAACCAGGTACTTTGTGTAATCAAGAGAGAACTGTTGATTTCTAAGATTTAAGACTCTTTTTAAACCTACAAAAGTGATATTTCAACTTCTGCTTAATAAATCTCAATTGTTTTGACCTTATTTTAACCAAATGAATATCATATATTTTTCTGAACCTGTGTGGTGTATTTTTGTGGTGTTTTCACTGTGTTACTGTATGACTTATTGCACAAATACTTTAAACATTGCCTTCTAAATTAAGCCTGATTGCTCATTGCCAAGCTACCAGAGGGTGGGCACAGTATAATTTGGATTGTGTGTGACTTACCCTGACTAGCATTGTGGTCCCTATTTTGACAAGGGTGCATACTTCTGCCAACTAGAGACCCTATTTCTAACAACCACTCTTTTCACCAGATCTCCAAAACATTTCCTCTCACTGTGACAGACAAAACGACTGAGACTGTAAGAGAAAGTGAAAGTAATTTTGCTCTTCCTGGTGTGCATGGTACATTCTTCACCTCTCTTCGTGTGTTGATGCATCACGTTGATGCGTTGTTTTTTGACACTATGCACCTGTGCGAGATTTTTTATGTCACATGGCAAGAAAACATTAGACAGTTACAACACATCGCATTGTATACTTCATTTTTGGTAGGCGCAATGCCATAAAAAAACATGCAGAGCAGCAATGCATCAATTTTTCCGATGTAAGGCATGTTTAAAACACTAAAATGCATGGTGTCAAAATGTATTTTTACATTTGAACTGTCATGTATAGTGTTGTGTTACTTGTGGATATGTCAGGTCAACATCCTGCTCAATTTCCATGTATTTAAGGTATGTCTTGTAAGTGCATGTGTGATGGAATATGCCTTAAAAGGACCAGACAATACATGAGCCACATTGCCCATGAGTCATGTCAATGTGAGCTTCATAGGGTGGCCTTGTGTGCCACCAATGGGATATAAAAGGTCCTTGTGCACATTTGTGCCTATGTAGTGTCATACAATGTTACATTACAGTGACATTAAACAGGGCCTCACCATGTGCCATATATGTTCAAAGTGGCCCAATACTATGATTGTGCCCCTTTATAAACCCATTGCGACACATCATACCTGTGCAAGGTATGATGTGTGCAAGATGGGCAGACGCCCGCAGGGAGGCCAAAATGTATATTGCACTGGCAAAGTAAGTAGATGTCTTTGAACCATTCTTGCCTCATTTTGCAACGAATGGCCATGGCAGGTGTTAGACTGATGCTAGTGCTATGGGTTGTCACCAGCTTTCATAGCCTAGTGCAACATTTTGTGGTACCAGTACAGCAAAGCGCCACAACTATGTCCATTATTTTTGGCTCAACTGTGCTAAAGAGTGCCATGGAGCACTGTGTTGAGAACACAGCACTACTATTGTGTCATTAGGGGGTCACATGGCAAGCCTATGAAAGTCGCTCATCATAGCTAATGCATCAGTTTCTTGTGAATATATCCCTATGTGTAGTTACCTTAGACCATTGATCAATTCACACCCAGGGTTGCCATGGACTAACCATGGACTCAGGCCCATATACTCACATGTAGGACTGCGCACATGTTAGACAATTCGTGCCTTGTCCCAATGTACAGACAGGAGGCTATCACGCAAACAGTGGTGGTGTTTAAATTGCATGGTGATAGCAAGTGTGGTGATGTAATTGTCAAGCCACTTGCTTGACAGAAGCTTCACCATTTCACACCTTCCTGTCTTCCCATGCGTACAACATGTTTTCTGTAAGTATATGTATGTTGAGGTACATGCTTTTTTGGGATATGACTACACAGACATTTACACTATATGTGTAGCCACACAGCTAGGATAGATAACCCAATGTTAGATATGCTCATTTACATGATATACTTGCTGAGTGTTCTTCCTGGAATGCATTAGATTTTCCCCAGATTGTGGCCACCTAACCCATCCCATGTCAGTGGATTTGTGTGTCAGTCTAATGTGTGTCCAATGGAGCAAACATCAGCCTTTAATGCAAGATGGATAACTTACAGTTCCCCATGCAGGCAAGTGCTGTGACGTTTAGGGCAGACATGTGCCATGGATGTGTTTGTCATGCCATGCATGTGGTTGGTTTGCGTTCTTCATGTGTGATTTCTTCTGCCTACTACAGTGGTATGTCGGGAATATCAGTTCAACAATCTTCATGATCCATTCATGGGTCATAACACTCCTTCAAAACAATATCTTTGCTCATTTCAGTTACTAAGATATTACCCTCTTATTGGAAAATGGGTTATTGGTAAGGGCAGGTAAGTACCTACACTTAGCAATAAACCACTAACCTCCACTTAGGTCCAGTTACGTCTCAATAAATTAAACCCAGCTCAATCCTTGATAGTTTGTCAACAAGCGACAAGGCCTAACTTAGGAGACAAATGTGTAAAGCATTTTAAAAATCACAAAACAGTAAATAAGTAAAACACAAAACAAAATAATAACCCAACATCAATTTATACAAATAGAATATATTTGTATCTTTAAAATGTTACCAAAACAATTAAAATCGGATAAGGGGAACTGGAGACATGAATTTTTAAAGAATTAATGCTTTTTTAGAGCTTAGAAACGAATAGCGCCAATCTGGTCGGGGCAAAGCTTAAGGCCGACCACAATGGAGCCCTGCTCGGCTACAGCCCGTGGGAGGCCTCGGTCAAAAGTTTACCTTCGAACTAAGTCGTTTTGTTGAAGATTTTCTTCAGCGGGACCAAGTCGCCAGTCCAATCCGACCTACTGGAACTCTTCCGTGGAAGCCCACAGTGGAGATTTCTACCTTCGGACGTAGGCATTTTTTCGAGATGAAAATCCTTTGACCAGGGCAAACCTGAATCTTGATCCAATGTCCTTGGAGCCCTCTTTGGATATACTGCCTGGGATGTCCTAGTCAACTTTCTACATTCTGAATTAGTCACTTTTTTTAGATTTTCGTCACTTGGGACGAACCTGCAAGTGAGGCCGGGTTGCGGTTGAGGCAAGTTGGCTAGAGTTGCGTTGGCAGGTCGGTCCCTTTATGGAGCTTTTTTTCTAAAAATTCTCCAAACATCTGGATCTTCTCCCAGATGTTCTGTTAAGGTTCTTTTGGGGTCCACAGCTCACCCCAAGGTTCCAGAAGTAATGAGATGCTACTTAAGGGTGCAGACTACAACTCCCAGAATGCACCTGGCACAAACTCCCAATTGGCCACTGGACAGCGGTCAGCTGGTCAATTTCTTCAGGAGTTGGTGCAGGGGACTCTGGTTAGCAATTTTTCACCTGTAGGAAACAGGGAGTCTCTCCTTAAACCAGTTGAAACCAGGCAAAGTCCTTCTTGTGGTGGAGCCCAAGTGTGCAGCAGGTGCAGTCCTCCAGAGTGCAGTGTCCAGGTGCAGTTCAGGGATCCAGTAGGGCAGCCATTCTCATCCTAAAGTTCTTCCTTGTAGGGATCTGGTGGGGATCCGAGGTGTGGGTGCAGGTCTGCCAGTTTTATCCTTGCTCCTGGGTGAAAAACAGGGGGGTCCTGGTTCTCCAATCAGGTGCAGGGTCCCTCCCCCTTTGATGACCACTTCCTGGGAAGTGTTTAAAAAATCAATCCCAGGGAGCAACATTCCTCAAAAATCCATCATGGCTGAAACTGATTTTTGGAGGTTACATCTGGCTGAGACCACCCACTGGTGTGGCTAAAAATTCAAAACACACCCCTCTCCTGCCCTCTAATCAGGGGGACACCTAAAGTTTTGGGTTTGCAGGATGTGAGGGAGGTGCTGGGTTACTCCAAATGTCCATCCATGCCTTTGAAGGCTAGTTTTGCAGCCCTCCCCCCTCAATGCCTCTCCATCTGCTGAGGGAAGTTTTCCTCCCCCAGGCATATTCCTTTGTGTTCAGCCCAGGCCACTTCACACCTCATCAAGGCAGCCTGGCCAGGCTGCCAGAGGATGGCCAATCAGAGCAGAGCACTACAGGGCTGAAGTTGGAAACTTTTTAGGTAGTGTTTAAAACTCCTTACCTGAACAAGTTATGTTAAATCCAACAATCGTAAGTTGTGGGATTTATTATGACAATTAATTTGATACCAAACTTGAAGTATCTGACACTGAACGGAATTTTATATATTAAAATGAAGTCTCCCCATTCTAGCCTACGGAGTCCGTACACTACAATGAGTGAAACAAATTGGCTGTTTTACCTCACCGGGTCTTATAAGACTATTTTAATATGGTCCCTGCTTATAGTTACATGGACCCAACCCTAGGGGCACATAGGGCACACCTTAGGGGTTACGTATATGTAAAAATAAGGTTGTTTAAGACTTTGGAAATACTTTTAATTCCAAAGTCGAATTTGCATATCACTTTAATGTAAAAGCAGCCAGCAAGGCAGGCCTGCCTTTAAAATGACCCTGAGCACCTCAGCCATGCACGTATGGGTCAATATCTATGCAGTGGTCCCTAAACCTACATGCCCTACCATTTGCTAGGGACTTATAGGTAGGTTGACATAGCCAATTATAATTATCCTAATTTGCATACTAATTTTATACAGAGCACAGGCCCTGGGACTGGTTAGCAGTACCCAGGTCACCATCAGAGTCACAAAAACACCAGCAAAAAGTGTAAAATGGGGGCAACAAGTTAGGGGGCCTCTGCAATCAGCCCTGTTTTCTCACACCTCTGTAGATGCATTGCTACTGTTTTAAGTGTTAAGAGGTGGTTTCCCCAAACACCAGGAGCTATGATGCATCGTAGAACTTGTCCATGCTCACAATTTGTGGGCCACACAGAGCCTGGGACACCTAGAGCATGGCAGAGTTGCAATCAGACAGTGATGACAGGCTACACATCAGTTCACATTCAAGAACAGGTTTCCAAATGTATGTCTACACTCCCCTGCCCTATTATGTACTAGGGTCTTACAGGATGTTGATGTCAACCTTGTCCTTTAATCTACTAGGGACTTACAGGGGATTTCTGTCAGCCTTGCCCTAGTGTCTCAGCTGCCCTTCAATATGTGTGTGTTTAACATGGGCACCCACACACAGCTGCTTCCAACATCCTCTGTGAGATGCACAATGCATGTAGATGGATTGTATGTGTACTCCTGGCAGCTATGGATACACACATGCATGTGTAAATGTGTCTGTGACACATGGATTTTGTCAAGGTAATGAGTGATGCAATTACAATTTTAAACATACATGGGAGATGAGTACTTATTTGAGTGGGACAGGCCTAGACATACTGGTGTGGTGTCCTCTATATGTCAAACACTATTTGTCATTCATGTGTGTGTGTCACTTATGGATATGTTACGATGTTTTCTCCTGTGATTGGGACATGAAGAAATGGCGTTGTCACATTGCTGACATTGACCTATTGTTGTGGCCACTGACTGCTCTGTCCTATCAGGGGCTGACATCTAGATAAAATACCCCACAAGGAGTGACATTGTGGCTGCTGTCAAATTTCAACCCAACAGACCTGTGTTAAATATATGTTTCAATGTGACATGTGTGTTACACTGCAATAGCAAACATTGCACCTGCACATTCCATTCTCATTGCTTTGTGTATAGTTGTATGGTGTTCACGAATATGTTCCTACTTGTTTTCCCACTATTTTGGCCTAGTCTTGCTTTCCTAAATGTGTATGATTTGCAGTTGCATTTGCATGTGACAGATACTCCAAGACACTTGTGTTATTAAGTGATTTACTTACAAGTTGTTTGAAAGTGAAATTTTCAAGTGTGAAAATCAAGAGAAAAAATTGTCAAACAATTAGTGCATGCCTGCATGATCCAGCAGTGGTATATGGTTCTTCCTCATCCTGAGGTGAGCCATCATTATCCTCCTCCATGGGGTCCTCCACCTGATCCTCCCAATGGACATTAGTCCGCACACAAATATTGTGCAAACTTGCACATACAACAAAAATCTTACACACCAGTGGAGGTGAACACAGCAGTCTCTCTGCTGAGACATCTAGGCATCAGAATCTTGCTTTGAAAATGCTGAATGTACGATCAACTACATTCCTGGTACGGACTAGCACCGCATTGTTGGACTTCTCTTATGGCTTGATGCCATAACCTTGGTCAGCTGCAATGGAAGAGGCGAGACAGTGTCAGACTTGCCCTTGTGTTTTGTACCTACTGGCCGTGCTTAGTATGCGTTTGTGAAGTATGGACTTTTTTCTGGCATTGTGTGGTTTCCTATTTCCATGCGTGATTGTAATTGCGTGTGATAGTGTACCTTCCAGTCAAGTACACAGATTTTGGGGCTTGCTGATAGTGTGAATTGTGTGGCATGACAGTTCACCCATGCAGGAGGTGTATGATTTTGCAGATGTTTGTACATTCGCCCAATACCATGGGACCTGCCAATGACCCATGTTTTCTCCTAGCTTGTTTTTTTGGGCCATGAGACAGGTGTTGTGTCCTGTGTGTTGCATGCCACCAACCCCGCCTCCGATGATCATTGTACACCTACTTTGCACACAGAGCTATTACCCCCATTTTCTGGCAGACATGCATGTGTATGTATAAACATCATGCATAGTGGCTTCAGATCTATTGCAATATCTGCGGCTGATTTACAAGACTCGGTGCCATAGGGCAGGGCATTAAATGTGTTGCTGCCTACTCTGCACCACCATGAAAGGACAACAATGCACTACGTCCACCAGATACAGTGCATTTTTGTCCTCAGCCCCTGCACTGGCACAGAGTCAGGTGCCAAGCTGCAACATGGTGCACAGATGCCTGTGTTATGGCTGTGATTCAGTATGTGCAGGGAGATGTTTCTTTTTGCACATCAATGATGGAAATATATTACCCCTATGTGTGCTGCAGAAAGCATCAAATTTAGGAAGATGGAAATTACTTTAGAGAAAACAGGTATTTCTCCTGCTGCACCATGATAATGCCACCCATACGGTGGAGTATACATTTTAGATGCTGCATTATATTACCATTTCTCTTTAAATGTGGGGCAGTGCAAAAATGCAATGGGTGTTGTGGATGGAACACCCAGAGCAACACCCATTTGCACCCCCCCTTCCACTCAAAGTGCTTCATGTGAAGGGGCTGTAGTTACAAGGTGGCATTAAGCCATAAAGTTGGCTTAATGCTGCCTTGTATATATGAAGCAGTGCACAGCCCCATAACAGCATCACAAAAAGTGACCCTATGATGGCGCTGGGGGGCTCATATATGAGCCCCTATGGGCCATATTATTAGGACATGGAGAATTTCTCCCAATGCACCTGTTTTCATGCGTCCCCCTTGTCACTCCTAACAACAACATTGTGGCACAATGCATGCATATTGCTACATTGCTACATGTCAGTGGTGAATGATCACCTTAACACCTCCTTGGCATCATAGACATGACACCAAGTTGGTGCTAAGACAGCAACAGGATATGTATGTATGCCCCTAAGTGATGTGCGTGAAAGAGAGGCATTTACAAGTGATGCTCTAGTGGTGCAAGGGTCTTGCAAATAGGGCCCTACGTGTGGGCGATATACGTGTGGAAGTGATGCATGTTGCATATGTGCTGATGAGAAGTCATCTATGAGTGACTATCAATGTGTGCAGAGTGTGTTGTGTGCATTGTTTGACCCATGTGTCTTATGTGTTGTATGTGTTATGTAGTGTCTGCTGGCTTACCTATGAGCAGACCATTTCCATATTGTCCATCCTGATAATGTTCATTGATGACTGAGTGCCTGAAGATGAAGGCATCATGAACTCTTCCAGGATATTTCGCTAGGACATTTGTAAAGAGGCCCGATGGTCCACATTGGCCTGCGCGTTTATTGAATGTGTATGCTTCCCGTTGCAGGACAGGTGTTCTGTAGCAGCAGGAGGGACAAGTTGCATATGTGTGCAGTCCATGGCACCCAAAACGTGAGGAAACCCAGCGATGCTGTAGAACACTTCTTTGATCTCCTGCTGGAGTTGTGGGTTGTTGGGGACGAAAAAGTGGAGGAGTGCTGATAAGCGCATGAACTGCATTATGGCCCATATTTAAGAAGCTCTACTGACGCATTAGCGTAATTTTTTGATGCTAATGTGGCATTAGTCTTCTAAAATCGCTGCACCAGATTTACAAAGTGACGCAATGTATGCATTGCGCCACTTTGTAACCTGTTGCACCACATTATGCCTGCGCCAGGCATAATATATGCAAAGTATCATTCCACCGTTACAGGGGGCTGAAAAAATGGCACAAAGAAATCTAAAAGATTTCTTTACACCATTTTTTGCGGCATTTTTAATTCCTGCACAGAGCAGGGTTAAAAGGAGGCACACCATTATTTATAATGGACCTCAGTGTGTTTTGTAGGGCTAGCATCAAAATCTGTGATGCTAATCCAGCAAAGCGCCAAAATAGTGTTAAAAATGTTGAAGCTAGTTCTCTAACTACTGCCATGGTGCACCATATCTTAAATACGGCACACACATGGTGGCATTAGGAGGGCACTAAGGGGTGCAAGAAAAGTGGCACTGCATTGGATGTAGCACCACTTTTCTTAAATCTGTCCCCAGTACAATGTGAGTAGTGAAAGAGAAGTACCATCATGTTTCATTGTTCACCTTTCACTTTATCTGTTTACTGGCTGTAGTATTTATAAGGCCTGTGCATCATTGCAGCATATGGAATGCTGTTTACTGAGGTCATTCTTGAACTTGTAGTGTTTAAAACACAACTAGGTAAGTTCCCCTTACAGTTGCATTTTAATGCATAAATGCACTTACATTATCATGACTAGTGAACTAAGGGCCTTATAACTGTTGCATGCAACGGTGAAGGTATGGCTTGGACAATGGCTAGTGGTGGTATGAGAGGGGATTGGATGTTGAATGCTGTATCATGCCTGTGTTTTGTGTGTATTTTTTCCAGTAAAAATATTATCTTTATGTAACATGAAGTAAAGCTGACTTTGTGATACTTGTCTCACTCAAAATGATACAAACATATCCATGGGTGACAAAATACACACATCTTCTCAACAGTGGCATGTATGTCATTATTAATATCTAGGTAGCAGTGCTAAATAGACACTTGTGATTACAAGTGTTCAGCACAAAGGAAACAGACTTGATATTCTAAATATAGCATTTTTCATGTACAGTGTCTGGTGTGTACAAGGGATATTCAAATATTTAGAATCACATCATGGCGAAGGTCATATCCAAGGCCTTGTTTGTATATGTACACCCAATTTAGCATGTATGTAGTGTTTCACTATGCTAAACAGAGGACATTTGTTAGTAGGCGTAAGACTTTTAAGACTGCACATTACAGGATAATCCTGGATCCACTTTTAGATGTGGATATATCCATCCAGACCTTATCTCATCTCCACGTGTGGACTTTAATGTCAGGAAACACAAATTGCACTAATGTTGAAGAACAATGTAGTTGTGTGAGAGATTTGTGGACATTGCAGTGATAGTACACATTGGGCCTGATTTAGACTTTGGCAGACGGGTCACAATCATGACGGATATCCCATCTGCCATATTCTAAATCCCATTGGAAATAATGGGATTTAGATTTCAGGTAATGGGATATCAGTCACACTTATGATGGAGTAACCCACCTGCTGGTATCTAAATCAGGTCCATACTTCTGTGTCCAAGATACATATAAGTCGTTAGTATGATCAAAGAAGTACAAAGTCTGCACTTGCTTTAGGTGGTCGTGTGCTTTGTTACAATTTGTACAACAACTTCTTAATAGGTTGCTTTCTATTTCAGTAGCGCAGACTGGCCAAGAAGCAACAAGGCAGGACAAAGGGCAGAGCGGGAGTTCCTCTGCTCATCGTCCAGCACATCCTCTTGATAACAGCAGCAACAAAGAGGAGGGACCTGAATCATCAGGAAGGGGTAGTGTGCCCACCAGGTTGGAGTCATTACCATCCACAGCAAGAGCCCGGGTGGAGGCTAAAGTATCGGAAGGGGGAACAATGATAGGGATACCCCAAGCCAGGGTAGGAGGAATGTGTCTCTCTCCCTGGCCCACAAGGATGTGTTATCCCCAGGGCAGGCCCCATCACCATCTAGGCCTGCCACTGACCCTTCCCTATCTCTTGAGGCCCCCATTCCATTGGGGCCTCGAGCTGCAACCCCTGTACCTCATCCCCCTCGAAGTGCCTGCCCGGAGGAGCTGGGGGAGACATATGCCCCCGATACCACACAACCCTCATGTTCTATCCAGACCCATCCATAGGTGCTTACCCCTGTAGCTGCATACCAGGAATTGGTGGTGGCATCTGATCTTGAGCTGAATGTGACCTCTCGGGTCTTACAGGAGATCCAGGATGAAGTTGTGAGAGGCACATTCCAGAGAACTGGCCATCCTAAATGCATCCATCACTTCCTTGGGTGCAGGCAAATTGTCTGTGTTAGCACAGCGACCCTCCCAGACCATGGTACTTGTGTTTCTCAGTTTGTCTTCCCTCACTGTTTCCCCTCATACTCCACGTACCTGTTGTGTTACCCACTCCCCTGAGGTGTCTGGTCCTGCATCGGCTGACCAGGATGAGTTCAGAAGAGCAGAGGATCTCCAAATTGTCTGAAAGGAGGATACTGAGGATCACCAGTAACTGGACTATGTTTGGACTGTGGACTTTTTGTTTTACCCATGTATGTAGACAGTGTTCCCTGACACTGCCAGATGTGTTTCTTTTATTTTTCCCAACCACCTTCAAGTTCCCTTGCCCATTCTACCTGAAGACATTTGTTTTATTTCCTTTCTCCCTTTCCAATGTACAGTTATCTACTTAAGTCATTTCCAAATATACAAATATTTTTCTTGAGCACCATCTCTGCCTTGTGTTGTTCATTATATATGCTGGGTTCAAGGTATGGAAGTCTACATTAGTAGGTGTTTAGCTAGGTGTTTAACTTTGCTTTCAATATGATACCTTATTACACAGATGGTCCTACAAATCTACTTGTCTCACTCACACATTTACAGTCACATATATGACCTACAACCAGAGTAACCAACTGACCATTATCAACTATTATACTACTCAGAATTGAATAGTGAAAAATATATTTTTATTTACAAATATTTAGAGTATATATATTTTACAACGTTCATGGGGATCTCTCTTGTGACTTCGCAATAGTGGTGGTGAGGGTCTATGTGAGTAAGTGCGTTTACTGTGTTGGTGCTGATGAGTGGGTGGGTGCTGTGCATCTGCCTGCACAGTTGGTGAGTGTGCCTGTACAGGGGGTGACGATGTCTGTACAGTTGGTTGGTGTGCATGAACAGGGGGTGAAGGTGCCTGTACAGATGGTGGGTATGCCTGTACAGGGGATGAGGGTGGCTGTACATGTGGGGCAGATGCCTGTACAGAGGCATGCATGTATAGGTGGAGGATGTGACTGGGCATGGGACATGTGCAGGAGGTAGTGCCTATGGACATTGGGCTGGTGCCTGTGTAGGTTGTGATGCAGATACGTGTGTTGGGTCTCCTTCATGTATTGACCATGAAGGAAGACTTTGGTACAGTTTCAACATGAATTCCAGCATCTTCATGATATCTTGCACTCTCTTCCCTACAGATAGTTGGGATGTCATGTTGCCTCCTTGCCATGTATTGGCAATATTTCTCAGTCCTGTCCAGGACTCTGGTCTGTTTATCAATCATCTGAGGTATTTGGCCAATCCCCTGTAGTGAGTCTGAGATTTCAGACAGAGTACCCCTTATGGCACAAATGCCCTGCCTCACATCAGCTTGCTGTTGGAAAAATTCATTCTCCCACTGGCCACGCTGACCATCTGCCAGCATCTTCCACATAGGATGGCCTCTGATATGACCTTCAGGTCTACCAACACGGGAAGTGGAGGCACATGGGAGGCTGTAGGGAGGAGATTGGTGCCGAGGGGATAGCTCCTCACCAGGGGTGTTAGATCCCTCAGATGTTTGAGAGAAGGCCTGGGAGGCAATGTCATCAGAGGAGTGTGTAAGAGATGCAACTGACCTTGACATGAAGGCTGTGAGGAGTTGATGGTTATGTTGGGGTAGGTGAATGCTGTGGCTGGTTGGCTGACTGCTGTAAATGGGAAATCCTCAGAGGAAAAGTAGGATGTGCAATGCTGGCCCAACACGTGTAGGCTTTGATGTTTTGCCCTATGGACAAACAATGCGCTCCAGAACAGGATAAGTATTTGCCTGAGTATATCATGTGTTACAATGCAAGGGTTGGGTCAAACAATCTTTTCATCTATCTGATGTTCCATATGTGACCTTGTATGTGTAAACCTACATTTGACAGCTCACATTGAAGCCTGAGGTATTCAATGCAGATGCGCAATGCAAAATCAAACTCACCAGCTACAGCTCTGTGTAGTATTGAGATCCCCCTTGATGTCAACTATTTAACCTGGCTGCTTGAGTGTATTGCAGAAGATGTGGTCCTCGCTCCAGCAGCTTCAGAAGGAAGTGACACAATAATTAATATTCAGCATGATTTATATGTGAATATGCAAAATTAACATAGACTTTACTGATTATGTTGGAAACTTATTACACACTAACTTGAGATGCTACCAAAAAGTGGCAATTATTGCTGATATGCTGATTTCACAAGGAGTTGGGTATTGTGCACAATTGGGAATCAATAGTTTACAAAACTTTAAGGCACACTTCTCTGATGGACGGATAGTAGTGGGTCTGACTGCTGCAGCCAGGATGTCTCCCAAACTCCTGGATGGTGTCTGAATCACAGAGGAGGTCCTGACAGCAGCTTTAATGTACCATTCATATTTATATTTCAATACAACGGATGATGGTAGTAATTTTACATGTAAATGACATAGGTATAGACCAGTGATACTCAAAGTATGGCCTGGAGGCCACAAGCATCCCACCTGACCTTTACATGTAGCTCCTTGGTCAACAGCAGCACTGTGCTGCTGTTATCTCAATACTGCACTAAAATTGAAAAGATGGTAAATAATTATGCAAACATTTATTTAAAGGTTAATTTAAGTTAATGAAAGGGAGTAACTGAAGTGTCCTGCACCGTTTAACATTAGAAACACATTAATTTGTTGAGACATCTTGCAGCATACATGCAAATGTATGATAAAGCCCCTCATTACAACCCTGGCGGTTGGTGTTAAAGCGGCGATAATACCGCAAAGAGGCATGCAGAAAAAAAAGGGATTATGACCACGGCGGAAACCGCCAACATAGACAGCCACTTTAACACTCCGACCGCCACGGCGGTACAAACAAACAGCGCGGCAGACACCGCCAACAGACAGGCGGAACACAATGTACCGCCCACCCTATCACAACACGGCTATCCGCCACCTTTCCGGGGCAGAACCAACGCAAATAAAAACACGGCGGAAACAGTACACAGAAGGGAAAACACTCACCTCTCCACACCCCACGAGGAACCAGGACGCCATGGAGCCCGAACTGCAGATCCTGCCGGCGATGGTCTTCCTGCTCCTCTTTCAGGAGCTCCAACGACGGCGGCGACGACCACGGTGAGTATTGCACCTACAACAAAGGGGAGGGGGGAGGGAAAAGAGAATGACACACACACGCAGCGCGAACACCCCCACCCCCACCCTCACCCACAACACCATACACACAAACACATGCTGCAACATTACACATACACCCCTCACCCCCTCTTGAATAACGCAAGGACAGAAGGAAATGATTGTAACGATTGTAATAAAAACTCAAAATCCAGAATATAAAATTATGTACACCAACTACACAAGTCCGGATAGTGCACCAATCATTGTCCGTGGACCACTGGGCCCAAAATGCATGGGCGAGGCCCACACTGACTCCAAACGGGGAGAACACTGGAGGAGCATCACATAGAAAATATACAGGCACCTCAGGGGGAGGAGAGCAGCTCAGCCTGATGAATGCACAATGCCACTGCTCCACGAGGGGGCTCCATGCCCACTGCTGCATCCTGGGGAATGCAAAGCCACAGTCTCTCAAGTCTCTCCAGTGGGTGGTTTGCCCACTGCTGCATCCTGGGGAGTGCAAAGCCACAGTCTCTCAAGTGGATAACAGTCTCCACTGGTTCTGGAGGGTGTTTTTGTGCCCAGAGTGCTTCATCCTGCCAAGGACTGAGGTAGTGGACGTGATACTCCACTGGTTCTGGAGGGAGCTTTGTGCCCAGAGGGCTCCACGTGCATTGTGGCCGCAAAAATACACTCGCCTGGGTGTGTGTGCCACGAGATTGCCGAGATACAGGTAGGTTGATACGCCATGGAGGCAGAGACATACCCCACACTGCTGCGGCTTCGCATTCCATATGCGGGTGACAACTGTGATGACAGTGATGCTTCATGGAATCTGCCCAGGCTCCTGGAACTCACCACCAACCTCGGACGACTGACCACTGGGGATGGCAGCCATGTCTGCGGTAGTGCCACAGGCTCAGGATGTTGCGGGGCCGCTGGCGGTGCTTGTGGCAGTGTCAGTCGCGGCGGGCTCTGTGGTGGCAGTGCTGGCTGTGGGCTCTGTGGCAGCGGTACTGGCTGAGGGCTCTGTGGTGGCGGTGCTTACGGCGGGCTCTGTGGCGGCGGTGCTTGTGGCGGGCTCTGTGGCGGCGGTGCTTGTGGCGGGCTCTATGGCGGCGGTGCTTGCGGCGGGGTCTGTGGTGGCTGTGCTGGCTGCGGGGTCTGTGGCAGTGGTGCTGGCAGTGGGCTCTGTGGCAGCGGTGCTGGTGGTGCAGGTGGCGGTCTTCTCCGCCGTACAAGTTGGCGTCGACGTGGACAGAAGGTGTAACACTGGTCCCTCAGTCGGTGCCACCATGCCCTCTCCTGACCTGCCCTTCAGTTTCTGGCCCTTCCCACCTTTGATGGTGGCGCAGCTGTCTTGCCACTATCCCCTTTCGTTTTCCCTGACCCCTTGGTGGCAGGTGTTTTCGGCTTCTCCCTCCGGGATGTGTGCACCTTTTTCACCTTGGAAGGTGGCGGAATGTTCTTGCCATCGCTCCGTGGCACACTGGCAGCCCTGATGGTTGGCGCATCCATGACCCCGCAGATACTAGCACCACTGGGCCTGGGGATGTGGTGGCTGAAGTGCTGTGATGGGACCTGGAAAGCCTGGCCCTAGGGGAAGGACAGGGGGGAGGTGTAGGGAAGAGGTCAATTGTAGCCAGGAAAAGTTTTTTAGACACACTGGGACGGGTAGATGGAGGAGGTTTGGGAGTGGAGGTAGAGGTAGTTGTTGTAGGAGGTGTACGTCTGCTGAATTTGGGTGAAGGTGCATGGGCTGGAGGCTGTTGTGAGGTGGATGGCTGTTGGGTGGGTGTGTGCCTGCGTTTGTGTACTTTGGGAGGAGGGCTCACAGACACACTGGGAGAGGACACTGGGGATGTGTGAATGGTAGTGGGGTGGTGAGTGCACATGAGCAGTGTGTGGTGATGGGCGTGCTGGTGATTGAGGTAGTGGCTGAGGATGTAGTGCATGCAGGTGTGAGTGGAGACGAGACTGGGAGGGAGGAGGGAGACGTGGAGGAGGGGGATACAGTGGAGGCAGTGGATGTTGGTATGTGTGCATGGGTATGATGCTTGTGTGAGTGCCTGTGGGATGTGTGGCGCCTATGTTTGCCTGAGCCATCCTTGTGTGTTGAGGTGTTTGCATGCTGGTCTGATGGTGTGCTTGGGATAGGCTGAGGTACAGGGGATTGGGTCTGGGTGGAGGAAGTTGGAGGGGGGAGGCTGGACACAGGGACAATGGCTGCCATCAGTGCTGAGGCCAGAGCCTGAAATGATCTCTGTTGGGCTGCCTGCCCAGAATGAATGTCCTCCAGGTATGCATTTGTTTGTTGCAAATGCCTTTCAACACCCTGGATGGCATTCAGAATGGTAGACTTCCCAACAGTGAGGGATCTCAGGAGGTCAATAGCCTCCTCACTGAGGGCAGCAGGGCTGACTGGGGCAGGGCCTGAGGTGCCTGGGGCGAAGGAGATGCCCATCCTACTGGGAGAGCGGGCACGGGACACACGCTGAGGGGCTGCTGGGAGGGCGGTGCTGGTGGGGGGGTGGAGGCTGTACCTGTTGATGCGGGGCCACAGAGGGGCCCGCCACCGCAAGGGAGCTCCCCTCAGAGGAGGAGTCGCTGTCACTGCTGTCACCTCCTGTCCCCGCCGTGGAGTTCCCCTTGCCCTCCATCCCACTGGTGGCTTCAGACTCCATTGTTTCGCCCTCCGGTGCCAAGTGGGATGCAGCTCCCTCCTGCTCCAGTGCCACTGCTCCTCTGCCTGATGATGCTATTGCACACAAGAACAGGGAGACCACAAAAAGGGGGGGGGAGACAGAAGAAAGACATGTTCAGTGCATGCAACACCACTACCGTTGGCTTACACAACAGACACAGCAGCCCTCTGCACTAAGCCATGCACTTATAGTTCCTAGATTTATCACATGGCCATGGGGTACAAGGCCTAAGCCCGATTGCTGCACACCTGGAAGTCACAGGAGCCTGACTATGTGTAGATGGCACTAACAACTAGTGGGGTTGGGGTGCCACAGAGCTTGCCTCACAAGGAACCTTGCCTACAAAGCTCGCCCTGGCCTAGGGGAACCCACTACCCACCTCCCCCACCCAGACACATTGTAATGTGTTCAAAGTCAGCAGAATGATAGTGTACTCATCCCCTTGTGGCTGTTGTGATGCCCTCAAGTGCCCCGGATACGACACCACCAGGATGCGGAACATCAGGGGGGTCATGGTGTGACGGGCACCCCTCTGACGTTGGGAGGCCATCCCCAGCTGGGCCTCCGCCGTCTTCTTCCTCCAGCGGCGAAGGTCCTCCCATCTTTTCCGGCAGTGGGTGCTCCATCTGTGGTGGACCCCCAGAGTCCGGACGTCCTTGGCGATGGCACACCAAATATCCTTCTTCTGGTGGGCGCTGACCTAGAGGAATAGTACAGGGGAATAGGAAAATCTTTACCCGTCTGGACCGTCATCCTCTTTGGCCCACGTTCCCATCCTTGCCCTGATGCACATACACTCACCGTCTGCACATGCAGGCCTCAGTCCCCCCCCATTTTTCTTCCATCCACACCACTCCAAACAGGCATTGCCCATGCAGCATTCTCACAGTGTACTCACCTGTTTGTCTGAAGGACCGTACAGTTGTGTGTACTGGGGGAGGACCCCATCTATTAGTTTCTCCAACTCCTCCGAAGTGAAGGCAGGGGCCCTTTCCCCAGACACATGAGCCATCGTCGCTTCCAGACTGAGGTCACAGCAGCACTTGAAGTGTAGGTCCTCTCCTGTTGAAGGTCAGGTATTAAGTGAGGGAACAGACAGAAAATGGCGGTCAAATCCACGGCGGTGCGTACCGTCACCGCTGGCGTGCATCGTCATTGGCTCCTGGGACCATAGGGTCCAATGTTAACCAATGCAGGATTGCGCCGCGGTCTTCGACCGCCTACCGCGATGGTGTACAACGCCAGCGCAGTTACCTCATATCCCCTTGTCACACCTTACAGGTCAGGCAGCCACCATTTCAGGGAGCCACATGGCATTAATTTTAAATGCGTATCACCAATGTAGGCCTTGCATACACACAGTAACAGGCACATTGCGGATTAATAAATGTGTGCAAATGACTTTTTGTGATACCTCAGTGTTGGCTGACTCTCTGCTCGCTGTTCTCGTCCATAGGGCACGTCCGCTGGGGCAGGTGATGAGATGGCGGCATCCTCCGGTGTACAGACCTCTGGTGGACCTGTCGACAATGGAAGAGAGACACATAATAGTCACCTACAGACTTGATCGTGCAACAATCTATGAACTGTGTGCCCAGTTGGAGCCAGACCTGATGTCAGCTATCCGCCATTCCACAGGGATCCCCCCTCTAGTGCAGGTGCTGTCAGTACTCCATTTCCTGGCAAGTGGTTCCTTTCAAACAACAGTGGCCAATGCATCAGGGATGTCCCAGCCTATGTTCTCTAACGTGTTGTCCAGAGTGTTGTCTGCCCTGCTGAAACACATGCACAGCTACATCGTGTTCCCTCAGTTGGAGGATTTGCCCACAGTAAAAGGTGACTTCTATGCCCTGGGAGATATCCCCAATATCACAGGTACCATTGATGGGACACATGTGGCCTTGGTACCCCCCGGTGTACAGAAACCGGAAGAGCTACCATTCGATGAATGTGCAGATGGTGTGTTTGGCTGACCAGTACATCTCCCATGCGAATGTCGAATTTCCTGGCTCAGTGCATGACGTTTACATTCTGAGGAATAGCAGCATCCCTTATGTGATGGGGCAACTCCAGAGGCAACGTGTGTGGCTAATAGGTGAGGACAAGGACCCTATACACTGTAAATAGTTGTCTGGGTCTGGGGTTGTCCCTACGGGTTAGTGTGTGTCTAACAGTTGTCCCTCGACATTGCAGGTGACTCTCGTTACCCCAACCTGTCATGGCTACTGACCCCAGTGAGAAATCCCAGGACAAGGGCAGAGGAATGCTACAATGAGGCACATGGGCGAACTAGGAGGGTGATTGAATGGACCTTCGGCCTCCTGAAGGTCAGGTTCCGGTGCCTCCATATGACAGGTGGTTCTCTATACTACTCACCAAAGAAGGTGTGCCATATCATCATGGCCTGCTGTATGCTGCACAACCTGGCTTTGCGACGGCAGGTGCCTTTTCTGCAGGAGGACGGTCCAGCTGGTGGTCTTGTGGCAACTGTGGAGCCTGTGGACATTGAAGAAGAGGAGGCAGAAGAAGAGGATATCGACAACAGAAACAACATTATCCAGCAATACTTCCAGTGAGACACAGGTAAGAAGATGTCACTGCCTCACACATCTCATACTATTGTTGGAGCTAGCATAAGTCTGTCATTTTCACTCAGTGTATGGACCCTGACTTGTCACTTTGCTTTTCCATTTAACAGATGTGGGTCCCACTTTGTGCCCTCTGCTATATTTCCTCCAGCCCTACAGCTATGTTTCATCGGTATGTGAACAATTAAATTGACATTGCTATATTCCATAGTTATTGCAATTACACATTTGTGAAAGCATATACTGACTCCAGATTGTTTTGTGATTGAAGTGTGTTTATTTATGTGCAAATAAGTGGAGGGGATTGTAAAATGGGCAGGGGTGATGGTGGAGGAATGTTCATGGCAGAGTCCAGTCTATTTGTTTCACAGGTGCATTGTCCATAGGGGCTTAGGAAATGGAGCAAGGGCAGTAGATGGATGGACAGGGTGACAAAGTGGGACAGAAGGGTGACATTCAGTGGGGTCTCATTTCCTGGCGGGGTCTTGGCAATGTTCTCTGTTTTGTTCCTGGATCTCAGGGACCGTTTGCGCGGTGGCTCAGGGACCGTTTGCAGGGGGTGGGATGCTGGTGTTGTGTTCCTGTGGCGGTGCTTCCTGTCCACTAGCGCCAGCGGAGGTGGAGGGCTGTTCATCATCCAGGCTAGTGTCAGGGGCCCCTTGTTGTGCCACAGTGTCCCTGCTGGTGTTGACAATGTCTTGCAGCACCCCTGCATCGGTGACCAGGGTGGTGTTAATGGACTTCAGTTCCTACCTGATCCCTAGATAGTGTTCCTCCTGCAGCCGCTGGGTCTCCTGAAACTTGGCCAGTACCGTTGCCATCGTTTCTAGGGAATGACGGTACGCTCCCGTGATGTTGGAGAGGGCCTCGTGGAGAGTGGGTTCCCTTGGCCTGTCCTCCCCTGTCGCACAGTAGTCCTCCCAGTTCCCCTGTTTTCCTGTTCCTCTGTCCCCTGAATCGTGTGCCCACTGCCACTGCCCCCAGGTCCCTGATTGTCTTGGGTTGGTGGGTTTGCCTGGGTTTCCTATAGTGGTGGGCACACTGCTGATTGACATGTCCTGGGGACAGAGGGATGTGCCCGCTGGGTGGGTGCTGTGGTGGTGTTTCCTGAGGGGGGAGGCTCTGTGGTGGCTTGTGCCAGTGTCAGGGGAACCGACTGTCCCGAGGTCCCTGATGGGCCGGGCTGGTCATCTTGATCCAGTTGTGCAGAGCTGCTGTCATCACTGTGGGTCTCTTTTATGGGGGGACTGGATATGTCTGGTACCTCCTGTCCAGTGACGTTGGGTAGGGGTCCTGCAGGGGTGTGAAGGCATGATTATCGCATCTGTGTGTGCCATCGTGTACAATGGGTGAGTGACCCTGTACTCCAGTGCTTGCATTATTGTCTAGGTCCTTGTGTGATAATTGGTTTGGGGTCTGTGTGGGTATCTGTAGTGGACATGCTTGGGTGATGGTTGTCCATGCATTGGTGTTACATGCAGGGCTTGGTTTTGGGATGTGTGGGTTGTGTTGGTGGGGTATCTGTGGGTTGTTGGGGTGATGGGTGTTAGGGTAAGGGTGGGAGTATGTGATGGCATGCAGGTGGGGTGGGAGGGATAAGGTAGTAAAGATTTGCCTTACCAGAGTCCAGTCCTCCTCCTACTCCTGTGAGGCCCTCAGGATGCAGTATTGCCAAGACTTGCTCCTCCCATGTTGTTAATTGTGGGGAAGGAGGTGGGGGTCCACCGCCAGTCCTCTGTACAGCAATCTGGTGTCTGGAGACCACGGAACGCACCTTCCCCCGTAGGTCGTTCCACCTCTTCCGGATGTCATCCCTAGTTCTTGGATGCTGTCCCACTGCGTTGACCCTGTTGACGATTCTGCGCCATAGCTACATCTTCCTAGCAATGGAGGTGTGCTGCACCTGTGATCCGAATAGCTGTGGCTCTACCCGGACAATTACCTCCACCATGACCCTGATCTCCTCCTAAGAGAACCTGGGGTGTCGGTGCCATGATGTGGTGTGGGTGATGTGTGAGGTGGTGTGTGTTGTGATGTGTGAGGGGATGTGTTGTTGTGTGTTGTTTGAGCTGCATGGATGTTGTGTGTCTGTGGATGCTGGTGTTGTTTCTGGTGGTGTCTCTTTCTGGCGTGGTATCAGAATTCTGGTAGTAAGGGTTTGTGGGTGATGTGGGTGTGTGTTTTATATTGGATTGGGTGTGTGGGTGTGGTGTGTGTATGTGTATCAGGTGTGTGTATTTCGAATTGTCCAATGTGGTTGTGTTTTTTTTAATGTGTGTGTGTGTATTTTGAGCACGGCAGTGTGTACCACCAATGGAATAGCGCGGTTGAAAACCGCTGTGTGGATTCGTGGGTCGTGATAGTGTGGGCGTATTCCTGTTGGCGTGACGGTGTCGGTTTAGTTATTGCAAGTTTATCACTGACCTTTGGTGTGGCGGACTTGTGTGGGTGTCTGGATTATGGCGGATTCCGAGCTGTGGGTCGTAATAGCTGTAGCGGAATTCAGCCACAGCATCGGTGTGTTGGCGGTCCTCTGCACGGCGGTAAGCGTGATTTACCGCCAGGGTTGTAATGAGGTTGCTGCCTTTCCATTCGGATGTGATGCTTTTCTGCGCAGGACTCCTGATAGTTAGATATGAGTTACTCCAAGTGTGACTTGTTGGACGAACTTTGTGAGACGAGTGGGGTTTCGCATGTCCATGTGCTCGATTTGACAGTTTATAATTAATCATCATACAATCAAATTAATGTATACAGGGTTTCGGTACTAGGACATGGAGGATTATCTTCCCAAGAGCCTTGATAAAGTCCGTATTAGGACGAAACACGTGTCTGCTGAAGTTTCTGGCTGAATTTTCAAATCTGAGTGAACTTTGGAATTACAAGCGGAACTATTCCTGATTGAATCCTATGATTGGACTCAACTTTATTATCACAAGCAGGACCATTTCTGGATAGATTTACTGTGGATAGTATTGTAGTGGTTGCTTTTGATTTATGTATATTGTGAAGGTTATATTCTAAATGGTCTCTAGGGTGTTGTAATTATTTGTTTTCTGTAATGAAACTAGAGAATTGGTTTCAATGGTTTGCATCTTTTAATGTGTATGTTTATCTCTATTAAAAGATTGTATAATTTTGTTCTGTCACATACATGCAGTTATACTGGTTCCTTTTTCAAGATTGCCTCTATATGACTATGTACAATTGTACATTATGATAGATGTAAGAATTAATTACATATAGCTTTGAAGTGCTCCACATGTTTTTCTATGTGTAAAAATGTCAATAACATTGAACTGTTTCATCTTAGTACATCAGATTATATCTGCATTGCAGAGCAGTTTTTAAAAAGGGATTGTTTTCAGGCATGAACTTGGCGGCATTCATTCTCTGACTCCCCCTGCCCTAACAACAATGCCAATAGTGACCTAAAAGGTCAATCAGTTGTAATGTGCAATGTGGATGGCCATTGCTCCTGTTGTACATGAACAACATCATAGTTTATTAAATCATACACTGGAGACAGTTTTGTACAGCATACATCCTGAAGCCATGTATTTCAAGGTTCTCTAATATGTAATTATGATGAAAGAACAGTGTTGGACTTTTGCTTTTGCAGGGTCATCCCCAGACTTTTTTGCCTCCTGCCTCCTATATTTTTCTGACATGTTGCTGTTGGCTTTTCAACTCTGAGCACTTTACCACTGCTAACCAGTGCTAAAGTGCATATGCTCTCCTGTTTAAATTGTATGTAAGTGGTTTATCCATGATTGGCATATTTGATTTACCAGTAAGTCCCTAGTAAGGGGCACTAGAGGTGCCAGGGCCTGTAAATCAAATGCTACTAGTGGGCCTGCAGCACTGGTTGTGCCACCCACATAAGTAGCTCTGTAATCATGTCTCAGACCTGCCACTGCAGTGTCTGTGTGTGTATTTTTACACTGTAAAGTCGACTTGGCAAGTGTACCCACTTGCCAGGCCTAAACCTTCCCTTTCCTTACATGTAAGGCACCCCTAAGGTATGCCCTAGGTAGCCCCAAGGGCAGGGTGCAGTGTATGGATAAGGTAGGACATATAGTAATGTGGTTTATATGTCCTGACAGTGAAATACTGCCAATTTCGTTTTCACTGTTGCAAGGTCTGTCTCTCTCTCATAGGATAATATGGGGGCTACCTTTAAATATGATTAAAGTGTAGATTCCCCTAGAGAGTAGATGGACAGGTGGAGTTTGGGATCCCTGAACTCACAATTTAAAAATACATCTTTTAGTAAAGTTGATTTTGAGATTGTGAGTTTGGAAATGCCACTTTTAGAAAGTGAGCATTTTCTTGCTTAAACCATTCTGTGGCTCTGCCTTGTTTGTGGATTCCCTGTCTGGGTCAGTTTGACAGTTGGGTTGTTTTTCACCTCACACCAGACAGTGACACAAAGGGAGCTGGGGTGTGATCTGCATTCCTGATTAGCCATCTCTGCTAGGAGGGAGGGGTGGAGTGGTCACTCTCATCTGAAAGGACTGTGCCTGCCTCTGACAATGCTGTCTCCAGCCCCCTGGTGTGTGTCTGAGGCCTTGCCTGGGCAAGGCAGGATTTCACAAGAAGGTGTGAGTCCCATTTGAAGGAAGGTGACTTCAAAGACTAAAATGGGTATAAGAAGGGCACCCAAACTTACAAACTTTAGAAACACTTCTGGAATCAAGGGGAACCTCTGCCTGGAGAAGAGCTGATCGCTGAGGAACAAGTGCTGCCCTGCCTGTGACTGTGCTTTGTGGAGCTTTCCTGCAGTGCTGCTTCTGCCTGAGTAAGAGGGCAAAGACTGGACTTTGTGTGCCTTCCATCTTGAAGAAGAAATCTCCAAGGGCTTGATGTAGAGCTTGCCTTCTGTTGTTGAAGTCTCAGGGATAGCAAAGACTTCTTCCTGCCAGCACCTGGAGTCTCTGGAGAGACCCCTACTCTGCTCTGTGGTGCCCTTCCAGTTCCTGGGACCCTGAAAGGAGAGGCTGGCAGCCTAAGGACAAAAATACACGCACCGAGCGCCGTGCGGAGAAAAGATCGACGCGAATCCGATCGCGGCTGAGAAAACGACGCGACGCCGGCTCCGCAGCTGAGAAACGACGCCGCAGGAAACGCGACCGAAGAATCGACGCCCGGAGCAGGAGAAACGACACGCAGCATCGCTGACGAAGGCTGAGAGATCGCAACCTGCGCCGCGGGACTTTCGGACCGTCGCGGGGCTGGCTTTTTCGACGCGCATCGCCGTGCCGAGCTGTTTTCAACGCATATAACCGTGCAGGGTTATTTTCGACGCACACCGCCCGTGCGGGGTTATTTTTGACGCAAACCAGGTACATTTACACGCTAGCAGCGCTAGTGTGTTGTTACAACTACCTAAAGACTCTTTTTATTTTAAACCTTTTAAAAATCATAACTTGACTTGTGTATGTTGGATTTTTGTCGTTTTGGTCTTGTTTTGTCTAGATAAATATTTCCTATTTTTCTAAACTGGTGTTGTGTCATTTTGTAGTGTTTTCATTAAGTTACTGTGTGTGTTGGTACAAATACTTTACGCCCAGCACTCTGAGGTTAAGCCTACTGCTCTGCCAAGCTACCAAGGGGGTAAGCAGGGGTTAGCTGAGGGTGATTCTCTTTTATCCTAACTAGAGTGAGGGTCCTTGCTTGAACAGGGGGTAACCTGACTGTCAACCAAAGACCCCATTTCTAACATTGGTGACCAGCGGTCGGGATTGGACTTGTATTTGTACTTGACATACAGTAATTAAGTGTACACTACTGTTTTGATCTCAGACCACTACGTGACCACATACTACTTGTCTTGTGATTCTGCTTTTTGTTCTCTGATGTCCTCCTGGAAGTATTGATGATATTTTTGGACTTTGTTTTTTGGTTGTGAAGCCTTTGCAGAATGGAAGTCAATTTCTGGCACCTATTTATGTATAAAAAGTGGCAGCTTAAAGCATTTTGCATGGAAAGGGGACTGGCTGTGAACAAGAAATCCAGAAGGGAGGATCTTGAGTCAGCCCTGTTTCAGTATGAATTGAAACGTTGTCAGGCAACACCACCAAATGAGTCTGAGGAGGATGACTACTCCGAAGAGGAGGGAACAGAAAGAGATGAGTGGCTCCTAGCTCGAATCCGGAGTCTGGAAGAGCTAGATGCAGAGCTTGAGAGGGCTGAGGAGCAGAGAGCCTTAGTCCTGGAAAAAGAAAGGATTGCAGCTCAAGAGCTGAGCTGTGAAGAGCTGAAGCTGGAGGCCATGAGGGCTGAATCCAGTTCAGATGGTGGCAGCAAAAATCTTGTATCCAGTACTGCTGAAGAAGTGCACATGCCCAGAGAGGTGGTGCCCTACTTGAAGGAGGGAGTTAACACACGCCAGGAGGTTCAGGGGTATGAGGTAGCTCCAGTGATGCACAGGGTCTCTGAGGTAGATTGGGGAACTGGCATGGGGAGTCATATTCCTACTGGTGGGAGGGACACTCTACTGACTCTAGTTGAGAGTGACAGGGAGAGGGGTTCCCCCCAGGTAGAAGTCCTGGTTATGGAGTGTGAAAACATCCCAGAAGAGTGTGGGTTGAGTGTCAGGGACAGTCAGGTACTGTCTCACCAGTCTCAGGAGGGTGATGTGGGGTGCTTTTTCAAAGCAGAGTCACTGGATGGTTGGGTGAAGGGTACTTTGGTTAATTCATGTGAGGGGCTGAGTGATGTAATTGCTGGAGAGCATATGTCTAGTCCTTATTTTCCAGAGCTATGCCAACACCAGGTGGAGTGTGAGTTCTCTGACCCCAGGGAGCTTACAATGGAGGCAGACTTCTGGGTGAGTACCAGAGAGTCTGAAGAGGCATTTGGGGGTGCTCCTGAGAGGAGTGGTCTAGGTAGTTCCCAACCAGGTGAGGTAGGGAAGGATTGTAGTGTCCCAGGTAGGTCCCAGTGTAGTGGGATGGGTGAGGGACCCCATGTCCAGTCTCAGAGGAGAGGGAATGGGGATGGGTTGAGGCCCAAGGTGCCCGAGATCCGGTCCCAGGTCCTGGAGGGTTCCCTGCGGGAACACCAGGAGGGGAGCCTAGCCTGTACCATAGGGCCATCTGTTGAGGGAGACCCCACAGTGTCAGGAGAACTTGGGGGGGCGGCTGTAGCCAGCGTCCCACCAGTTCTGGTGTCTGGCAGTACCACTCCTAGTGAGGGGGTGCAGAAGTCCAGACAGAGGGTTGAGAGGGGGTTGCGGACCCCAGTGGAGAACCTGGAGGGTCAGGGGTCAGCTCTGAGAGCAGAGCCCCCCATGAATGACCTTGGTGAGACCATTTCTGGGTTGGGGGGAATCCAGACTCTGTCAGATGGGCAGAGGTCAGGAGACCTGCGCCAGCCAGACTCTTGTGTGGCCCTTCGGGACAGTGTGTCCCTTGAGGGGGGTAAGTGTGCCCCCCTGGAAGTCCTGGTGTGCCAGGCAATGGTTCAACCGCAGGGTGGTGACTCTGGGTTGAATGATCAGGTTCAGGGGGTAAACTCTGACCTGATGGGGGGTAAGTGTGCTCCCAAGGAAGTCCTGGTGTGCCAGGCAGTGGTTCAACCGCAGGGTGGTGACTCTGGGTTGAATAATCAGGTTCAGGGGATAAACTCTGACCTGATGGGGGGTAAGTGTGCTCCCCAGGAAGTCCTGGTGTGCCAGGCAGTGGTTCAACCGCAGGGTGGTGACCCTGGGTTGGATGACCAGGTTCAGAGGGTAAACTCTGACCTGGTAGGGGGTAGGTATGCCCCCCAAGAAGTCCTGGTTTGCCAGGCAGTGATCCAGTCTGTGGGTACAGGCCCTGGATTGGGAGGCCAGGTTAAGGGTGTCCCCCCTGACCTGGAGGAAGGGGCTACTGCTAACAGTGCCCCTACCATGTTGTCTTCTGGGGGGGCCGCTCCTAGTTGGGTGGTTCAGGACCCCAGAAGAGAGGGCAGGGGGAGGGAAGCCTCACCCCTGGCCCTGGTCCAACCTGAAGGTACAGACCCCAGGTTGGAGGATCAGTTGCAGGTTAACATCCCTGCACGGATGGAAGAATTGTGCAGGACTGCTTCTACAAGCACCCTGACAGTTTTTGACTCTGGGGGTGCCGCTTCTGCAGGGAGGGTACAGAGCCCCAGAGGGGAGGACCAGGGTCAGGTTGTCATCCCTGACCTGGTGGAAGAGAGAGTGGTCAAAGGGTGCCAGGCACCTGGGGCTACCCCCCCCCACTCTCCACAGTCACAGTGGTTAGAGAGGCCTGAGGTCGGGCTCTCATCCCTGACAGTTGTCTGGGGCCACTGTGGCTTGCTGTCCTGGTGGACAGAGTTGCCCCTGGGGGGGGAAGGACGAGAGTCACCCCCCAGGGGTGGAGTGGGCAACACCATTGTGTTGGCCCTGGTGGTACTATCTGCCCATTGCAATACATCTGTGAGCAAAGTAAAGTTAGGTGTTGCACAGATGGTGTCTGTAGATGTGGAGAAGGGTTCCCCATGGGTTAGCTTAGTGGGCCCTGAGAGTATGGACAGAGGGATCCAACTGGAGTCAGGAAGGCGTAGAACTGGAGCATGCCCCTGCTGTTGTGGGCCTGGGTCCCTGTTCTATCGCCCCAATCAGGGAAGTACATCAAGGTATTGATTGTTCTCCCCTGGCTTTAGGCTGGTAGGGGGTCGTGTTGGACTTTTGCTTTTGCAGGGTCATCCCCAGACTTTTTTGCCTCCTGCCTCCTATATTTTTCTGACATGTTGCTGTTGGCTTTTCAACTCTGAGCACTTTACCACTGCTAACCAGTGCTAAAGTGCATATGCTCTCCTGTTTAAATTGTATGTAAGTGGTTTATCCATGATTGGCATATTTGATTTACCAGTAAGTCCCTAGTAAGGGGCACTAGAGGTGCCAGGGCCTGTAAATCAAATGCTACTAGTGGGCCTGCAGCACTGGTTGTGCCACCCACATAAGTAGCTCTGTAATCATGTCTCAGACCTGCCACTGCAGTGTCTGTGTGTGTATTTTTACACTGTAAAGTCGACTTGGCAAGTGTACCCACTTGCCAGGCCTAAACCTTCCCTTTCCTTACATGTAAGGCACCCCTAAGGTATGCCCTAGGTAGCCCCAAGGGCAGGGTGCAGTGTATGGATAAGGTAGGACATATAGTAATGTGGTTTATATGTCCTGACAGTGAAATACTGCCAATTTCGTTTTCACTGTTGCAAGGTCTGTCTCTCTCTCATAGGATAATATGGGGGCTACCTTTAAATATGATTAAAGTGTAGATTCCCCTAGAGAGTAGATGGACAGGTGGAGTTTGGGATCCCTGAACTCACAATTTAAAAATACATCTTTTAGTAAAGTTGATTTTGAGATTGTGAGTTTGGAAATGCCACTTTTAGAAAGTGAGCATTTTCTTGCTTAAACCATTCTGTGGCTCTGCCTTGTTTGTGGATTCCCTGTCTGGGTCAGTTTGACAGTTGGGTTGTTTTTCACCTCACACCAGACAGTGACACAAAGGGAGCTGGGGTGTGATCTGCATTCCTGATTAGCCATCTCTGCTAGGAGGGAGGGGTGGAGTGGTCACTCTCATCTGAAAGGACTGTGCCTGCCTCTGACAATGCTGTCTCCAGCCCCCTGGTGTGTGTCTGAGGCCTTGCCTGGGCAAGGCAGGATTTCACAAGAAGGTGTGAGTCCCCTTTGAAGGAAGGTGACTTCAAAGACTAAAATGGGTATAAGAAGGGCACCCAAACTTACAAACTTTAGAAACACTTCTGGAATCAAGGGGAACCTCTGCCTGGAGAAGAGCTGATCGCTGAGGAACAAGTGCTGCCCTGCCTGTGACTGTGCTTTGTGGAGCTTTCCTGCAGTGCTGCTTCTGCCTGAGTAAGAGGGCAAAGACTGGACTTTGTGTGCCTTCCATCTTGAAGAAGAAATCTCCAAGGGCTTGATGTAGAGCTTGCCTCCTGTTGTTGAAGTCTCAGGGATAGCAAAGACTTCTTCCTGCCAGCACCTGGAGTCTCTGGAGAGACCTCTACTCTGCTCTGTGGTGCCCTTCCAGTTCCTGGGACCCTGAAAGGAGAGGCTGGCAGCCTAAGGACAAAAATACACGCACCGAGCGCCGTGCGGAGAAAAGATCGACGCGAATCCGATCGCGGCTGAGAAAACGACGCGACGCCGGCTCCGCAGCTGAGAAACGACGCCGCAGGAAACGCGACCGAAGAATCGACGCCCGGAGCAGGAGAAACGACGCGCAGCATCGCTGACGAAGGCTGAGAGATCGCAACCTGCGCCGCGGGACTTTCGGACCGTCGCGGGGCTGGCTTTTTCGACGCGCATCGCCGTGCCGAGCTGTTTTCAACGCATATAACCGTGCAGGGTTATTTTCGACGCACACCGCCCGTGCGGGGTTATTTTTGACGCAAACCAGGTACATTTACACGCTAGCAGCGCTAGTGTGTTGTTACAACTACCTAAAGACTCTTTTTATTTTAAACCTTTTAAAAATCATAACTTGACTTGTGTATGTTGGATTTTTGTCGTTTTGGTCTTGTTTTGTCTAGATAAATATTTCCTATTTTTCTAAACTGGTGTTGTGTCATTTTGTAGTGTTTTCATTAAGTTACTGTGTGTGTTGGTACAAATACTTTACGCCCAGCACTCTGAGGTTAAGCCTACTGCTCTGCCAAGCTACCAAGGGGGTAAGCAGGGGTTAGCTGAGGGTGATTCTCTTTTATCCTAACTAGAGTGAGGGTCCTTGCTTGAACAGGGGGTAACCTGACTGTCAACCAAAGACCCCATTTCTAACAAACAGGGACAGTGAAATAAAACAGTTGCCTTGGATCACATAATTTGGTTAAGTGGAGGAACTTGGATAAATCACTGTTTTTCTGATTTCATGTTGTGTAGTCCAGCCACCAGATATATATGCTTTGCTTCACCTTCAATTATCTTACCGCCAAGCCCCCCATCCTCAAACAGCAATTGCCACCCTGCCGGCATCATTGTGGGCCTCCGCCACATCACTAACCACACATTTTTGCCCCTGGGAAAATGTTTGTGAGTATCCATGTAATAGGCTTTCTACCCAGTTGTGGCTACTCCTCTTTAGATCAGAAAATATAAGCAAATTGGTACATACTGAATTTATTAAAAACAAATGTAGAGTCATCCTTTCATTAGCCAACAGGTTATGAAGTAGTATGCTTCTATGAGTCATATTTGAACATCTGAAGATGAGTGACAACAAGTATATTGGACACACACCACATACTGCTGACATTTCATCCAGTATGAAGAGCATGAGCATTTTGTGAAATCATTTTTAGGTGGACATATGGTCTACCAACTGCCCAGTGAGTGGTGCCTGACCAAATGTCACACCTGTCCATGGAGCAGAGATCCCTGTGGGCTGTGTTTTTCTGGCTAACATCACAGGGCCTAAAACGATAAGAGTGTATTCAGTTTAAATTCTAGTTGACAAGTACTGAACCACATTTCCTAGCTCAGTCTACATGTTTGAGACTATTGATGGATTCTATGTAAAATATCTATGGGTAGTCTGATCAGAATGTAGCAGATGGGACCCTCTTCTGGCCATATTTACATACCAGATTGTGTTGGTGGTATGTGTTGATGTGCCCCATGATGTTGCCTCCCTGCAGGTGCAGGGACCTTTGCTCCATTGGGTGATCCTGCTCTGGCTGCATGTGGCAATAAAATGAGAAGTCAAGAGACAATACCAACAAAGGATGATTATGTACAACAATTCATATATTTTCTCAATTGCACTTATAAGACAACAGTGATGGTTATTCAATCAGCCACATTTTCCAGTGCCATTTGCCCGTCTAAAATGAAATCACCAGCAGTGATAGGCCACTCTTTGTGAATGAGAAGATGGAAGTTGCCATTTCCATCACAAATGATTCTGGGACTTGTAGTGCAATAGACAAAATGAGACACATGAGTGTCTACCTCACAATGAATATTTGCACAAACTTTGCTCTTTAGTCTCCTTAGAGAGTAAAGGGTGCAAATGTTTGTGAATGCCCAGCATGGGTGCATGGGAAAGGAACTCTACCTTAGTCTACTCTGAGGTCTCCAGGTCATTCCCTAAGAGACACTCCACAGTTATGCTAGGTGACACTACCACCTGTTTTGGGCTAGTACCTCCACCCCAGCTAAAGTGTACTACAGCTAAGGGGAGGGACTGAGTGGAGTTGGTGACATCAGTGACTTGGTACTGGTGACGAAGTAGGTGTTGTGCAGGTGGCACTACGTTTTCAGTGACTATGGTGACACTGACACCTGTGTCCTGTAGGCTTGGACCTCAACACCGTTTACCTGAATGTCTGCTTGTACTTATCCATATTAAGGGGACAAGCAACTAGGGTGGCAAGGTCAGTGCCACCATGTGAGCCAGAAACTGTCTTGGGGGTTTCTTCACCTACCCTTGTTTCTACTATGGACCCAAATCTGAACCCAACTATGCCTTTGGGCTGACTACTGCCAGTAGTCCCACCACTATTACTACTACTAGGAGTAGAAGTGGCACTAGGAGTGGAAGTGGAGATAGTACTGGCGGAACTGTCTTTACCAGGACAGGAGCTGTCCACTGGCCTATGGCCTTAAGTTCTGCACACATAGCACCAAGGCTTTTTACTGTGTGCAGAGGAGGAAGAGGTTTTAGTCCCACCCCCAGATGAGTTTTGTGAACCTGATGAGGAGCCTTTGCTTTTATCTTTGTCCCCACCCTTGTCCTGAGACTTATCTGTTTCATTTTTCTTATCTTGTCACACCCTGTATGAGCTTTTCTGCTCACCCTTGTTCTGACTCATTTGTCTGCCTTGTTTCCCACTCCTTGGGGAGAAGTCAGATCTGAGTCTACCAAGTATTGGTGCAACAAATCAGACACACAATTATTAAGTATATGCTCTCTCAGAATCAGGTTATAGAGGCCCTCATAATCAGACACTTTGCTGCCATAAAACCAGCTTTCCAAAGCTTTAACATAGCAGTCCACAAAGTCTTTCCAATCTCTTGAGGACTCTTTTCTGGTCTCCCTGAACTTCATTCGATATTGCTCAGTGGTGAGACCAAACACATCTAAGAGTACAGACTTACGGATATTATAGTTGTCTGCATCCTCTTCTCTGACAGTGAGAAGTCTATCTCTCCCCTTGTCAGAGACGAACAACCAGAGGATAGCAGACCATTGCCTTTGAGAGACTCTCTGAACTTTACAGGCCCTCTCAAGTGCAGCAATAAATATCATCCCCTACCTTGTAGGAGGGAACAATTTTGTGCAGGCTTCTAGAGTCAAAAGTCTCCTCCCTGACCCTGTGCTCTCTGAAACCTGAGCTGCTGCTACCATGGGATGTTAGCCCCAACCCCTGCCTTTCCCTCTCAACTGTGAAGGCCTCCCTTTCATCAGTGCTGAATGCCCACTAGTAGCATTTAATTGGGAGGCCCTGGCTACAACTAGTACTATACACTAGGGACCTATAAATAACATAAATGTATCAATCAGGTATAAGCCAATTTCAGCATGTTTTATTAAGAGAGTACAAACCTTTTGCCATTGGTTAGTAGGGAAATAGTGCACAGAGTCCTAAAGCTAATAAAAATGAGTTCAGTAAAAGAATATAAAATTGGGGTAAACCCTACATAAAGGGCCAGGTCAAACTGTTAGGGAATAAAACAATATGTTTAGTTTGTCCTGAAGATCCCAGGTGGTGGGCAGAACACTCATTTTCTGGGAAGAGGACATAGGGCCATATGTACAAAAGTCAGGATTTGCAATTTCCAAATCACAATTCCATAGAAACGGTTATTTGAGAATCGCAAAACAATATGTATTCACCCACCAATTCCCATAATAGCGATTTCTGTGAGTTGTTTTTCGCAATAAGAAAATCACAATTTTGGATATTGCAAAATTGTGATGTTCTAATAGGAAATCTCAAATTAGAAAAAGTTGCATTTTTGATGCAGAATGATGATGTCAGACCAACTTGACAAATACAGGGTGTGGCCACAACCCAGAAGCCTAAGAAGGTGCTGGAAGTGAGGAGTGCTCCTGGTGTACTACCTGTAGTGGGTTTAGCAATTATATGATAACACAATGTCAAAAGAAGATAGGGACAAGGAGTCAGGGAGCAAGAAGAAAAAGCTTAAATTCTCTGAGAAGGAACTCCTGACTGAGGAATGTGTCTCCCATATGGACCAACATTTTGGGAAGGCCTCCTTCCCAGTACCGGAGATAAAAAAAGACAAAGACATGGACTGGCATCCTGGGAAAGGTGAACTCCTGAGGTGCCGACACAGAGGGCCATCAATGGTATGACCTGCGATCACTCACTAAGAAGAACATGGCCAGCAGGATGTCTAAGGGTCGTGGAACAGGTGGTGGACCCCCAAAACCCCCCCAATCCAATGGAGACACTAATTGAGGGGACCCTGGAACCAGAGAGTGTGGTGGGAGTGTCTGACAGTGATATATCCAATCCTGTAGGCATCAGTCAGGGTAATTCCTCTTCCCTTTACTTACTTAACTCTATTGAGATGCTTGCCCTACCATGGCAATGCATCATGGGAGTTACAGTACACATATTTTGCTTGCTGTACTATGTGCTAATGGCTACACCTAACATGTATGTGCATCATAAACATGTTGCAAACACATGAGAACAGTTACAACAGAATTGTGAATAAACATAAACCATTTATTAACACTAAGTACATACATGCATTTCCACAGATCACACCCAGGGTGTATCAGAAGCAGGTGATGCCAAAGGGGCTACAAAACACATGAAGTTGAGGCCACAACATCACCATCTACTCAGAGAATCACACCAACTCCAACTGCCAGGAAAACAATCATATCGCCATTGCCCCACATTGTGGACACTGACAAGGGACCATTGCAGAGGAGGGACACACAACATCTGTGGGCAGGACACACAGACAGTGCAGTGGTCAGCAATCAACAGTACACAGTGAGAATGTGTCAGAAGACATATCAGGGCATTCTCCTATGTTCGGTGGCTTAAAGAAGTCCATCATGTCTGTGTAGAGCCAGCAGTGTCTCGGTCGATGCAACAATTGGAGAAAGGACAGGATTGGTGGATTGCTGCCATGGAGAGGGAGCATCGTGAACAGGGGCAGAAGCACAGGCAGTACTTGGCATGATTTGATGCCTTTACACAGTTCATCAACTGATTAGCAGTAGTCACAATAACATTGGGTGAAGAACTGTCGACATACAGACTGACATGGGGCACTGCTGTAGCACGTGGGCTAGTGCAAGTGACCACAGCCCTTTAGAATATCAAAACCCATAACCTCTGTGTCCCCAACATCCTGCTCCCATCTGAGAGTAGAGAAGGCTCTAGTCTCAGTGGCACATCCATTCATAAGAGATGCAGTTCCAGGTGTTCACACCGATACAGTTCTAGGAGTGACATATCAACATTCTGACACCCCAGTTTTGCTGACAAGCAACCCAACCCAAGTGGGCGAAAAAAGTGAGCCACTGAATACTTAAGAAATGAGTCAACTTTGTTTTGTTTGGCCTTACTTTGTTGTTTATTTTTAACAATGTTATATAAATGTTGCTCAAATGCTGATTTATCTTAAATAAATGAAAGATGAGAGGCAGAGCAGGAACAGTCTGTTTAATTAAAGGCAATGGCCGTGAGAGTATGGTACAAAGTTGGGGGTCTCATGTCTGACTCTCACAGTTACAGAGTTTTGAGCGTATGTTTATACATTGTCTTGAGGTGCAATAAAAAAATTAATGCATTCTTTTAAAAATGGAATAATGGCCTAGGCATGAAGCCATAAATCTGACCATCTGATAAAGTTTGTAGGTGGGTCTTGACCTTCCGTGGACATCGTGTGCACCAGTAAGCAACGTGTCCAGGTGTCTGGCATGGGGCGTGCAAGATGACTGCATGTGTGTTCTGTGTTCTGATTGGCTGTGTGTTCCTAGCCTCATGTGGCATCTAACTTTATGGTGTTTTGAGAACGTGTACCCCTCTGTCCAAATGTGCTTTATTGGGAGCCAAGTTCCTAGGACCTTTGTGGTGTCGCTGCCCATCTGGGGAATTTATCTGGGTCTTTCCTGTTTGGCACGTATGTATATGGACTATGTGTCACTCCACCTGTGATCTGTCAATCAGTTGCTTCAGGCCTGGGTCACAGTGCCAGCTTGACCACATACTTTATGCTCAGGGTTGAAGGGGAGGTCATGCCGAGTGGAATCGACAATAACAAAGCGAGTTCATTGTTATGCTGGCACATATCATGGTGTACATTGACGTAGTTTTTGTGCAGGTCAACCTTCACAACAACACAGTTGATCCTTGATTGAAACAATGATATTGCTACCTGAATAAAAGGTGGCCCCTCAGTTATGAATCAAGCATTACCATCAGCTGTTCTGTCTCATGGATAGATGGTTTAATCACTTTTACCTCAGAAATAGTTATGCATCGTGCTCACCCCTCTGGTGCACTTGTACCCTTCTGCTGCACCTGTAGTGGTGGTAAGTCATCATCAGAGTCGGAATTAGGTTCTTTGGGGATGTCGTGCAGATCCTTCTTCATTGCAATATTGTGCAGAATGGAGCAAGTGGCAATTCATACTGCAGCACGTCTCCGGTCTGTATAGTACCCCTCTATTGGTTTTGTATAGGCAGAGAAAGAGAGACTTTAAGATCCCAAAGGTCCTCTCTTTGATAGACCGCATTATTCTTTGTGCCCTGTTGTACTGCCTTTCACTTAATGTCCTTGAAGTTAGGTATGGTTTAAGTATCCAGGGATGCAACACATATGTACTGTGACCTTAAGAGCATGAAAAGGGAAAGCATTAGGTAACATTACACATACCGTCCTTTACCACTATATTCATAGAGTCTGCAATTCTCTTCACTAGTAGGAAACCATCCCCAAGTTCTCCCTGTGGCAGTGGTTTTTGTATTCCTCTGTGGCAGAACATGAATGATTCATGGGTGCTGCCTGGGAGTCTGGCCTCAAGGTATGTTATCATACAGGAGGTATCACACACTACCTGCTGATTGAGTGAGTGCGAGCTCTTCCTGTTCCTGTAAATTAATTCATTTGCTGAAGGGGGACATATGACAATATGTGTGCCATCAACACAGCCTATGACTTTGGGGAACTGTGCTACCCTGTAGAACATCAATTTGGTTTGTTGCAATAATTTAGGTGTATTGGGAAATTATATATATTGGTTACGTTTGCTCACCATGATGTCCAGAAACCTGTAAAATAATCTGGAAAAGGTACTTTGTGACACCCCCTTGCCACTGCTATGACCCCTGGTAAATGCCAGAAGCTAAGAGGTGTAGGCAGCAGAATGTGGTGGAAATGTTTTGCTTCTGGGTGTTAGGGCTTGTAGCCGAGGTTGTAACTCAGCAGTTAGTTGAAGAGTTACCTGACTACTGAGTCTCTACCTCTCATAAATCTCTTCCTCAGTCTGTTCGATGAGGATGACCCTTACCTTAAAAATCCCCTCCTGTCTCCTCCTCCTTTTCCTCCTCGAAACCGAAATCCTCCTCCTCCTCACCAGAATGTACAAAGCAGACATTGTGAAAGATCCTGGTGCATTTTGAGTGTCTTTTTATATTTTCCACCTCGTTACCACCTGATCTGAATCAATGGTAACTGTATTTCCTAAATGCCCATTTTTTGACTAATCAGTGTTAGAAATGGGGTCTCTGGTTGGCAGTCAGTTTGCCCTCTGCCCAAGCAGGGACCCTCACTCTAGTCAGGGCAATGGAGAAACACCCTTAGATAACCCCTGTTCACCCCCTTGGTAGCTTAACACAAGCAGTCACGCTTATCTCAAAGGCAATGTCTAAAGTATTTGTACCAACACACAGTAATACAGTGAAAACACTACAAAATGGAAACTATACCAGTTTAGAAAAATATTCAATATTTATCTAAATCAAACAAAACCAAAATGACAAAAATCCAACATACAGAAGTCAAGTTATGAATTTTCAAAGTCAAAAGAGTCTTCCTCCATTGAAAACAATGGAAATGTTGTTCCACAAAGTACCTGGGTTACGTCAAAAGTAAAGTCACAGGGCATATGTGCGTCAGAAAAGTCAGTGATGGGTCAAATCCTCACTCGCAAGGGCGTGTTGTTTCTTCTCTGGTCAGGTAGCCAATGCGTCATTTTTCTCTCTCGTAAGCGAGCGATGCGTCGATTTCCAGATGGGGCACTCGAATCCACGCAGGTTTACAATGATTTTGATGCCCAGCGATGATGCATGTGAAATCCGGCTACACAGTGATGGAAAAACAGCACTGCGAGGGGTTGCGGCATTTTTACTGCCGCGCAGTAGGTGATGCATTAAAATTTTCCCAGCATGGCTTCCTGTTCGTGGATTTCAGTCATTTTTCCACCAACTTCACCTTTCAAGGGCCCAGGGACGGGATAGGGTATCACTTGGCAGGGCAGGAGTCTCAGCAGAGAGTCCAGATGCTGGAAGAGGAAGTCTCTGATGGCCCTGAGACTTCAAAACAGGAGGCAAGCTCAGTCCAAGCCATTTGAGACACTTCACAAGCAGGAATATACCACAAACTCCAGTCTTTGTCCTCTTTCAGGCAGAAGCAGCAACTGCAGGCCATCCCAGCAAAGCACAGTCACAGACGAAAGGCCAGCATTCCTTCCCAGCTCTTCAGCTCTTCTCCTTGGCAGAGGGTCCTCTTGAATCCAGAAGTAATTTGAAAATCTGGGATTTTGGGTCCACTACTTATATCTCTTTTTGCCTTTGAAATAGACAAACTTCAAAAGAAATTCTCTGTTGTTCACAAGATCCTACCTTGCCCGGGACTGGATCCAGAATCACATGAGGGAGTTGGAGACTGCATTGTGTGAGGGCAGGCACAGCCCATTCAGGTGTAAATGACCACTCCTCCTTCCACTTTAGCTCAGATGGCCCATCAGGATTTGCAGGCTACACCCCAGCTCCCTTTGTGTCACCGTCTAGAGGGGTTTCACAAACAGCCCAACTGTCAGTCTGACCCGACAGGGAATACACAAGCAGGCAGTCACAGAATGGTTTACAAAAGAAAATGCCCACTTTCTAAAAATGGCATTTTCAAACTTACAATTTAAAAACCAACTTTACCAAAATATGTATTTTTAAATTGTTAGTTCAGAAACCCCAAACTCCATATCTCTTTCTGCTCCCAAAGGGAAACCACACTTAAAAGATATTTAAAGGCAGCCCCTACATTCACCTATGACAGAGATAGGCCTTGCAACAGTGGAATACTACCAAATTTATTTTTCACTGTTGCAAGGCCTATCTCTGTCATAGGTTAACGTAGGACATGTAAAATATACCATTACATGTCCCACCTTTCACATACATTGCACCCTGCACATGGGGCTACCTAGGACCTACCTTAGGGGTGCCTTACATGTACAAAATGGGAAGTGAGTCCCAAACAAGTAGGGTCTTAGCTTTTTCAGTGCCCAAACCACAGCAAAAGCTTCACGTTCAATCACACTCAACCTACATTCCTTGAGAAGTAACCTCCTACTGATGAAGGCTACAGGTTGATCTAGGCCCTCTTTGTTTAGCTGTGACAACACTGCTCCCACACAATGCTCTGAAGCATCAGTCTGCACATCAAATTCCTGAGAGAAGTCAGGTGCCTTCAGCATGGGTGCCGTGAACATGGCTGCCTTCAGGGCGTCAAACGATGTCTGGCAAATCTCTGTCCATATCATTTTCTTTGGTTGTTTCTTGGAAGTTAACTCTGTTAAGGGGGTAACAATGGTGCCTTACCTCTTAACAAACCTCCTAGAGTAACCTGTGAGACCTAAAAAGGCTCTCTCCTCTGTCTGGGTGTTGGGAGGCTCCCAAGCCAGAATGGCATCAATATTTGGCTGTAGGGGTGCCACCTGGCCACTCCCCACCTGGTGTCCCAAGTACACCACAGAACTCTGTCCTATTTGGCACTTACATGCCTTAATATTGAGGCCTGCCTTCTGCAGGGCCTCTAACACTTTGTAGAGGTGCTGCAAGTGGAGCTGAACACAGTAATGTCATCCAGGTAGGCTGCACTGAAATCATCCAATCCAGCTAAGACCTGGTAACTAGCCTCTGAAATGTGGCAGAGACATTTTTCATCCCAAAGGGCATCATCCTAAACTGGTAGTGCTCTCCTTAGCCCCTTCAGTCAGAGCAATCTGCCAATATCCAGACGTTAAATCAAATGTGCTGAGATGTGTGACAGCCCCTAGCCGATCAATAAGCTCATCAGCTCAGGGAAGGGTGTGCATCAGTCTTGGTGACTGCATTAAGGGCCAGATGTAGGCAGGTTTCCTTTTGCCAGTCGCAAATTGCGAGTCCCAGCGACTCGCAATTTGCAACTCGCAAAAGGAAATGCAGAAAGGTGTGTCAGACACCTTCTGTGACTCGCTATGGGGTCGCAAAGACCCATCTCATGAATATTTATGAGGTGGGTCGCAGTTTGCGACCCCATAGCGAGTCTAGGCACTCACGGGGATGGTGGCCTGCTGGAGACAGCAGACCACCATGTCCGTGACTGCTTTTAAATAAAGCAGTTTTTTTTTTTCTCTTTGCAGCCCGTTTTCCTTAAAGGAAAACGAGCTGCAAGTATAAAAAATACCGAAACCTTTTGTTTCGGTGTTTTCAGAGTAGGCAGTGGTCCATAGGACCACTGCCAGCTCTGAAAAAATATTTTTGTGAGCATTCACAAAGGGGAAGGGGTCCCATGGGGACCCCTTCCCTTTTGCGAATGAGTTACCATCCACTTCAAGTGGATGGTAACTGCGAGTTGGTTTGCGACCGCTTTCGCGGTCACAAAGCAACTCTACATCGTGATGCGGTCACAAATAGGAAGGGAACACCCCTTCCTATTTGCGAGTCGGAATCACATTTTCCGAGTCGGTACCGACTCGCAAAATGTGATTCTGCATCGCGTAAGGGATTTTGCGCCTCGCAAATGGCGTTTTTCGCCGTTTGCGAGGCGCAAAAGCCTTCCTATATCTGGCCCTCAGTCCCCAGTAATCCACACAGAACCAGAGTTCTGGAGAGGCACAGGAGCAGCAGCCTTTGGGACCAAGACCACAGGACTAGCCAAAGGGCTACTGGAAAACTCAATAACCCCAAGAGCTAACATTTTGGATATCTCATCCTTAATACTGGCTCTAACCTTGTCAGTCACCCTGTAAACTTTATGTTTCACAGGTGGACTGTCCCCAGTGTCCACATCATGTGTGCATAAGTGCGTGATCACTGTGATCAAGGAAAGGAGGGAGGCAAACTGTCCCAACACTTGGTGTTAGTCCATCTGTTCTTCTAGAGTCAGTGAGGGGGAGAGGTTCACACACTCCACTGAACCTTCTTTCTCTTTGGCAGACAAGAGGTCAGGAAGAGGCTCACTATCTTCCTCCACCCCCTCATCTGTTGCCAAGAGCATAATCACCTCTGTCCTCTCAAAGTGAGGCTTGAGACAGTTAATATGTAGGACCCTCAAAGGGTTCCTAGGAGTCAACATGTTCACCAGATAGGTGACATCACTCTTGCTCTCCACCATCTCAAAAGGCCGAGTCCACTTGTCCTGGAGAGAGCAGGCTCCACTGGGGCCATTACCCTAATTTTTTGCCTAGAGAAACTAAACGAGAATGGCATTCTGGTCATACCACCGTTTCATATCTTCGTGGCTTGCTTCCAGATTCTCTTGAGCGAGCTTCCTGAAGCGGGCAGTTTGGATCCTAAAAGGCAGCATGTAACTGAATACATCCTGGGGGCCTTACTGGAGCCCTTCTCCAAGCCTTCCCTAACCAGACTCAAAGTTCCCATCAAAAGGTGGCCATACAAAAGGGCTAAATCCAAGGCCCTTTTGTGGTTCCTCCCCGGAGGCGAAAAGAAGGCATGGCAAGAGGACGTCCCACTCAAGGGCTCTGATAGGCTCATAATCATGCCCTTCAGGGTGGGATTAAATCTCTCAACCAGACCGTTTCCATGGGGATGGTAAGGAGTGGTAAACATGTAGGTTACCCCACACTCCTTCCATAGAGACTTCATATGTGGATATGAAGTTGATACTCCTATCAGATACCACCTCCTTGGGGATCCTCATGTGGGTAAAACCCGCCATCAATGCACATCCCACCACAAGGGACATGATTGATCTCAAAGGAACAGCTTCTGGGGACCTGCCGGCATGATCCACCAAGACCAAGATAAACCTGTTGCCCATGGCTGTCTTTGGATCCAGGGGCCTTACAATGTCAATACCTACCCTTTCAAAGGGGGTGCTGACAATAGGAAAAGGTTGAAGGGGAGCCTTGCATTTCCTCCCCCTCTTGCCACTTGCCTGATGAGCTTGGCAAGACCTACAGTGTGCATCGGAGTACCTGCCCATTTGGGGCCAGTAAAAGTGGGAGACAATCCTCTCAAATGTCTTGTCCTGCCCCAAATGTCCAGCTAAATGCACGTCATGAGCCAAACCCTGTAGGAAGGCTCTGAAGTACTGGGTTACCACCAGCACACGGGCTGCCCCAGGGTCAGCAACCTTAGGCTCACTATATAGGAGGCCACCCTCCCAATAAATCAGATGTGAACCAGACTCTTTAGCAGATGCCTGGTCTCACTGGGATCCTGCTAGCCAGAGCCCAGTGCTCATAGTGAAAACCCTATATTGTCAGTGTGTTTCATATGTGTCACTGGGATCCTGCTAGCCAGGGCCCCAGTGCTCCTAAGTTTGTGGCCTATATGTGTTCCCTGTGTGGTGCCTAACTGTATCACTGAGGTTCTGCTAACCAGAACCTCAGTATTTATGTTCTCTCTGCTTTTTAAATTGTCACTACAGGCTAGTGACTAATTTTACCAATTCTCATTGGCACACTGGAACACCATTATAATTCCCTTGTATATGGTACCTAGGTATCCAGGGTATTGGGGTTCCAGGAGATCCCTTCGGGCTGCAGGATTTCTTTTGCCACCCATAGGGAGCTCAGACAATTATTACACAGGACTGCCACTGCAGCCTGAGTGAAATAATGTCCACGTTATTTCAGAGCCATTTTACACTGCACTTAAGTAACTTATAAGTCACCTATATGTCTAACCCTCAATTTGTGAAGGTTAGGTGCAAAGTTTCTTAGTGTGTGGGCACCCTGGCACTAGCCAAGGTGCCCCCACATTGTTCAGGGCAAATTCCCCAGACTTTGTGAGTGCAGAGACACCATTACACGCGTGCACTACATACAGGTCAATACCTATATGTAGCGTCACCATGGTAACTCCGAACATGGCCATGTAACATGTCTAGGATCATGGAATTGTCACCCCAATACCATTCTGGTATTGGGGGGACAATTCCATGAATCCCTGGGTCTCCAGCACAGAGCCCGGGTACTGCCAAACTAACTTTGCAGGGTCTCCACTGCAGCTATTGCTGCTGCCAACCCCTCAGACAGGTTTCTGCCCCCCAGGGCCTGGGCAGCCTGGTCCCAGGAAGGCAGAACAAAGGATTTCCTCTGAGAGAGGGTGTTACACCCTCTCCCTTTGGAAATAGGAGTGAAGGGCTGGGTAGGAATAGCCTCCCCCAGCCTCTGGAAATGCTTTGATGGGAACAGATGGTGCCCTCTCTGCATAAGCCAGTCTACACCGGTTTAGGGATCCCCCAGCCCTGCTCTGGTGCGAAACTGGACAAAGGAAAGGGGAGTGACCACTCCCCTGACCAGCACCTCCCAGGGGAAGTGCCCAGAGTTCCTCCAGTGTGTCCCAGACCTCTGCCATCTTGGATGCAGAGGTGTGAGGGCACAATGGACAGCTCTGAGTGGCCAGTGCCAGCAGGTGACATCAGAGACCCCTCCTGATAGGTGCTTACCTTTCTCAGTAGCCAATCCTCCTCTGTGGGCTATTTAGGGTCTCTCCTGTGGGCTAGTCCTCAGGTAACGAATGCAAGCGCTCACCAGAGTTCCTCTGAACTTCCCTCTTCGACTTCTGCCAAGGATCGACTGCTGACTGCTCCAGGATGCCTGCAAAACCACAACAAAGTAGCAAGACGACTACCAGCAACATTGTAGCGCCTCATCCTGCCGGCTTTCTCGACTTTTTCCTGGTGGTGCATGCTCTGAGGGCTGTCTGCCTTCACCCTGCACTGGAAGCCAAGAAGAAATCTCCTGTGGTTCGACGGAATCTTCTCCCTTCTAACGCAGGCACCAAACTTCTGCATCACCGGTCCTCTGGGTCCCTTCTCATCCTGACGAGCGTGGCCTCTGGAACACAGGAGCTGGGTCCAAGTGACTCCCACAGTCCAGTGGCCCTTCTGTCCAAATTTGGTGGAGGTAAGTCCTTGCCTCCCTACGCCAGACGATTATCCTGTGTCCTGCGTGATCTGCAGCTGCTTGGGCTTCTGTGCACATTTCCAAGACTTCCTTGGTGCACAGCATAGCCCAGGTCCCCAAAACTCCGTCCTGCATTGCCCAACTCGCTGAGTTGGACTCCGACGATGTGGGACCCTCCTTTGTGACTCTGAGTTGACAGCTGTCCTCAGATTTTCTAAGTGCCTCTTCCGGTACATCTGCAGGTGCTGCCTGCTTCTGTGGGGGCTCTCTGAATTGCTGAGCACCCCCTCTGTCTCCTCCTCTAAGGGGCGACCTCCTGGTCCTATTTGGGCCCCAGCCGCACCCAAAATCCTCAACCGCAACTCTTGCAACTAGTAAGGCTTGTTTGCAGTCTTTATGCGTGGAAACAATTCTGCATCCTCCAGCACGCCTTAGGACATCTTGTGACCAAAGGAGAAGTTCCTGGCATCTTCTGTTGTTGGAGCATCTTTGGCTTCTTCCACCCGGAGGCAGCCCTTTTGCACCTTCATCCGGGGTTTAGTGGGCTCCTGCCCCCCCTGGACACTTGCGTGACTCTTGGACTTGGTCCCCTTCTTTTATTGGTCCTCAGGTCCAGGAATCCATCTTCACTGTTTTGCTGGCAGTTGTTGTTCTTGCAGAATCCCCTATCTTGACTTTACTGTCTTTCTGGGGTAGAAGGGTAACCTTACTCCTAGTTTTCAGGGTCTTGGGGTTGGGTATCTTGGAACACTTAGTGTTTTCTAACAGTCCCAGCGACCCTCTACAACCTACACTAGGCCTGGGGTCCATTCGTGGTTCGCAATCCACTTTTGGAGTATATGGTTTGTGTTGCCCCTAGGCCTATTTCTACCTATTGCATCCTATTGTGATTCTACATTGTTTGCACTACTTTTCTAACTGTTACTTACCTCTTTTTGGTTTGTGTGCATATCATTTGTGTATATTACTTACTTCCTAAGTGAGGGTATCCTCTGAGATACTTTTGGCATATTGTCATTAAAATAAAGTACCTTTATTTTTATTAACTCTGAGTATTCTGTTTTCTTGTGATATAGTGCTATATGATATAAGTGGTATAGTAGGAGCTTTGCATGTCTCCTAGTTCAGCCTAAGCTGCTCTGCTATAGCTACCTCTATCAGCCTAAGCTGCTAGAACACCTCTATTCTACTAATAAGGGATAATTGGACCTGGCACAAGGTGTAAGAACCACAGGGTACCCACTATAAGCCAGCCAGCCTCCTACAAGTAGGGCATGTTTTCTTTACCTCACAGAATGCTTCCCGCGTGAATCCCCCTTCCTGCTGCCACTGAGTCAGCTCAGGGTCCCAGTTCAGCCAAATTCTCCCTTGTAGGCTCTGGGACATCCTCCTCCTGGATTGTGGGAACTTCTGACCGGATTTCCCACACCCCTTGCCCTTCCTCCTTGTGGCAGACACCCAGGCCACACATTCAGGCTCCTGGGCCTTCTGATCACCCTGAAGGGCTACCATTGACCGGGTGGACACACACACCCACCCAGGCAGACCCAACATGTCAAAGTGAGACCTGTGTTCCACCTCCTTCTAGAGGGAATCCTCCAGGCCATTGCCAAGCTGACATTATCCAGGCATGGTTGGACTCACAGCTACTCTCAAGGAACCTGAGCCCCCCCCTCCATTCAAAGGGAACCTGAGCCACTCTGCATAGATGCTCTGAGTTGTCCACCACAATAACTTGTTGAAGTTCATGGGGAACTACCTGCTCTTCAGACATCTCACAGTAGTCACACTGGGTCCTGTGTCTCTCAGAGCCTCCACCCTCTGTCCATTGATGGTCACCCATTGCCTGTACTTATTAGTGTTCTCAGGCACAAAGGTCCTCTGTACCATCGCACTGTCCTCTAGTGAGACAAGGGTCATTTCAGCTGGCTTCCACCCACCTGGAACCAACTCCTCTCCAAGAGCTACACTGGCCAAACCCTGTGACTGAGCACCAATGGGTGCTATTGACCTCCTGCGATCCATCTCTGTTGGGCAGTCAACCATAGTGAATGCCATCCAGGGGCCGGCAGCCCAAATGCAACAGTTCAATGCATTTCTGGAGGGCATTCACACTGGCTTGGTGGCCCAACAGAGATCAATCCAGGCTCTGGCCTCATCTCTGATGACAGCCATTGTCCCTGTATCCCCCCTCCGCCTCCAACTTTCTCTACCCAATCCCAATCCCCTCAACCCCAACCTATCCCAAGCACAAGGCAGACGAGCATGCACACAAGACAACACACAAGAGTGGCACAGGCAAACATAGGCACCAAACATCATCCCACAGGCACTCACACAGACACCATCCAGATGCAGACATGCTAACATCCACTGCCTCCACTGTGGCCCCCTCATCCTCCACCTCCCACCCAGTTGTGTCTATACTCACACCTGCTTGCACTATAGCCTCATCCACTACCTCCATCACCAACACACCTATCAGAACACACACCTCACTGGCAGTCAGCAACCCAACAGCCATGCACACATTCCCTGTGTCCTCTCCCACTGTGTCTGTACCCCTTCCTCCCAAAGTACATAAACGCAAGCACTCAGACACCCACCAGCCATCCACCTCACAACAGCATCCAGCCCATGCACCAGCACCCAAACACAGCAGACAGACACCTCCTTCAACCACTCCCTCTTCCTCCACTACCAGACCTTCTCTCTCTCCCCACCCCAATGTTCGTAAGCAGCTTTTCCTCTCCACCATTGACCTCTTCCCTACCCCTCCCCTGTCCATACACATCTGGCCAGGGTGTGTAAAACCCAGGCAAGCACCTGAGCCACCCAGACCATGGGCCCAGTAGTGTCCACAGCAACTCGTGGTGGGAATGGATCCCAGGCACCAGGCAGACACAGAGAAAGAGTGCCTGCCCCAAGTGCTGCAAGGAAGGTCAAGGTGCCGCCCCCAGCTGCTACTGTAGAGATAAAGGTGCCACCCCCAGCTGCTGCCAAGAGGAGCAAGGAGCCATCCCCAGCTGCTGCCAAGAGGAGCAAGGAGCTATCCCAGCTGCTGTCAAGAGGAGCAAGAAGCTTCACCAGCTGCTGCCTGGAAGGGCAAGGGGCCTGGTGCTGGGACTCAGTTATAGCCCCCACCACCAACCATGGTGGTGCAGCTGTTCAAGGCTGCAGGGGATGGGCTGGAGCCTCCCCCCACCGCTACTAGCAGCCTCACCCCCACCACCAGCACCACCACCAGCAGCAGCAGCACCAGTGGGCAGCTGTCCGAGGCTGAGGGGATGGGCAGGAGCTTCCTCCCCACAACCACCACTAGTAGCAGCAGCAGCAGCAACTGCACCACCACCAGCAGTGGGCAGCTGTCTGAGGCTGCAGGGGATGGGTAGGAGCTTCCCCCCACAATCACCAGCAACAGCAGCACCACCTCCACCAACAGTGGGCAGCTGTCTGAGGCTGCAGGGGATGGGCTGGAGCTTCCCCCCACCACCAGCAGCAACATCACCATCACCACCACTGAGCAGCCATCACCGCCGGCGGACAGTGTGTAGTCCTGTATCCATGGGCTGTTGTGCGGGCTGCCCCTGCAAATCCTGTGGGATTGACACCCAGCTGAGAGACTGTGACCTTGCACTCTCCAAGACCTTCATCACAGGGCACAATGCCCCTTCCAGAACCAGTGGGGAACACACCCACTCACCCCATCCTCTACAGGAGGAAGATCACAGGGCACGATTCCCCCTCCAGAACCAGTGGGGGAACACACCCACTCACTCCATCCTCTCCCAGATGAAAATCACTGGGCACGATGCCCCCTCCAGAGCCAGTGAGGAACTCACCCACTCACCCCATCCTCTTCAGGATGAAGATCACAGGGCATGTTGCCCCCTCCAGAGCATGTGGTCAAATCAACCACTTGAGAGACTGTGGCCTTGCACTCCCCAGGACAGACCACAGAGCATGTTGCCCCTTCCAGAGCATGTGGGCAAATAACCCACTTGAGAGACTGTGGCCTTCCACTCCTCAGGACCAAGCACAGGGCATGCACAGGGCATATTTCCCCCTCCAGAGCATGTGGGCAAATCACCCGCTTGAGAGACTCTGGCCTTGCACTGCCCAGGACTGCGCATAGGGCATGTTGCCCCCTCCAGGACCAGTGGTGTTGTTTCATCTGCCGGCTGAGGTGCCCCCCGTTCATCTCCCCCTGTGGTGCCTGCCTCTTTTCAAACTGATGCCCCTACAGTGTTCTCTCTGTGTTGTTGCACTTTGTGATGTGGCCCTGTGGCTCAGGAACATTGAGGACTGGGCAGTGTCCCTTGATTTGTAAATATGTATATACTTTTAGATTGGATGCACATATTACTACTTTATTTATCTTATTACACTCACTTTTATCTATTTGTGTTGTCCTTGCATTATTCCAGAGGGGTACGGGATGTATATGTTTTATTACTGCATCTGCTTGTGTGTATGGTGTTGGGGTGGCGGTGTCGCATGTTGGGTGTTGCGTGTGTGGGTCACTCTCTTTTTCCTCCCCTCTCCCCTGTGTGCTAGGCGGCTGTACTCACTGTGGTAGTTTTCGCCATTGTTGGTGTTTGTGGTGGAGCAGGACGTAGAACAGCATTGGGAATATAGGCAGTTCAGGCTCCATGGCGGCGAGATTCTTCCCTGAGTCTCCACAGGTGAGTCGTTTCCCTTCTGTGCAGTGTGTCTGCCAAGCTTTTGATGTCGTTGGTATCGCCCTGGAAAAGGTGGTGGTTTCCTGTGTCTTAATACAGTAGGCATGTGTATATGTATATAATTTCCACTCGACCCATGAGCAAGGTGAGAGGAGCAATCCTTAAAACATGGCGACGGCCGCCAACATACCATCGCCGTGGCTACCAGCCACCCACCCGCTTTATGACCCTCAATGGAATTCCACCAGAAGGCTGGCAGAATACCATTGACGGTTATGGCGGCGGATGGAGGTATGGTGGTGCCGCTGTCAGCAGCAGCGCCACGCCAGCAAAACACTGCCTACCGTATGATGAGCCATGTTATGGCCTGGCGGTGTTTTGCTGGTGGATGCTGCTGCTGACAGCAGCACCGCATCCTGTCTCCTGCCGGAGGACCCCCTGCGAGCAGGTAGGTTGGGTTCTCCGACAGGAGAGGGGGATGGTGTGTGATTGTGTGAGGTTGTTGTGTGTGTGTGGGTGGGGTGTGTGTCTGTTTTTGTATGCATGCATGCGGGTGTGAGTTGCATTGAATGCGTGCGTAAATGACTGAATGTGAGTCTACGTGCATGTTGTGTGTTGTGAATGCGTGTGTGCGACAATGTATGTTGGTGTGTGTTGCGGTGTGTGGGTGTGTTTGAATGCATGCATGGGTGGATGTGGGTATGCATGTGTGCGCGTGTGGGTATGTAAATGTGGGGGGGCAGGAGAGGGAGGGGGAGGCTGGAGGAGGACTCTGAGGAGGGGGGCAGGTGAGACCCCTATCAGTGCCAGGGAAGGAATTCCCTGGCACTGATAGTGCCTACCACCATGGTTTTCTTGGCGGTACGCTTGCCATGAAAACCATGGAGGTAGGCGAGGTCATAATCCCGAAGGTGGGATTGTGACGGCCGCCGGGCTGGAGACAGACGTCTCAAGCCCATCGGCCGTTACCACCCTGGTGGCCAGGAGTGGTACATTGACAGTTTGGCTTGAGCCAAAACTCCAATGTCATAATTTGGGAAAAGGTACCACCAGCCTGTTGGCCGACCACCAGGGTCGTAATGAGGGCCTTTGTGAATTGTGATTCTTCTCAAAGTGGCCAGCCATGGGCAGCTCCTATCTCCATTTTTATTGCTTACACATGTTGTATTTGTGAAGCCTTTGCTCCTCCAAATGTAAAAATGTGGTTTTCTTAAAAAAATTTAAAAACTACTAACTGGATTTACACCATATAACAAAAATCACTATTTCTGGACCAAGAGCTACTTTCCTGCAAATGTGATATAATTCCGTCCAGTAGTTCAGTCTGTAGTCATGTCTAAAATCTCTTTGGGAATTAAAATGTGAGATGCACTTTTTTGACACACCTTTTTTCTCAGCCCCTGCTTAAAGGATGATCCAAAACCTCCCATATACATATATGTTTATGTTTATATATGTGTCTTTTTTATTATGTTTTATCTACTGGTGGTCACCACTAGGCAGTTATAGTTGGGACCATTTTTACCATAGGTGAAGCGCTTTTTGGTTTTCCAGTAACTTTAGCGCCAATTGATGAATCTTCCCTAAATTTTCAAAGCATATACTTTGGTCAGTTCAGCTGCTGGCTAGAAAGCTTTGAGATGATCTGTCAGGCGGGGGCTGAGAAAAAGGGGTGGTCCCAAAACACTTTGGGGGTTATTCCAACTTTGGAGGAGGTGGTAATCCGTCCCAAATGTGACGGATTTACCACCAGCCGTATTACGAGTTCCATAGGATATAATGGACTCGTAATACGGCTGGTGGTATATCCGTCACTTTACCGTCACTTTTGGGATGGATTACCACTTCCTCCAAAGTTGGAATAACCCCCTTTGTCCCCATTCTATGTCAGTGGGATTTTTCAAACTTTTGAACACGACTACAGCCCGAAATGCTGATCAGAATTACACCAAATTCAGCAGAAACCTAGATCTTGGTCCTGAAAGCACGCTTTTGTGATTTGATGAAATTCCTTTCAGTAGTTTTGGAGAAATTAGAGTTTAAAATATGTAGACATCTAGGGATGCGGATTCATTGTCCCCATGCTAATAGCTGACTGGCTGCCAACACTTCAAGCAGGAAGTGTTGGCAGCCATCTTAGGATGTGTGGGATAGTTTTGTGGGGGGGGGGCGTACGTCCCCCAGCAGCCCCGGGGATCGTCATTTTCCTGTGGCAAAGATTAAGGCCCTCATTACGAGTATGGCAGTCAGCCGGGCCCACCACTATGGAGGTGGCTGTTGCAGCGCCGCAGTCCCAGCGTTGAAAACCGCCAAATCACAAATACTGGAAAGGCATCCACAGAACATAGGCAACTTACCATTCGGCCCACCACAGAAGAGGGACCAGCACGGCTGGTGGCAGCCATCTCCAGCCCAGCGGTCAGGAAGTATCCCATGACCACATTACGAGGTTGCACCCCGTCAGGATTTCCGGGGCGAATCCACCACCACCAAAAACCTGGCAGAAACGAACAATATAAAGGGAACACCCACCTTCAGGAACACAGGCCTGTTGTAGAAGCCATGGCACGCGAATTACAACCCCACACAATTCTCTACCTGTCCATGCAACTCCCAGACCAGCGACAGCGACCAAGATACCAAACGTAAGTATACCAACCTAGCACACACTGGAAGGAACAACGTTAGTACACACAACACACACAACATGGGAAGCCATGACCATACACACACGCAAACAAACTCCCATACCATAACACGTACACACACAAATACACATACATACCCACAACCACCACACATAGATGTGGAGGAAAGGTCAGGACTAGGTAAGTACCATCGACACCAACTGTGTTGTGACGCTTACATATTATACATTTTAAAACTGTGAACAAAACTATGAACACACAGGCCCAAGGGCCAGTTTAAAAGACCCACAGTGCCCTGAGTACACTGGGCACAAAGTGATGCCCCAACTTGACTCCTGACTGCAAAGTTCAGGCCTCCACAGGGCAGGGGCATCAATGGGGTATGCGGATACCTCAGGGGTGGGGTAGGGGGGTTGTTGGGCTTTGAGGAGGTCCTTTGGTCTGAGCTTGGGGGGTGTCCTTGGGCTTGCCCTTGAAGGGGGGGTTTAGCCAGGGGTGTGGTTTGGGCTTGGCCTTGGAATTGGAGGGTGTGGGCTTGGCCTTGGAAGTGGAGGGAGTGGGCTTGGCTTTGGGAGCAGAGGGAGTGAGCTTGGCCTTGGAAGTGGAGGGAACGAGCATGGGCTTGGGTTTGGCATGAGGAGCAGTGGACATGACAGCAGTGAAAGTGGCAGGTGGTGAAGGGGCATGTCGAGGGGCAGTGGAGGACTGAGAGGCAGGTGCCTTGGAATGGTAGCAGGGCGCTGGGGGAACAGGGACTGAGTCAGTGGTGGGGAACAGAAAACTCTCAGAGGAAATGTTTTTTGGGAACACAAGGGAGGTCAGGGCAAGGACGTTTGGGATTGGAGGGAGTGGGTATGGTTGTGAGGTGTGTACGTGGAGGTGCGCTGGGTGCAGGTGCGTGGGTGGATGAAATGTGTATGCTGGGGGACTGTTGGGTGGGTGAGTGCAGGCATTTAGATGTACTGGGAGGAGGTTGCATGGGTGCATGTTGTGGTGATGTCTGCAGGTAGGGTGGATGTACTGCATGTGGGTGTGTTGACAGTTGTGGTGTCTATGCCAGTGGTGTATGGGTCCATGAATGGGGGTCAGACAATGTGGTGATGGTGGCAGTGAAGGCACATGTGGCAGGATCAGTGACTGATCAATCAATCAATTAATCACTTGTTAAGCACGCTACTCACCCAATAGGGTCTCAAGGCGCTGGGGGGATGCTGACTGCAGGCGTGAGTTGTGTACTGACTGTGAGGGGGAGGTTGTAGGGGAGTCGGTGCAGGGTGTGGATGTTGTCATGTCTGCATCTGTCTGTTGTGTGTGCATGGCAGTGGTGGCATCTGTGGTGCCTATGTCTGTCCTTGCATACAGTGTCTGTTGATGTGGATGCATGTGGGTCAGTAGGTGTGACTTGGATGTTTGAGGGGAGAGGGATGTGGGTATGAGGACAGGTAGCTCGAGGGGGATGGAAGAAAAAGGGACACTGGCTGCCATCAAGGAGGAGGCCAGAGCCCGAAACGATCTCTGTAGGCCAGTCAAGGCACCGTAAATGCCTTCCAGGAACGCATTGCTGTGTTGCATCTGTGATGCCAGTGTCTGGATGGCATTCACAATAGTTGCCTACCCACAGAAATGATGTCAGGAGATCAATAGCCTCCTCACTGGGGGCAGCAGGGATGACTGGGGCAGGGGCAGAGGTGCCTGCGGTGAAGGAGATGCCAACCCTCTTGGGTGAGCGGGCACGGGCATCTGGGTGGGGAGCTACAGGGAGGGTGGTGCATGTAAGGGGGTGGCAGACAAGGGTGGTGCTGGGGTGGTCCTAGAAGGGTCCGCCACCACCAGGGAGCTGTCAACGGAGGAGGAATCAGAAGATGTGTGCTCGATCCTGTCTCCCCCGTGGCACTCCCTTCGCCCTCCGTCCCACTGGTCCCCTCGGCTCTGCTGGTGTCAGCCTCCTGGGTCCAGTGGGCTGCAGTTTCCCTACTTGCCGGTGCCCCTTCTCCTTTGCTAGGTGATGCTGATGCACACAAAGACAGAGTAGTATAGGAACGGAGGGAGAGGGAGGAAGACAGGGTGCAATCGGTCAATGCAAGCACAACAGCTACACATGGTAGAACCTCAGCGATTGATGCCATGCCATGATACACTATGGCCACCCCTGTTTATCCTACAACTAGGGAAAACCATGGAGGAAACACAACAATGCACATGTCAACCACTGATGGTGTGACTGATGCAAACATATACATGAGGAATGGCATTCTCACCACACCTGTCCAGTACCTGCCCACTGCCCATGACCGTTGAGACAGGAATGTGATGGACTGCACACCCAACAGAATCCTGCATAGCTAGTTGGCAGGCCTACTTGGCTATTGTAAATTAGCACTCTGACCACTTGGCTCACCCATCTCCACTACACATGTAGTGCCTGCCAGCTTATTGAGGTCCTGGGATCCACCCCTGGCACAGTTTTTGGCAAGGTCACTTACTGCATGACATTACCCACACCTGTGATGCCAATCCTGCCCAGCTGGACACTACCCATGGTGGACATCATTGTACCAAGCACCCTCGCCATAGCTAAGTAATGGTGCCCACCCAGAGCCACTATGACAATACATGTAGCAAGTGAGAGTGGGTACTTACCCCCAAGTGGCTGCTGTGCTGCCCTCAAGCGCCCATCCACATCAGGATAGGTCACTGACAATATGCGGGCCATTAGGGGTGTCAGGTTAGGATGGCACCCCCACCTCATTGGGAGGACATCCCCAGCTGGGCCTCCGCGGTCTTTCGGGCCCACCGTCTCAGGTCCTCCCACCGCTTTCTGCAGTGGGTGCTCTGCCAGGCATGGACCCCCAGGGTCCGCTCTTGCTTGGCAATTGCATGCCAAATCCCCTTCTTCTGATGGGCTCTGACTGGCTTGGGAGACACAGGCAGAAGGACACAGTCATGTAGAGTGGCAACCCTGGGACAGCAGTGAACAGCACACATTGCACTTCCACACCCGCATATCATCACCCAGTATAGCCTTAGGTCCCACACTCATGTCCATGCTCCACACTCACTGCCACCCACCAAGGCCCTCTTCCCTATGCACACAATTCACATATAGGGCAATGACATTGGGCTCACCTGCTGCTCTGGTGCCCCATACAACTGTCCATACAGGGGCAGGACCCCGTCCATGAGCTGCTCCAACTCTTCCTGGGTGAAGGCTGGGGCCCTGTCTCATGCAGGATGTGGCATCTTGGCTACCAGAGTCAGAACACAGAAGCACACACAGTGGAGGTCTTCAGTGCATGAGGTTCAGGAGTCAAGTGAGCATGAGCACATGAAATGGCAGTCACAGCCGCAGTGGACATCACCGTCACCACCAGCGGCAATCATCATTGGCTCTTGCCTCCAATAGGCAATAGTGTCAACCAATGGTGGGTTGCACGGCGGTTGTGATCGCCTACTGCCATGATGTGTTACGCCGATAGGATGAGCTCACTTCCACCTGTTCCATGCATGCAGGCCAGGTGGCAGCCATTTTACATGTCCGGTGTGTGTTGTGGGTGAAATATTAGTGGGTAATGGGTGACTTTTGGTGGCCTGTGGCCACATCAACATAGTCTACACAGTCTATGGTGCACAACATAATACCCATTCTCCCCTGTTCCCAAGTATGATGTAAGGTTGAGGGTGAGGAATGCACTGGTGTACAGGCCCCTAGTCGACTTTGCCACACTGGAGGAGCATCATGTCATCCAGACCTATTGCCTGAACCGTACGACCATCATGGAACTGGTGGCCCAGTTGGACCCGGATCTTTTACCTGCCATTTGCCATCCCAATACCATCCCTCCCACAGTGCAGTTGTTGTCAGTCCTCCACTACCTTGCCTCAGGCTCCTTCCCGGTCACAGTGGGCCTGGCAGCAGGGGTGTTGCAGCCCATGTTTAGCAACGTCCTGAGGGATGTACTATGTGCCCTGCTCCAACATCTGGCCAGCTACATCCGGTTCCCCCAACGTGCAGAATTGCCCACTGTCAAGGCTGCGTCCTATGGAGTGGCACGCCACCCTCATGTCATTGGGGCCATTGATGGCACCCACATTGCCCTGGCGCCACCCAGGAGGAGTAAACAGGTCTATAGGAACCTCAAAAACTTTCATTCGGTTAACGTGTAGGTGGTGTGTCTCGCTGACCAATACATCTCCAAGGTGAAGGCCAGGTTCCCAGGCTCTGTGCATGATTCCTTCATCCTGTAGAACAGCAGTGTCCCACACATGATAGCACCACGTACGAAGGACCGGGCCTGGCTCATTGGTATTTACCCGTGCATGTGTGCCCCTCAGCTCTCTGCACTCTTGTGTCCGTGCCCTATCGCCCTCCCGGTCTTGACATGCCTCTTACCCCTGTGTACACAGGAGACTCTGGCTATCCCAACCTGCCCTGGCTCCTGAAACCAGTGAGGCATACAACTACAGATGCAGAGGACCGTTACAATGAGGCCCACGGTCATACCAGATGGGTCATTGTTAGGTGCTTTGGCCTGCTGAAGGCCAGATTCTAGTGTCTGCACATCTCTGGGGGTGCCCTGCTCTACAACCCATAGAAGGTGTGCCAGATCATTGTGGCCTACTACTTGCTGCACAATCTGACCCTGAGGTGTCACATCCCATTGCTGGATGCAGAGGAGGGTGTAGCTGTACCAGTGGCTGATGAAGGGGACATGGGGAATGATGAAGAGGAGGATGATGAGGATGCAGGTGACTCCAGGGCAGAGCTGATTCGACAGTACTTCGACTGACATGCAGGTATGTGTCCTTTACGATTTTCTGCCTTGTTCCTACTACCACTTGTTGTCTGTGACCACTGACGGTATTGGTTTCAGCATTACTTCTGGCTGGGCTGGGAGGATGTCACGTGTGCCCATGACTTAGGTAGCCACATTTTACAGGTCATACTTATAGCCAGACAGCTGTTGTGCTGGTGTTCTACTGCCATAAATGAGTATGTACAATGTTCCCTGAGCTGCCACTTCAAGTGCTATGTGTGTGCCAAACAGGGTTGTTGTATCTATGCAGCATCTATCCTGGGAGTCGACATTGGGTGGCAGTGAAACATTGTTGTTGGTGGCAGTGGGTATGGAGTCAGGTCTGGCGCTGGGTGCTGTGAGGGTGGTACCATAGGGTTGGTATGTGTTTTTTGTGTGTGTTTGTACTGGTCATATGGCTGTGGAGTTGACTGCCATATCTGCCTTGGGTACCTGTTCCTACAATGCATTTGTGTTGACTTGGCATCTGTGACTCCTACAGTGATTGTTGTCCCTTTCTTGCTCTAATTTCAGGACATTGAAGTGGTAAACTCTGGTCCCTGCCTGACCTGTTGCCTCTCTTGACATAAACCTCCAGCCACTAGCTGCTCCACGATCGACCTCCCTGCATTTTGCTCTCCCATCTGTCACCCTCCCATGTATGTGCTGAGGGATGGGTTGGCAGTTGCACCTGAATTGGCAGATCCATTCGTACTCATGACAAATAAAGACATAGGCAGTAACTGTGCTAAATGGTGTTTATTTGGGAGGGACAAGTGCAAGGGGTGATGAGTGGGGTCATGGTGGGTGAGATCATCGGAGTGGTGAGCCCAGTTGTGGGTAGTCCAGGTCCAGTATGCTGGCCATGGGAAAACGGAGTCATGAGAGTGAACAGTGGACAAGGTGTCTCAGTCACACACAAGGGAGAATGTTCAGGAGAGGGTCACTTCCTGGCGGTGGTCATGGTCTTGGCATCATGTCTGACTGGATGTCAAGTTGGACATCCTCACTTGTGTGGGGGTTCCTCAGCTACAGGAGTAGGGGTGCTGGAGTTCTACGGGTACTGTGGCAAGGCCTCCATACCACTGGATGCCGCTAACATGGAGCGCTCAGATGGGATGTGGCCACTGGAAGGGGCCTACTGGTGGGTGGTAGACTCACAGATGATGGTGGTCAGGTCCTTGAACACTCCTGCTATGGTGGTCATGGTGGTATTGTGGGTCTGCCACTGTTGCCTGGCCCCCTGCAGCCTCTCGGTCTCCTGCACAGTAGAGAGGATCTAGGCTACTGTGTCCTGGGTCTGCTGGTATACACCAAGGACTTGGTTGAGGGCCTCCTGGGCAGTCAGTTGGTGTGGCTACCCTGAGCTTTGAACCAGGGTTCCCCTCCCACTACCCCAGGCCCACTGTGCCTGTGCCCCTGGCACAGTGTGCCCACTCCCAGTAGCAGCCGGGCCTTCATTGTCTGGGGTGTGTGCCATTGACTCTGGCCCCTGTCCTATGCGGAACACCTCTGATTGTGAGGTCCCTGGGCCACAGGTTTGGGGTTCAGGGGCTGGCTGTGGTGTTGTTGCCACATGGGTGGGGGTGGGGGTGTCCGGAGTATCCAGGGTGGGTCTGCTGTTGGTGGACTATCCAGTGGCCCCAGATTGCCCAGGCAAGCCATCCCCATCCAGACATCCAGTGGGGCCTTCATCCTAGGGAGTGTTGTCTGAGCTTGGCATCCTCTTCAGGGTGGCAGTGGCAGGGGTACCTATGGATGGAAATTGCAGAGATTAGTTGTGTGACTGTAGTTGTTGTATCCCTGTTGTGATGCATACAGTGGCTCAACTTGCTTCCTAGAAATAGAAATGACAGCTGCTGCACTACAGACATTGATTTGGTGTAGGGGTTTGTGGCATGATTTTCATGTGGCATGGGGGGTTGTGGATGGTGGTTGGCATTGCAGTCATTGCCATATGTTGGGATGAAGTCATGACAGCCAGTTGGTGTGGGCTGTGGTATGGTTATCCATGCAGATGTTCCACTGTGCAGTGCGTCTATGGTGTGTTGCTGTGTGGGTTGTGCAGGATTTTGGGAGCTGTGGTTCTCCACATTGTGGTTGTCATCCATGCATTAGGAGTGAGTGAGTAGGGATGGTGGCAGTGGGGTAGGGTGGCATGCAGAGGAGGGGCATAGAGTGATTGGGACAGGTGGAGTGGGGTGGGTTGTAGTAGGTTGGAGGGTAGTGGGTGGTGGGGAGGCATGCAGGGGTGGTTGGTGCTTGGGGGGTATTGTTAACTTACCAGAGTCGAGCCCTCCGCTGATGCCAGTCAGACCCTCGAGTTGCATGATGTCCAGGACCTTCTCCCAGAATGTCACATCAAGGGGAGGAGGTGCGGGCCCACCCCCAGTCTTGTTACTGGCTAGCTGATTCTTGGATGCCATGGAATGGACCTTCCCCCTGGGGTTGTTTCACCTCTTCCTGATGTCCTCCCTTGTGCATGGGTAGGTGCCGACAGCGTTGACCCTGTCGACAATCCTCTGCCATGACTCAGTTTTCCTGCATATCGATGTTTGCTGAACCTGAACTCCTATGAGCTGTGGCTCTACTCTGATGATCTCTTCCACCATGACCCTCAACTCATTGTCAGTAAACCGTGGGTGCTTCTGTTCTGACATGTTGTGGGGTGAATATGTAGTGTCCGTGTCAGGTGCAGTGCGGTTGTGTGGTGATGTGGGGGTGTTTGGCTGTGGGTGCTGGTGGGCTGTGGTGGTAATTTGTACAATGTGTGCAGTCTGATTGTCTTTGTTGTGTTTGGGGTGTTCTTCGTGTTGAGTGTGTCAGCTCGTATTTGTCGCTAGGGCTTGTGTGTGTGTGTGTTGGGGGTGTTATATGGTGGCATGTGCAGCTGTGCATGGTGTGTGTATGAGTTTCAGGTGTGGGATATTCGAAATGGCCAATGTGGTGTCGGCTACTTTCGGATGTGTCTTTTCGTACTGCTGCTGTACGAACCGCCAATGGTTTACCGCCATGCATGTACCGCTGTGCAGGAGTTCGCCTCTAAATATGGCGGTCAGAATGGTGTCAGCGGGCGGGGCCGGCTGTTCTTCAGTCACTTTTCCACCGTGGGTTGGCCTGGCGGTGTTGGTTTTGTGTCTGTTTTTGGGCAGTTTGGGCCAGATGTATCATGAAGGCATTTAGCGACACGGAAATAGCGATTTTTAAGAAATCGCTATTTCCGACTTGCAAAATGCCATGTATCACATTTGGGAATCGGTAATAGCGATTTCTTAAAAATCGCAAATGCTATTACCGAATCACAAATTGCGATACCGGCCCCATTCGCACCTATGGGCCTGTTGGCCCATATCTTTGAATTTTTTGCATTTCCAAAATTGTGATTTCTTAACTAGAAATCGCAATTTTTGAAATGCAAAACCCCAGGGTGCTGGGGGCCTAAGGCCCCCTCTGCTGCACCCCAAAAAAATTGTTTGGGAAATGTAAGGTGCACACATGCCAAAAGGGCATGTGTGCTTTACATGTACATTTTAAAAATGCATTTTAAATATATTTTTACATTTTGCACATGGTTACCACCAAGGTCAACTTGGTGGTAATTAGCGATTCCTAAATGCCCAAATCGCATTCGAGAATTGCTTCATACATGTGCTAAGGAATCGCAAATAAGGAATCCTTATTTGAGGTTTCTAATTTAGAGAGTCGCAATTTGCGCCTCTCTCTGAACAGGGTCGCAATTTTAAGGAATCACTATTTTAACGATTCCTTAAAATTGCGTTCAGAATGTCTTTCATACATTCTGAAAGGGCTTTTTGCATTCGCAAACGGGCATTCGCACCGTTTGTGAATGCAAAAAACCTTGATACATCTGGCCCTTTATGTTTTGTGACTCATGATCCGGCGGTCGCTATACTGCCACCAAAGGCGGTAGGGTGGTGCCATTTCACATAGCAGTCTTGCAAGAAAACCGCCAAACTCATAATGAGGTACTACATTTTGTGAAGGGGGTGTGTGGCCCCCCCGCAGCCCTGGGGACTGCCACCTCCCTGTGGTAAAGATTTAGGGGGTCATTATGAGTTTGGTGGTCTTTTGGGAAGACTGCCATGGTGGCCACCACCAAAATACCGCCATGTTGGTGGTAATCTGACCGCCATATTAGGTGTTACAATGTGAAGTCTGCCAAAAAACAGCAAAAATGTCCAAAACTGCCAGTACACTGGAGGACAGAAAAGAGGCGGCTCCACCACTAGCACTGCCAACCTGACAAAATTCCACCCACCAAATCACGATCCACAAATCACCACAGCGGTTCTTTCATGGCAGAAAGCCATTGGCAGTTCAAAACGCAGCAGCCACAACTCACTTCTGTCAGAACACAACACCCCATTGAATAGTTTGAATAGCTCACAACTGACGCACATCCACACAGCAGACACACCTACTGATTGCACTATATAACACACCCTTACACAGCACACAATCCTTTACATCCCGAATACCATACACATACACCAAGAAGCCTAAAAGATACAATTTTGTACTTGTACTCCATAGGCACACATACACATTTCACTCAGCACACACCCCACATCAGCACAACAATCACAATACACACATCACTTTCACACACAATCCGCTACAACCATCTCCCACTCACATCACAGCACCCTCACCTCATCAATTACCAAACACTGCACCCTTACACTCACAACACCCCCACATACTGTCTAAACAACCACTACCATGTACCCACAAAATCACATGCGTTTCACTGATGATGAGTTGAGGGTCATGGTAGATGAAATAGTAAGGATTGAGACACACCTGTTCGGAGCACAGGTCCAACAAACATGTATTGCCAGGAAAATAGAGTTGTGGCAAAAACTACTCAACAGAGACAATTCTGTAGGCAGTCATCCATGCACAAGGGAGAACATTAGGAAGAGGTGAAGCAACCTAGTGGCTAAGGTGCATTCCATGGCATCCAGGCACCAGCTAGACGTACAGAAGACTGGCAGGGGGCCCCCACCTCCTCCCCCTACATTCACATCATGGGAGGAAAAGGTCTCGGACATACTGCATCCTGAGGGTCTGACAGGCATACCGGGGGGACCGGAGTCTGGTAAGTACCCACAACATTAATGTCACACAGTTGACTTGTCCTGCATGCTCCCTCACCACCTAAACCGACCCGTTCCCGATTTGAATGTTGTGTGTGCGTAGGTACCTTGACATTTTATAACAGGTAAGTGTGCGTACTCATGGTTGCTGTTGTCGTCGTCATCGCTTGTTCCGAAGTCATTGGGCGAGCAGGAGCAGCGGGAAGACGACTAGTTCTGGTTCCATGGCAGGTCCAGACAAGTATGGCTTCTTGAAGGTGAGTGTCTCCTTTTATACAGTTGGTTTCTGCCTGGGTTTCCATGGTGGTGTGACTGCAGTGGAAACCTTGGCGGGGTGCAGCCTTGTAATTAGTCCGGTGGAAACATTGTCTCTGCCTGCCTGCAAGCGGCTACCGTCGTCCGTGGCAGCCTGCCCAAACTGGCTGTGTCAGTGGTGGCTTAGCTGTATGCTGTTGGGAATACCGCCATGGTCATAAATTGGCAGTCTTCTCCGCCAGCCTGTTGGCGGTATGACTGCCACTGCCAACATGGCAGACCTATGACCGCCAAACTCCTAAAGAGACCCTTAGTTTTGTGTGGGGGGTGAAAAAGACGCCATCCAGGTTTTCTCTTCCAAAGGTTTATTTTCAGTAAGTAAGACTGTACCAACCCTGGCAGCTCCAGCAGCAACTGACACTGCTGTCACTGCTCACAATCTTTCCACTCCCTGCATTCCGTCCTGTTGCTTAGACACCGTTACATGTCCAACATTCCACCAAAACATTCCACCACATAACCCAACATATCTCCCTCCTTTAACAAAATAAACTTAATAACAAATAAGATACAATAACTATTTACACTAAATATGATTTCCCAAAACAAAATATCCCGCATGGACATAAATGTCAAAACTTCAGCAATAATATATGTGTTGCCTACACTGCCTATGCAATGTAGTCCCTCAAATAATCTGGTCTCTTGACCATTCTTTTTTTCTTTTCCTCCAACACCGTTTTCCTCCCCTCTTCACCCTGCTCGCCATGCTCGCATGCAACATTCTTCCACTTTCTGATTTCCAACTCATTACATTTCACCACACTACCCACATTCCATTTTCTTCCATCATCCACAACCGCACTATATTTACTCACTTTCGTTATGCGCTTGGGTACGGACCACCTGGACAAGCCTTTTTTCGACTTTTCCCAATTCTTTGTTCTTACCCAATCACCAACCACCAGATTTCGTTCCGTGACACCACCCATTTCTCCGCCATCATACCTCCCTTGCCCTTCAGCAACACGAATCCTCAATCTCCTCTCATTCACTCTCTTTCTACCAGCCTTGCCCATCCACCCTGGCACGCCCTTAGTACACGGTTTCCTCCCTTTCAATAACTTAAACGGAGTTTCCATGGTAAGAGAATGCGGAGTGGTGCGGTAGTTCCATCACATATCCTTGATTTCCTTCTTCCAACTCAACCCATTTTGCACAGCCAACTGAATGTTCTCTCCCAACACCCTGTTAAATCTTTCCACTAGTCCATTTTCCCTAGGATGTGCAACAGCAGTTTTGATATGCTTAACTCCACAGTTCTCCAAATAGTTCTTAAATTCATTAGACGTAAATTGCGGACCATTATCAGTCACCAGCCCCTCGGGATAACCTTCTCGCCTCCACACCTCTTCACAAAATTCAATGACCATGCCAGACTTGATCTCACGCACTAAACTGACCTCTGGCCATTTAGAATAGTAATCCATCATCACGATGACATAGGTTTTACCACATCCATCTAATTCAAATGGACCGCACACATCCATGCCCACCTTCTGCCATGGCTCACGAGGAAACGGTATAGGGACCACAGGAGTGCTCTTTCCAACGTGTGTTTTATCGCTGCACGCACAACACGCAATTTCTAACAAATCTCTCAACATCACGATCCATGCCTGGCCACCAAAAATCCTCTCTAGCTTTCCTCTTCATACCTGACATTCCACCATGACCCTCATGCAAAATCCCCAATACATTATTTCTCCAATTGCGCGGTACTATTACTCTGTCACCTCTTCTCAAAACACCATTAGGTTCCGATAATTCTGGCCACACATTCTTGAAATCTGACAACACAATTGACACATCTTCTCTTAACTCCCGCCAATGTTTGTTCAAATTATCCTTTAACAATTTCAATTCCACATCCTCTTCCATCTCCCTCTTCCATACACTCTCTTCTAGCGCTTTTGTTTCCATAGCTTGTATGTCCGCCACCAACCATTCTTCATCTTCCTCACCCACGAATCCTTCAATTGGTAATCTAGATAGACAGTCAGCATTCACATTTGCTATCCCCGGCACATATTCAATTACAAAATCATACTCTTGCAATCTGTAGAGCCATTTAGCTATTCGAGGAGATGCGCGATTTGCACCCTTTGTTGTAAAGATGTCCACCAAGGGTTTATGGTCAGTTCGTAATACAAACCTTCTACCCCAAACATAATTCCTGAAATGTTGAACCCCCCACCAACATGCAAGAGCTTCTTTTTCAATTGCAGAATATGTGCTTTCTGCACCTTTAAGCGTTCTTGATGCAAACGCAATCACATGCTCTCTCCCTTTACTCACTTGCATCAATACTGCACCCAAGCCATACATCCTCGCATCTGTGGAAATAATTGTACGATTTTTCATTACAAATGGTTTCAATTCGACAGCCTCAATGATGTTGCACTTTAATGTATCAAATGCTTGTTGGCATTTCTCAGACCACTCAAACTTTTGTTTTTTCTTCATCCGCGCTCTTAAAGGTTGGGCAATATCAGCAAAATTCTTTACAAATTTTGCATAATATTCAGCCATGCCCAAAAATGATCTCAACTGATCTTTATCCACAGGGTTGGGTGCCTTTTCAATAGCTTCCACTAGTCCAACTCTCGGCTTAATCCCATCACCAGACACTGTATGACCCAGGTATTCTACTGTACTGCACTCAAACTTGCACTTATTCATCTCAACCGACAGGCCCGCTTCCTCCAGGATCGAACATACCCTTCTTAACACATCGTTATGTTCCTCCACATTCTCTGCCCACACTAAAACATCATCTTGAAAGAATTTCACATTCTTAACCGTTCCCAATAAACTCTGCATCACCCTCTGGAACACTGCCGAAGCAGATGCCAACCCAAATGGCATTCTCACAAATCTAAATGCCCCTTCAAGTGTAATAAAAGAGGTGAGATGCCTTGACTCAGGATGCAGTACAATTTGATGATACGCATTGGATAAATCCAGTGTGGAAAACACCTTACCACCTTGAATGCTGGTCAACAACTCATTTATGTTGGGGATAGGATGTCTATCAACCCATATCTCCTTGTTTAAATCCCTCAAATCCACACACATTCTAATCTTACTGTTGGATTTCCGAGCCAACACCACCGGACTCAACCATTCTGACGATTCTATCTCCTCTATCACTCCCAACTGCAGCAATCTTGCCAATTCAACTTTCAGCGCATCTCTTAACACCAGTGGTACCCCTCTCACTTTATGTACTTTGGGTACAGCACCTTCCTTTAAGATGATCCTATGTTGAAACTTCTCCAGACAACCTAGTTTTCCTCCAAACAACCTTGGAAATTCTACTTCCCACCTCTTTGCTTTAGATTCATCATGTAACACAGTCAACACTTGTTCCTTAGTATTAGGGTTCAATATAATACCTAACGTCCTTTGCTCTTTTCACCCCAGCAAACACTTCCCAGTTTTCACCACATACACACAACACCTGACTTCCCTCTGTTTAAAACTTAACATCCCATGGAAACACCCCATAACCGGTATCTTGCTACCCCCATACCCTACCAGAGCAATTTTGGAAGCAGTCAATTCCACCTTGCCCAGTTTACCCCATGCATCCTTATCTATGAGCGTGTATGGGGAACAAGAATCTGCCCACATGCTGATGTGTATACCATTTAAACTGACGTCACACTTAGGTGGTCTGTAGCGATCATTATCTAACAACAAAATATCATCTTCGAGCACATCTTCTTCTGGAACGGCTTCGCCTAACATGAACACCTGTATGCGGTCAACATCTTCATCTGAAGACGTTTTGTCCCCTTCATTACAATCGTTCTGTAGACAATTTATACTTTTCTTTTTTACTGTACTCTTCTTCTGGTTACACATTTTTGAAAAATGTCCCACCTTGTTACAATTAAAACATTTGACACTTCCCAGAAAAGGCCATGTGTCTCATACTACCACATCTATAGCATCTCCTTGTCCCTTCAACTTTCCTGTCACAATTACTGTTCTTAACACTATCAACTTCTTGCATTGTCACTTGCTCAGCATAATTTTTTCCTAATTCCTTAATATATCTTGAAGTATCTTCAATGCGCCGTGCAATGACAATCGCTTCCTCCAAAGACGGATTCTTCATGCTTAAGAGTTTTTCTTGAATCTTTAAACTTTTAGTGCGGTTTATTAGCTGGTCCCTTATTATTTCTTCGTGCAAATCCCTAAACTTGCACGTATTCGCCAAAGTTCATAAAGCACTTACAAATTGGTCAATCGATTCACTGGGTGCTTGTTCTCTAGAGAAAAATTTGTGACGTTCTACCACAATACTCACTTTCTTACTAAAATGATTTTCCAGTGCTATCATGGCCCTGGTATACACATCATCCTCCTCTGTCTCCTCATCAGAGCCTTCCCCATTTACAGCAAAGTTGTCACATGGTAAGGTTTTCAGTACTTTCCTGCCTTCCACCCCCAGATTATGTTTTAATAAAGCTAATTTTCGTTTAGCAGTAAAAATAACACCACCCAAAGCCTCCAAGTAGGTCTCGAAGGCTTCTTGTCAATCTTCCCACGGCATATTCGGTTCACCAGGTACAGCCAAGAACATGGGAGGAGGCGCGATTGACTGCATTGTGTTAATAGCAATGGAACAAAACAAATTTATGACAGTGCAAACCGTGCAGTAACAGCTTCCCTGCACGAGACGTTGTTTTGACAACGTTCGTCCTTTTTTATAAAGGCGGTTGCCCTTGTTTCAGTAATGCGGAGCGTCTCTACGTTGGTTGCCATAGTTACAGCAACGTCATCCTCCTTCGCTTGTCCCCCGATGCGCGCGGTGGAGCAGCCCGCGCGAGGACAGCTTCTCTGCACGAGCCCCCTTGCAGCGGGAGGTTTCGCAATGGCTGTACCTCGCGGTGATCCTCCGATGCGCGGTGGAGCAACCCGTGCAGTAACAGCTTCCCTGCCCGAGCCCCTCTGCGGTAGGGGGATTCGTAACGGTTGTTCCTCGTGGTAGGTTTGAATACGCCACCGCGCATCCCACGCCGTTCCCGAAATACTGTTGTAAAACTTATAATGTACAAACAGTTTGCACAGTTCTTATCTGTCTTAGCGTTCACTCATACAGAAAGTACCAAAACACCCTACGGACTTCACTACACAGTACCTCAGCCTGTAGGACTGGATCCTTAAGTACACTCCTCCTTATTTTCTGCTTTACATTTAGACGTTCAGCCCTTCCCAGACTCGTCCAGTTTTTCCTAGGTTTTTTTCCACAGTACACTCCGCACTTCTTGGTTTCCAGGTCACAATTTCTTTTTGGCACGATGCGCCCCAAATCTGCTTCTTCCCAGCACGGTTGACACTGCTGTCACTGCTCACAATCTTTCCACTCCCTGCATTCCGTCCTGTTGCTTAGACACCGTTACATGTCCAACATTCCACCAAAACATTCCACCACATAACCCAACAGGGGGAGGGCTGCACAGCCCTCTCCCCACAGTTCCAGGGACAGCCATCTCCCCGAGGATAAAATACAATAATGAGGTGGGGTCCGCTGCCGATCCTCGGCCCAGGGACCACCACCGCCCCTGGGCAATGGTCATTGGAGGGGGTCCACACAGTCCCACTCGAGGAGCCTGTGATGGCCCTGGGGACCGCCGCCCACCTGGGCCGGGTTCTGCTATGTCCTCCATGCCCACCCCTGGCACATAGCTGTTTTCTTTTGCTTGGTGGGAGCGTAATGGGATGGAAGAGAGAGAGAGTGAGATTGTCATTGAAATGGTCTCTGCATACAATGACTTTAAAGAGTAAGACTATCAAGATGTTTTGTACAAATGTTATAGTTACATTTGGATGAAGAGCGGAACAGAGTCACTTCTAGGCTAATGGTCAAGGTCTTGTGCCTTCACTCAGTAGGCTGAAGGTTCAAATGTTAGAATGGTTTGCCAGTGTACTTGTTTATTTTTTTGTGTTTTGACTGGTAAACTTTATAGTAATGGATCATTCACATTTCCCTCCAATCTCATGTGTGGGTTGACAGTCATAGGTATGTCTGGAAGCATCACAGTAAGGAGTCACCTATGACCTAAATGTTAAGGTCATAGACCCTTGCACTAAAAGTTGGATGCTCTACTCCAGGTGTGTCCATGGTCATTTTCCTACTTAAACTTCAAAAGTTTAAGGTTCATACTGAAAGGTGATCTCACTCTTTTTAATTGACAAATACATTTTTCTTTTCAATTTCTCCAGAAATTACTCATTCTATATGTATTATTCATCAAAGACTAAAAAACTCTCTCTCCCTCTCACTATATTTCTCTCTCTCCCTCACATACCCACTTACAGACCCAATCAGACAGATATGCACCCACTCACAGACCCCTGACACCCTGATCCACCACTCACAGACCTGTGCATGCACTGACACCACTCACTAAAACACTGATGTACACACTCTCACACCCAGACAGACACTCTCACAGCCACTCTCAACCCAGATACACCTCACACCTATTCTCACACCCAGAGAGACTCGCACCACGTACAGCCAAAGGGCCATGCACAGCGTGGGGTTGAGTGGTTAGGGTCGGTTGGCTGCAGGGTCTGGTTGCTGGCCATGTATTGCGGGCAACCTCCGCTGTGCATGGGCGATGGCATTGCACAGTGCTAGGTTGGGTTGCCTATAGGGGGCTGGTCTCAGGGCCTGTCCACCGGTCAGGCCCTAAGGCCAACTGCTGACGTGCACAGCCTTCAGCTGTGTGCAGCAGTGGTTGGATTATTGTATAGTAATAAAAATTACTATACATTAAAAAAACATAGAAATTCACCTAAAAAAACTAAGGTTGCAGGGACGTTACAGTTGGGAAACAGAATTGAAAAAAAATAGAAATTCGCTAGAAAAACAAAGGCTACAGGGACTTTATACTGAGGCTCACATTTTAAACATACCAAACCATACAAATTCACCTGTTATAGTTAGAGTTATCTCAAGTAACTATAACTTGAGCCCTAAGGTAACTATAACTTGCACCCTCACCATGCACTGCTAATTACTCCACATAATAGTTCACTCATGACATATTTAATAACATCATTGATATTGCGCCATATTTGCTACTGGTGGTTGCCATTGTGTAGCAATAGTTAGGACATAGTTTTCATAGAAAGTGCATTTTTGACTTTCCTATATCTTTGGCGCCATTTGATTAATCTACACAAAATGTTATTTAAATAAAATGTTTTGGAGAATTTTGATGTGCACTGAACATTTGGGGGATCCCTTGGGGGGGCTAGAAAAGGTGGGGCGTCAAAAAAGTGTACTTTCAATTTTAGTACCCATAGGGATTTTGAAGATGACTACAGCCCGAACAGCTGGATGAAATTACACCATCTTTGGCAGAAAGGAAGCCTTTTTGGTATTTTATGTAAATGTATTCAGTAGTTTTTTAAATATTAAAAGAAAACCAAATTGGTATATCTGGAGGTACAAAGGTTTTGTGAATACTCCTTGTCTCGTTCAGAGATCTGATTGGATGCCAACTCTTCAACCAGGTAGTCACGGGGGGACTGCAGCCAAGCCCTGCAGCCAACCGTCCCCTTGCACAGCTGAAAGCTGTGGGTAATGCAGGGTTGGGTGGTTATAGGGGTTAACAGGGGGCCTGGCTGCAGCCCAGAAATTCAGCAGTTAGAGCTGGAGTCATTTCAAGTAACTAAAACCGGAGGCCTAAAGTAACTATAACTCGCACCCTTGCCATGCACTGCCAATTACCACAGATATTACAGCATTCATGACAACTTCTATAAATTCATTGAAAATATAAATGAAGCATTAGCAGCCAAATTAGTTAAACAAACTGTGCATAGAAGGGACACGAGTTATTGTTACCTTACCCCATGAGTTATAGTTACTTGAAATAACTCTAACTGCTGAATTTCTACAGTTTTGCGCAAGTAAATTTAGAACCTATAACATCTCTGTAACCTTTGGTTTTTTAAGTGAATTTCTCTTATATATATTATATTACCTAGTGGCAGTCGCCACTAGGTGATTATAGGTAGGATCACGTTTCTATACAAAAAGCTTTTTTGTACTTGCTTACATCTTTGGCACCGCTTGACGAATTGTCACGAAACATTCCCAAAATATTTGGCAGTTCTGTCAGCTGCTGCCTAGGAAGTTTTGGAGTGATCTGTCCCGGTGGGGTTGAGAAAAAGTGGGGGTCCCAAAACACATTTTCCCTATTCATTTTTCCACAGGGATTTTGAACAGCAATAACATAAAAACTACTAGACTGAATTATACCAAATTTGGAAGGAAGATAGGTCCTGGTCCAGAATTTTGTTTTTTTTATTTTGGTCTTTTTTTTTATTTTGGTGTAATTCTGTTCAGCAGTTCTTTAGAAATTAAGGGGAAAACAAATTTGAAGCTGCTGAAGTGTTGTCAGCCATCTTGGGACTCGGTTCCAGCCAAGTCGAAAAATAAAAGTAAAAGAAAAACAAAAGGGGTCAGGGTTCCAACGCCCTGACCCCTTCGTTCTGCTGGTGGGGTCCCAAAGGGACCCCCAGGGATAAAAAGCATTATTTTTATTTTACGAGTGGAGACACGATGGATCCACAATCTGCATATAATTTTTTTTTTTTTAAATAAAGCACCGGTCCAAGCGCTTTGTTAGTCTAATGCCCCTGGGTTAGACATGTCCTGGGGGCTTTAAAAAAAAAAAAAAGTAAGTAGGCCTCCTGGCCCCCTCCTGCTTCCCCAGGGACCACCAACTCCCAGAGGGCTCATTTTCTTTGGATGCGGGGGCCTGTGGCCTCCCCCACTGACCTGCCACCTCCCCAGAGCTTTATTGTAATATGCAGGAGGGGGCCTCCTTGTCCCCTCCCCCTGCCCTGGGGACCACCACCTTCCCGGGGCGATTTTGTAATTAATGAAAAGGGTCCCTGTGACCCCCCCCCCCGCTGTCCTGTGGACCACCACGTCCCTGAGACGATATTGTCATTAATTCAGGGAGGCCCTGTGGTCGCAGATCTTCACACTGGGCTACGGGGGTTCAAGTCCAGCTGACCTCATTTCCATTTTTTTAATTAAAGAAATTGTACTTTTTTAAATATATTATATAAATGTTTTTGTTAAATCTAACAAAAATATCTCATTCTAAGCATATAAGATATTAAAGCCTAAAAAAACGCTTTTCTCTCTCACTTTCTTTCTCTCTTTCTTGTCTCTTGCAATCAATTGCTCCCACTCACAGACCCACTCAGACACTCACACACCCACTCACAAACTCACTGACACCCTCATTCAGCCACTCACAGACCCACTCACAGACTGACGCACCCACTAAAACACTGATGTACGCACTCACACACCCAGACAGACAATCTCACCCCCAGATACACCCTCTCACACCTATTCTCCCACCCAGAAAAGCTGCGGCTAACTCCTGCCACCCATGGTGAAAGGGTTGTGCGCAGCATGATTTTGGGTGGTTAGGGAGTGTTGGCTGCAGGGTCTGGCTACAGCCCAGGTCTTGCGGGCAACCTCCCCTACGCATGGGTGAAGGACATGCACGGTTGAGTGCTTATAGGGGGTTGGCCTCAGGGCCTGGCCAGAGGCCAGGCTGTGTGGCCAACCACCACTGTTCATGGCCAAAGGCCATGCGCTGCATTGGTTGGATTAACGTATATTAATTAAAATTACTACACGTTAAAAAAAACATAGAAATTCACTTTAAAAAACAAAGGTTACAGGGATGTTATAGTTAGGAAATAGAATTTAAAAAACCTTTGAAATTCGCTAAAAAAAAAAAAACGTTAGAGGAACATTATAGTTAGGAAATAAAGTTAAAAAAACCTTAGAAATTCAGTGAAAAAAACAAACGTTACATGGACGTTATAGTTAGGTTCTGAATTTATTTGTACAAAACCGTAGAAATTCAGCAGTTACAGTTACATCACTCATGACATGGTTAGTGACATCACTGATGACATCACTGATGACATCTCATATGACATCACTGATGACATCGCTCATGACATCATCCACACAAACAGTCATACACCAACTCATTTGCTGATATAAACTCTTGTATACCCACACACATCTACTGACATACTTATTCAAAGATGCATAAAAGTAGTGATATACAGACATTCATTCAGTCAAACAGCCACTGACACAACCACTCACTCACCCATACACTACTAACTGAGGTATTCACAGGCTCATACAGTTACTTACACACACACTCATACACCCACTGACACACCCGCTCATACTCACGCAGCCCATTAATAGATCACTATTCTAGTGGCACATTCAATTAATCAGCTGTAGAAACACTGACACGCCCACAGTCTCACCCATACAGTCACTGACACAGTCACTCACTCTTATTACAGTCACTTACACACACAATCACTCAACTATAAAACTATTCACTTACCAACTCACTCACATGAACAGGCACTTACATACCCACTCAGTCACCCATACAGCCATTCACACAGCCACTCACTGCCCAACACAGGTTGTCACATATCCACTCACTATCCTATATAAAAACGAACAAACCCACTCAGTTAACGATACGTCTACTCATACACCCACTGACTCTCGCATACAGTCACTGACACAGCCACTCAGTTATACTTACAGCCATACAGTAAGTGACTCACCAAGTCACTCACCAATATAGTGACACCCATTCACTTACCCAGAAAACCACTCTGACACCCAATCACTCACACATGCAGCCACCCACTCACTAAATGAAGAGCAGCTGCTCACACAGTAACCTCCTCACCTATACAGCAACTTACACATCCATTCAGTCTCCCATACAGCAAATGAATCAACCACTCATTCACCCACAGACACACTCACACACCACTCACACATTGATACAACCACTTACACTCAATGGATGGTCTCGTCAGTGATATCATCTGAGATGTCATCAGTGATTTCACTGACCATGTCATGAGTGATGCAATATGTGAGGTCATAAGCAGTGCATTACGGGAGAGCCAGTTATAGTTAGCTCAGGTAAGTATAACTGCTGAATTTCTCTGGTTTTGTATTAGTAAATTCAGAACCTAACTATAACGTTCATGTAAGCTTTGGGTTTTTCAGTGAGTCACAAACTTGGTGGATATCAGGTTCACTATATTACAAGTGGGTTATATCTGATGGCACTTGAAATACAGTAGACGGGATATCTACCACATTTTGACAGAGGATCCTGTGCACCAAACTCTAAATAAGGCCTTTTATTTCTTATCTCTGCTTGGGAAAATGTTAAAAAATGCTTCAAAGTTATCCTCTATTTAGTTTTTAAAAGTAAATTTAATGGTGAAAACAGAATTTCATAACTGAAATGATAAGTAACTTTATAAAAATGTATATTAGGCTTCATAAGCTAGATGTAGCATAAAACCAGTTGTGAAACTCTTCACTCCTACAGTACATATCCTTGGCTGAGAGAGTTAATGACTCTGATTCAGAGGACAACAGCCTGCCTCTGAACCAGGAAGAGAAAATGGTTGTTAACTGCTGACCACGCAATAGGAATTAGGTATCTGATATTTGTCAGGAACAGTTGGCAGAACAATGGGCAACTTTGGTACTACATCTATTCTGTTGTAGATGCCAGAGAGGACTTTTTCTATGCATAGCCAGGTACTTCACACACATCCTGGCTCCAGTCACAGTAAGGGAGAATATACATTTTGACACAGATTTCATCAGAGATTATCTACATAGGAAAGTGGATAGGGAGCAGAAGACAGGCCTACCTTGTGGAAACCGCCTTCTACCATCCTGAATCAATGGATCCTTGGTAATTTTACAGTATGTCAAAGAAGTGATGCAAAAGGAGGTAGGGGCTGTCTGAAAATAATTAGAATTATGTAGTAGAATATCTCTAGTTATGGGTAAGTGTACAGGATAAATATGGCACTTCAACCACAACCTCTTCAGAACATTTCTGGACTTAGCATGGCTTCACCTGAAGAAGAGAACCCTGCTGGAAGAGGACTCCTGAAGTCTGACTCTTGCTGTCTTAAGGACTCAAGGACTCATGAATCTTGCTGATACCCATGCACTGGAACTGCTCTCAAATGGGTCAGGTGGTTGGTCTCCTGTTTCTTAGAGCTGATGAGGAATAAGTTTCCAAGTACTTGCAAGTTAGGACCATGTCATTTTTGCCATTTTTTGAAGGGCTAAGACACGTTGCTGAGGTCTGCCCAGATATCTCACCCCCATGGTTGCCAAGAACACCAGGTTTGTCCCATCTAGAGACTTTTGTTGTGCTGAAAAATGGTTCAGTAGGGCATCAGAGCCAGGGTCTATGGCCTTGTGAAGTGTTACATGGCTACAGCTTCAAGCCTTCCCGTGCTGGAAGTACAAAAAAATCTGTGCCTAACATATTACAATCTGCTTCCTCCTTAGAACATTCAATACTGAAAACATAACCATCTCTGTATTCCACCCTGGCTTGAAGCCTCACTCAAAGTGTTCTAGGATAAGGTTACCATCTACTAAATCAAGGAGCTGTCTTAAGCAAGGTTTTTTCCAAGAGTTTTCAAATGTAACTTTTTTTCTAAGGAGAAGAGTTGTCACAGTGTAAGTTGAAAAAAGTTAATTCAAAGCATGTGATCATTTCCTATGATCACACTAAACAGTAAGCAAGTGATGGGCAGTTTATTTATTGGAGTCAAGGGTCTTTTTGTATAGGTCTGGCTAACACAATACAGTAACTAGGCAATACAAATTTTCTGTGCTATTAAGTTATTATTACTAGACATTAAGGGCCAGATGTACAAAGCATTTTTCAAGTCGCAAACCGGCGATTCACAGAATGCTTTTTGGGATGTACAAAGACCAAACTGCGATTCAGTAACTTGTTACAGAATCGCAGTTTGTGTTTTGCGATTCGGTATTAGGAAGGGGTGTGTCAAGGGCGGCCCTTCCTAATACCGAATCCAAATGGTACGTATGATTGTTTTGTGAAAGCGAATGCGGTCGCCAAACAATTGCAGTTAGCACCAGTTTCAAACTGGTGCTAACCCATTTGCAAACAGGAAGGGGTCCCCATGGGACCCTTCCCCTTTGTGAATGCATGTGAAAATATTTTTTCAGAGCAGGCAGTGGTCCCACGGACCACTGCCTGCTCCGGAAAAATGAAAAGAAAACTTTTCATCTTTGATTTTGAAATGCATCTCATTTTTCTTTAAGAAAAAGGGCTGCATTTCAAAAAAGAAAACTGGTTTATTTAAAAGCAGTCACAGACATGGTGGTCCGCTGTCTCCAGCAGGCCACTGTAGGAAAGTACCATCTTCTTTGGCATGTTACCCCCATTTTTACCTGTATGTCAGTATGTTTTTGTCTGTCTCACTGGGATCCTGATGGTCAGGACCCCAGTGCTCATAATTTATGACCTAATGTGTATGCCTGTTGTAGGAGGCTGGCCTGGATTATAGTGGGTACCTGATGGCACTTACACCTTGTGCCAGGTCCAGTTATCCCTTATTAGTAGATTAGTAGTGTTGTAGCAGCCTAGGCTGATAGAGGTAGCTATAGCAGAGCAGCTTAGGTGGAACTAGGGGACATGCAAAGCTCCTACTATACCACTTATATCATGTAGCACTATATCATAAAAAACACAATACTCAGAGTTACTAAAAATAAAGGTACTTTATTTTAATGACAATATGCCAAAAGTGTCTCAGAGGATATACTCCCTTAGGAGGTAAGTAAAATACACAAAATATACACACAAACTAAAATCAGGTAAGCAAACAGTTAGGAAAATAGTGCAAACACTATAGAACACAATAGGATGCAATAGGCCTTGGGGCAACACAAACCATATACTCCAAAAGTGGAATGCGAACCACGAATGGACCCCAGGCCTCATGTAGTGTGTAGAGGGTCACTGGGAGTGTAAGAAAACACTAAGGGTGTCCAAGATACCCCACCCCAAGACCCTGAAAAGTAGGAGTAAAGTTACCCTACTATCCCAGAAAGACAGCAAAGTCGAGATAGGGGAGTCTGCAAAGGTAACAACTGACTGCAAAGCACTGAAGACAGATTCCTGGACCTGAGGACCTGTAAATGAAGGGGCGCAAGTCCAAGAGTCATGCAAGTGTCCAGGGGGGGCAGGAGCCCACTAAACCCCGAATGAAGGTGCAAAAGGGCTGCCTCCGGGTGGAAGACGCCAAAGATTCTGCAACAACGTAAGGTGCCAGGAACTTTTCCTTTGGTCAGAAGATGTACCAAGGCGTGCTGGAGGATGCAGAATTGCTTCCACGCAGAAAGACAGTAAACAAGCCTTGCTAGCTGCAAGAGTTGCGGTTGAAGATAATGGGTGCTGCCCGGGCCCAGGAAGGACCAGGAGGTCGCCCTTTGGAGGATGAGACAAGGGGGGTGCTCAGCAACAGAGAGAGCCCACGCAGAAGCACTTGAACAGGCGTTCAAGAAATCTGAGCATGGCAGTCGTCTCAACACAACAAAAGAGGGTCCCACAAAGCCGGTGGTCAACTCAGCGAGTTGAGCAATGCAGGACGGAGTGCTGGGGACCAGGGCTATGCTGTGCATGAAGAAATCCTTGCAAGAGTGCAGAGAAGCCCTAGCAGCTGCAGATCACGCAGTACAGAGGATTACTGTCTAGCGTGGAAAGGCAAGGACTTACCTCCACCAAATTTGGACAGAAGGACCACTGGAGTGTCGGGCTCACTTGGATCCAGCTCTTGTGTTCCAGGGACCATGGTCGTCACGATGAGAGGGGACCCAGAGGACCAGTGATGCAGAAGTGTGGTGCCTGCATTAGCAGGGGGAAGATTCTGTCGGCCCACAGGAGATTTCTTCTTGGCTTCCAGTGCAGGGTGAAGGCAGACAGCCCTCAGAGCATGCCCCACCAGGAAACAGTCAAGAAAGCCGGCAGGATTAGGTGCTACAATGTTGCTGGTAGTCTTCTTGCTACTTTGTTGTGGTTTTGCAGGAGTTCTGGAGCAGCTTGCGGTCGATCCTTGGCAGAAGTCGAAGAGGGAGATGCAGAGGAACTCTGATGAGCTCTTGCATTCGTTATCTGAAGAGAAACCCACAGGAGAGACCCTAAATAGCCCTCAGAGGAGGATTGGCTACGTAACCAGATAAGAGCCTCTCAGGAGGGGTCTCTGACGTCACCTGCTGGCACTGGCCACTCAGAGGTCTCCATTGTGCCCTCACGCCTCTGCATTCAAGATGGCAGAGGTCTGGGACACACTGGAGGAGCTTTGGGCACCACCCCTGGGGTGGTGGTAGACAGGGGAGTGGTCACTCCCCTTTCCTTTCTCCAGTTTCGCGCCAGAGCAGGGGGATCCCTGAACCAGTGTAGACTGGTTTATGCAAGGAGGACCATCTGTGCCCTTCAAAGCATTCCCAGAGGCCAGGAGGGGCTACTCCTCTCAGGCCCTTAACACCTATTTCCAAAGGGAGAGAGTGTAGCACCCTCTCTCAGAGGAAATCCTTTGTTCTGCCTTCCTGGGACTGGGTTGCCCAGACCCCAGGAGGGCAGAAGCCTGTCTGTGGGTTGGCAGCAGCGGTAGCTGAAGTGAAAACCCCAGAGAGCTAGTTTGGCAGTACCCAGGGTCCAAGCTGGAGCCCCGCGAATGCATGGGATTGGCACCCCAATACCATATTTGGCATAGGGGGGCAATTCCATGATCTTAGACATGTTACATGGCCATATTCGGAGTTACCAATGTGAAGCTACATATAGGTATTGACCAATATGTAGTGCACTCGTGTAAGTTGCCCTGAACAATGTGGGGGCACCTTGGCTAGTGCCAGGGTGCCCTCACACTTAGTAACTTTGCACCTAACCTTCACCAAGTGAGGGTTAGACATATAGGTGACTTATAAGTTACTTAAGTGCAGTGTGAAATGGCTGTGAAATAACGTGGAATAACGTGGATGTTTTTTCACTCAGGCTGCAGTGGCAGTCCTGTGTAAGAATTGTCTGAGCTCTCTATGGGTGGCAAAAGAAATCCTGCAGCCCATAGGGATCTCCTGGAACCCCAATACTTTGGGTACCTAGGTACCACATACTAGGGAATTATAAGGGTGTTCCAGTGTGCCAATTAGAATTGGTGAAAATGGTCACTAGCCTGCAGTGACAATTTTAAAAGCAGAAAGAGCATAAACACTGAGGTTCTGGTTAGCAGAGCCTCAGTGATACAGTTAGGCACCACACAGGGAACACATATAGGCCACAAACTATGAGCACTGGGGTCCTGGCTAGCAGCATCCCAGTGACACAGGCAAAAACAAACTGACACACAAGTAAAAATGGGGGTAACATGCCCGGCAACATGGTACTTTCCTACACAACCCCCCCAAAACGAGGGACAACAAGGCTAACCTTGCCCAGATGAGTCTTCATTGTCTAAGTGGAAATATCTGGAGAGTCCATCTGCGTTGGAGTGTGTACTCCCAGGTCTATGTTCCACTGTATAGTCCATTCACTGTAGGGAGATGGACCACCTCAACAATTTAGGGGTTTCACCTTTCATTTGTTTTAGCCAAAGTAGAGGTTTGTGGTCTGTCTGAACAATAAAGTGAGTACCAAACAGGTATGGTCTCAACTTTTTCAGTGCCCAGACCACAGCAAAGGCCTCCCTTTATATGACAGACCAATGCTTTTCTCTAGGGGTGAACCTCCTGCTGATAAAAGCAACAGGTTGATCCTGGCCCTCAGTATTAAGCTGTGATAGCACTGGCCCAACCCCCAATTCAGAAGCATCAGTCTGGACTATGACCTTTTTGGAGTAGCAAGGGCTTTTTAGGACAGGTGCAGAGCACATGGCCTGTTTGAGCTCATCAAAAGCTTTTTGACAGCTGGCTGTCCACAATACCTTTTTAGGCATCTTCTTACTAGTGAGGTCTTTAAGAGGAGCTGCAATGGAGCCATAATTCTTAACCGGTTCTGTGCCGCGGACGTAATGGTTACGTCCTGCGGCACAGTGCTGCTGTGCCCAGGACGTGACCATTACGTCCTGGGCACCTAGCCCAGAGGGCGCGCTCGCGCTCCCTCTGAGGGGTTCCCCCCCACCCCCCCAAGTCAGGGATGGAAGGGGAAGCCCTTCCCCTTCCACCCCCGACCCCCCCGTGACATCACGAGCTGACAATCACAGAGCCTGCCCCATCGCGCTGGAAGCTCAGCTTCCAGCGCGATCGGAAGAGAAATGCTTTGCATTTCTATTCCGATCACGTGGGGGAGGCCGAGAGAGGCTTCAAAGGGAAGGAAATGTATTTCCTTTCCTTTGAAGTCTCTCTCTGCGTTTTGGCAGCCGGATTGAAACCAATCCGGCTGTCAAAACGCCCACTAGACACCAGGGATGTCTTTTGAAAAAAGGAAATGGACATAAGGGAGCGACCCCTTGGGCAAGGGTCGCTCCCAGGGGGGGCATTTCTTTTGAAGGCCTTTTCTGCCCCCCCAGGGGGGGCAGAAACCTCTAGGCACCAGGGATAATTTTTTGTTTTTTGTTTTTTTGTTTAGTTTTTTGTTTTTGAGGTGGGGAGCGACCCCTTAGGCAAGGGTCGCTCCCCTAGGGGGCAAATTATATTTAGGCCATTTCTGCTCCTCTTGGGGGCAGATTGGCCTATTTTATTTTTATGGTTTTCTGATTCAAGTCTGCCTGTTCCTGAAAGCTGGGAATCTGGTGATTTTAGCACCGCAAACTCTTTGTTGATGCCATTTTCAGGGAAAAAAACACAAGCCTTCTTCTGCAGCCCCTTTTTCCAATTTTTTTTTTAAAAAACGATATTTTCACTGTGTTTTGGCTAATTTCTTGGCCTCCTTCTGGGGAACCCACAAAGTCTGGGTACCTCTAGAATCCCTAGGATGTTGGAAAAAAAGGACGCAAATTTGGCATGGGTAGCTTATGTGAACAAAAAGTTATGGGGGCCTAAGCGCGAACTGCCCCAAATAGCCAAAAAAAGGCTCGGCACAGGAGGGGGAAAAGGCCTGGCAGCGAAGGGGTTAATGAACCTCCTATAGTACCCTGAGAGACCTAGAAAGGCTCTGACGTGGGTTTGAGTTGTAGGGAGAGCCTATTCCATAATGGTCTGGATTTTCCCCTGCAATGGTGCAATCTGTTCCCCACCTACCAGGTGGCCCAGATGAGCCACTTTCCCCTGCCCTATCTGGCACTTTGAACCCTTGATAGTGAGGCCTGCCTTTTGCAGGGCCTCCAAAACCTTCCACAGATGGATCAGGTGATCATCCCAGGTGGAGCTAAAGACAGCTATATCATCAAGATATGCTGCACTAAAAGCTTCCAACCCTTGTATTACTGTGTTCACCAACCTTTGAAAAGTTGCAGGTGCATTTTTCAGACCAAAGGGCATTACAGTGAATTGATAGTGCCCTCCAATGGTTGAAAATGCAGTTTTGGGTTTAGCATCTTCTGATAATTTAATCTGCCAATACCCTACAGTTAAATCAAAAGTGCTTAGATACTTGGCAGAAGCCAGTGTATCTATCAACTCATCTGCCCTGGGCATAGGGTGAGCATCTGTCTTGGTTACTTGGTTGAGCCCTCTATAGTCAACACAAAACCTCATCTCTCTTTTTCCATCCTTACTGTGAGGTTTTGGGACAAGCACCAGTGGGCTAGCCCATGGGCCTTTTGAAGGCTCAATCACTCCTAACTCTAACATTTTCTGTATCTCTTGTTTTATGCAGTCTCTGACATGGTCAGGCTACCTATAAATCTTACTTTTGACAGGTAAACTGTCTCCAGTATTGATTGTGTGCTCACACCAAGTAGTTGTACCTGGTATCAGTGAGAAGAGTTCAGAAAACTGATTTAAGAGATTTACACAGTTATCCTTCTGCTCAGCAGTGAGACAATCTGCAAGTACTACTCACTCCACTAAGCCATCAGCTTCAGGGTGGAGAAGAGATCAGGGAGAGGGTCACTCTCTTCTTCCTGTGCCTCATCAGTTGCCATGAGCAGGGTGAGATCAGCCCTGTCATAGTAGGGTTTTAGGCGGTTGGCATGGAGCACCCTAAGGGGACTCCTGGCAGTGCCCAGATCTACCACGTAGGTAACCTCACCCTTTTTCTCAACAATTAGATGGGGTCCACTCCACTTGTCCTGGAGTGCTCTTGGGGCCACAGGCTCCAATACCCACATCTTCTGTCCTGGGTGGTACTGTGTCAGGACAGCCATTTGTTCATGCCATTGCTTTTGCAGCTCCTGGCAGGCCTGAAGGTTTTTACTGACCTTTTTCATGTACTCAGCAATTCTTGATGTTAGGCCAAGTACAAAATCCACAATGTCCTGTTTAGGAGCTTTTAAAGGTTGTTCCCAACCCTCCTTAACAAGTGCAAGGTGACCTCTCACAGGGTGCCCAAAGAGTAGTTCAAAGGGGCTAAAGCACACTCCTTGTTGGGGTACCTCCCTGTAAGCAAAAAGGAGGCAAGGTAACAGGACATCCCATCTCCTTCTGAGTTTTTCAGGGAGTCACATTATCATACCTTTGAGAGTTTTATTAAACCTCTCAACCAGACCATTTGTTTGTGGATGATAAGGAGTAGTGAACTTGTATGTTACACCACAGTCCTTCCACATTGCTTTGAGGTATGCAGACATAGATTTACTACCTCTGTCTGACACCACTTCCTTAGGGAAGCCCACCCTGGAAAAGATTCCTAGGAGGGCCTTTGCCACTGCAGGAGCTGTAGTGGTCCTTAAGCGAATTGCTGCAGGGTACCTAGTGGCATGGTCTACTACCACAAGGATAAACCTATTGCCTGAAGCTGTTGGAGGGTCAAGGGGGGCAACTATGTCAACCCCTACCCTTTTAAAGGGCACCCCAACCACAGGAAGTGGAATTAAGGAGGCCTTTGGTGTGCCACCAGTCTTGCCACTGGCTTGGCAGGTCACACAAGAGCGACAAAACTCTTTAGTGACCTCTGACATATGAGGCCAGTGAAACAGGGGAACAAGCTTGTCCCAAGTTTTACTCTGGCCCAAATGCCCAGCCAAAGGAATGTCATGTGCCAAGGTAAGAAGAAACTCCCTATACTGCAAAGGGATGACCAATCTCCTGGCAGCTCCAGGTTTAGGGTCCCTTGACTCAGTATACAGGAGGTTGTCTTCCTAATACACCTTATGGCTATAACTGACATCCCCATTTTGCTGTTTTAAAGCTTGCTGTCTCAAACCCTCTAGGGTGGGACAGGTCTGCTGTGCCACACTCAGCTCTTCCCAAGCAGGCCCCCCTGTACCCAAAAGCTCAGCAGTTTCTGCTGCCAGCTCATCAGGTATAGGTTTTGCACAGGGAGAGGATTCCTCTTCCTCAAAAGGGGAATCTTCTGGAGAGGGAGGGATAGTGGAAAAGGATTTACCCTTCCTACCCCTAGCTTTTACTGTGTAACTATAAGTGGTATTGCAGGAGCTTTGCATGTCTCCTAGTTCAGCCTAAGCTGTTGTGCTGTAGCTACCTCTATTAGCCTAAGCTGCTAGAACACTACTACATTTCACCAATAAGGGATAACTGGACATGGTATAAGGTGTAAGTACCCAAGGTACCTACAACAAACCAGGCCAGCCTCCTATATTGGTGGTGCAGCGGTGGGCTAAGTACTTGCTTAACCACTTTGTTACCTGTGCTTTTCACAAGAAAAGCTTGCTCCAATACTTAGAGCATATATAATATATACTTAGACACCATTTTCTAACTTTTATAAGTTATTTAAACTTTGCAAAAGTTTTTCAAAGTTCTGAAAAGTTTTCTTTTTTCTCTAAAACGTTAGCTCTGTTCTTCTGTAGAAGCTATCCCTAGAGTTGTCAAGGCTACCTATGAGAATCTAAACTTTAAAAGTTTTACGGGTCTCTATATTTAAAGAAGTTTAGGAATTGGGAAGAACCCCAATAAGGAGTTCCTCTTAAATCTTCTCCTCCAGGATGACCAGGGACTCCGCACTAGTCCACATCAGACAGGGGAAGAGGTAGAGGATGACTCCAACCAGGAGTGCTCAGAGGAGCAAGATGACAATCCTGGGGAGGGTCCTTCCACAGACCTATCTGTCAACAAGCCCCATAGTGTAACTGGTAGTGTGAAGGGTTCACACTCAAGTAGGGCTCCCTTCACCCCTAGAGGCCAGGTCACTAGAGTGGCCCCTGTTAGTGATAGGTCTGCCTCTGCACACTCTCATCTTACCTCTGTTTCAGAAGCTTCACATAATTCTAACCCTGAGGACCAGTCCCTAGATAGGGAACTCAGAAAGCTGAGTTTAGAGGAGGCCAGATTGAAGCTAATGCAGCAGCAGTTGGTCTTAGACAGGGAATCCCTGGCTGTGAAGAAAGAGAGGCAGGGTTTGGGGTTAATTCCCCATGGTGGCAGCAGCTGTTTTAGGAATACAAATGTTAGGGAACCTTCATTTGATTCTAGGAATCTGCACAAAGATTTCCTTCCTTACAAGGATGGTGATGACATCAACAAGTGGTTTGCTGCAATTGAGAGGGCCTATAAAGTTCAGAGGGTCCCTCATGTACAGTGGGCTGCTACCCTTTGCTTATCCTTCTCTGGCAAAGGTAGAGGCAGACTTCTTATGGTCAGAGAGGATGATGCAGATTAATACCAGGTTCTTAAAAATGCACTCTTGGATGGTCTAGGCTTAGCCACTGAACAGTACAGACTTAAGTTCAGAGAGACCAGAAAGGAGTCATCATAGGATTGGACAGACTTTGTGGACAGTTCTGTGAAGGCCCTAGAAGGTTGGTTACATGGCAGTAAGGTGACTGATTATGAAAGCCTTTATAACTTGATTCTGAGAGAGCATATCTTGAATAATTCTGTGTCTGACTTGTTGCATCAATATCTTGTGGACTCAGATCTGACCTCTCCCTAAGAATTGGGAAAGAAGGCAGACAAATGGGTCAGAACAAGGATGACAAGAAGAAGGATGGTAAGTCACATGACAAGGGTGGGGGCAAAGATAAAAAATCATCGGAGTCTTCATTAGGCCCACAAAAATCCTCTGGGGGTGGTGGGTCCAAATCCTCTTCTCACAAAGATAAGAAACCTTGGTGTTATTTGTGTAGAGCCAAAGGCCATTGGGCAACTGACAGTCATTGGCCAAAGAAAAGCACCAAACCTCCCACCACCACAACCCCAACTGCAACCACTAGTGCCCCTAGTAATAGCAGTGGTGGTAGGAAGAACACTACTAATAGCCAGTCAAAGGGTGTAGCTGGGCTCACCATTGGTAATGTAGTTGGGGTTGGTCTAGTTAGGGAGATCACTGAGGCTGTTTTAGTCTCTGATGGTGGCATTGACCTAGCCATTTTAGTTGCTTGTCCCCTTAATATGGATAAGTACAAGCAGCTACCCCTGATTAATGGTGTTCAGTTTGAGGCCTACAGATACACAGGTGGCAGTGTCACCATGGTGATGGACAAACTGGTTGCCCCTGAGCAACACCTACTTGGTCACTAGTACCAAGTGACAGACACCCATAGCATCACTCTAAGCCACCCCATGGCTCAACGGGGGGGTGTTACTGGTCCAAAGAAAGATGTGGTAGCCACTGATTTACCTGTAGAATGTCTGCTAGGCAATGATTTGGAGACTTCGGCTTGGGCTGAAGTGGAGTTGGAGGCCCATGCAGCAATGCTGGGCATTCCTGGGCATATCTTAGCTCTTACCAGGGCTCAGGCCAAGAAGCAAAGAGGACAGGGAAACTTGGATCCTGGAACTGTGGACCAAGTGCTCCCAAAAACTAGGGGTAGGAAGGCCAAACCCTAGTCGACTATCCCTCCCTCCACAGATGATTCCCCTTTTGAGGAAGAGGAATTGTCTCCCTGTGTAGAACCTACACCAGAGGAGCTAGAAGCTGATGCACCTGAGCTTATGGGTGCAGGGGGGGCCTGCCAGGGAAGAGCTGAGTGTGGCACAGCAAACCTGTCCCACATTGGAGGGCCTCAGACAGCAAGCTGTCAAGCAGCAAAATAGTGATATCACTGACACACACAGAGTTCACTGGGAGAATAATCTCATTTATACTGAAGCAAGGGACCCTAAACCTGGTGCCACCAGAAGACTGGTCATCCACCTTCAGTACAGGGAATTCCTCCTAACTCTGGCTCATGACATCCCTTTAGCTGGGCATTTAGGCCAGAGTAAAACGTGGGACAGACTTTATTCAATATTTTCACTGGCTCCATATGTCAGACGACAAAAATAAGTTTTGTTGCTCCTGTGTCATCTGCCAAGCCAGTGGCAAGACTAGTGGCACCCCAAAGCCCCCTTAATGCCACTACCAGTGGTTGGGGTGCCCTTTGAAAGGGTAGGGGTTGATATTGTTAGCCCCCTAGACCCTCCAACAGCTTCTGGCAATAGGTTTATCCTTGTGGTGGTGGACCATGCCACAAGGTACCCAGAGGCTATCCCCTTAAGGACCACTACAGCTCCTGCAGTGGCAAAGGCCCTCCTAGGAATTTTTTCCAGGGTGGGCTTCCCTAAGGAAGTGGTGTCAGACAGAGGTAGTAACTTCATGTCTGCATACCTAAAAGCAATGTGGAATCCTTCAGATGGCCCCTGGGCCAGCCCAGTGGTGCTTGTCCCCAACCCACACAGCAAAGAAGGAAAGCGAGAAATGCGGTTTTGTGTGGACTATAGCGGTCTCAATTCTGTAACAAAAACAGATGTTCACCTTATACCCAGGACAGATGAGCTAATAGACACACTGGCACACTGGCACCTGCCAAGTATCTATGCACTTTTGACTTGACTGCAGGGTATTGGCAGATCAAAATGTCAGAAGATGCTAAAGCAAAAACTGCATTTTCTACCATAGGAGAGCATTATCACTTCACAGTGATGCCCTTTGGTTTGAAAAATGCACCTGCCACTTTTCAGAGACTTGTGAATACAGTTCTGCAAGGCTTGGAAGCTTTTAGTGCAGCATATTTAGACAATATTGCTGTCTTTAGCTCCACCTGGGAGGATCACCTGGTCCATCTCTGGAAAGTTTTGGAGGCCCTGCAAAAGGTAGGCCTATCTATCAATGCTTCAAAGTGCTAGATAGGGCAGGGGAAAGTGGTTTATCTGTGCCATGTGGTAGGTAGGGAACAGATTGCACCACTTCAGGGGAACATCCAGACCATTATGGACTGGGTTCCCCCTACAACTCAGACCCACGACAGAGCCTTCTTAGGTCTCGCTGGGTATTACTTGAGGTTCATTAAGAATTATGGCTCCATTGCAGCACCTCTTAATGAGCTCACCAGTAAGAAAATGCCTAAAAAGGAATTGTGGACAGCTGGCTGTCAGAAAGCTTTTTGAGGAGCTTAAAAATACATTATGCTCTGCACCTGTCTTAAAGAGCCCCAACTACTCCCAAAAATTAAGGGGCATATTTATACTCCGTTTGCGCCGAATTTGCGTCGTTTTTTTCGACACAAATTTGACGCAAAACTAACTCCATATTTATACTTTGGCGTTAGACGCGTCTAGCGCCAAAGTTCATGGAGTTAGTGTAATTTTTTTGCGTGAACACCTTCCTTGCGTTAATGATATGCAAGGTAGGCGTTCCCGTCTTAAAAAATGACTCCGATGCTATTGCGTCGGATTTATACTCCTGGGCAAAAATGACGCCCGGGAGTGGGCGGGTCTAAAAAAACCCGCATTTGCGCCGGATTTTAGCGCCTGGGTCAGGGCAGGTGTTAAGGGACCTGTGGGCTCAGAATGAGCCCAGAGGTGCCCTCCCCTGCCCCCAGGGACACCCCCTGCCACCCTTGCCCACCCCTGGAGGACACCCAAGGATGGAGGGACCCACCCCAGGGACATTAAGGTAAGTCCAGGTAAGTATTTTTTTTTATTTTTTTTTGTTGCATAGGGGGGCCTGATTTGTGCCCCCCTACATGCCACTATGCCCAATGACCATGCCCAGGGGACAGAAGTCCCTTGGGCATGGCCATTGGGCAAGGGGGCATGACTCCTGTCTTTGCTAAGACAGGAGTCATTTCTATGGGGGATGGGCATCGTTAAAAAATGGCGCAAATCGGGTTGTGGCGCTTTTTTTGCCTCAGCCTGACTTGCACCATTTGTGGACGCCCATACGCCATTTTCCCCCTATGCCGGCGCTGCCTGGTGTACGTCGTTTTTTTTAACGCGCACCAGACAGCGCCGGCGGCTAACGCCGGCTAACGTCATTCAATAAATACGGCTCCCGCATGGCGCTTCAGAATGGCGTTAGCCGGCGCTAATTTTTTTGACGCAAAACTGCGTTGGCGCAGTTTTGCGTCAAAAATTATAAATATGGGCCTAATTGTCCAAACAGATGCTTCTGAATTAGAGGTAGGGGCTGTACTATCACAACTTAACTCAGAGGCCAGGATCAACCTGTTGCTTTTATTAGCAGGAGGTTGACCCCTGGAGAAAAGCGTTGGTCTGTCATAGAGAGGGAAGCCTTTGCTGTGGTCTGGGCACTGAAGAAGCTGAGACCCTACTTGTTTGGGACTTACTTCATTGTTCAGACAGACCACAAACCTCTATTATGGCTTAAACAAATGAAAGATGAAAATCCTAAATTGTTGAGGTGGTCTATCTCCCTACAGTGAATAGACTATACAGTGGAACATAGACCTGGGAGTACCCACTCCAATGCAGATGGACTCTCCAGATATTTCCACATAGACAATAAAGACTCATCTGGGCAAGGTTAGCCTTATTGTCTCTCGTTTAGTGGGGGTTGTGTAAGAAAGTACCCTCTTCCTTGGCATGTTACCCACATTTTTACCTGTATGTCAGTATGTTTTTGCTTGTCTCACTGGGATCCTGCTGGTCAGGACCTCAGTGCTCATAATTTATGGCCTAATGTGTATGCATGTGTAATGCCTAACTGTGTCACTGAGGCTCTGCTAACCAGAACCTCAGGGGCATATTTATACTCTGTTTGCGCCGGAATTGCGTCATTTTTTTTTACGCAATTCCGACGCAAAACTAACTCCATATTTATACTTTGGCGTTAGACGCGTCTAGCGCCAAAGTCCATGGAGTTTGCGTCATTTTTTAGCGTGGACACCTACTTTGCGTTAATGATATGCAAGGTAGGCGTTCCCGTCTAAAAAATTGACTCCGAGGCATGTGCGCCGTATTTACACTCCCGGGCAAAATTCACGCCCGGGAGTGGGCGGGTCAAAAAAAAATGACGTACGGCCGCTTTTGCGCCGTTTTTTAGCGCCTGGACAAGGCAGGCGTTAAGGGACCTGTGGGCTCGGAAGGAGCCCAGAGGTGCCCTCCCATGCCCCCAGGGACACCCCCTGTACACCCAAGGCTGGAGGGACCCATCCCAGGGACATTAAGGTAAGTTCCGGTAAGTGTTTTTTTATTTATTTTTTTGTGGCATAGGGGGGCCTGATTTGTGCCCCCCTACATGCCACTATGCCCAATGACCATGCCCAGGGGACAGAAGTCCCCTGGGCATGGCCATTGGGCAAGGGGGCATGACTCCTGTCTTTGCTAAGACAGGAGTCATTTCTATGGGGGTTGGGAGTAAAAAAAAATGGCGCAAATCGGGTTGAGGCGAATAATTTGCCTCAGCCTGACTTGCCCCATTTTTTGGCGCCCAAACTCCATATCCCCTACGCCGGCGCTGCCTGGTGTACGTCGTTTTTTTTCACGCACACCAGGCAGCGCCGGCGGCTAACGCCGGCTAACGTAATTGATTAAATACGGCGCCCGCATGGCGCTTCAGAATGGCGTTAGCCGGCACTAATTTTTTTGACGCAAAACTGCGTTAGCGCAGTTTTGCGTCAAAAAGTATAAATATGGCCCTCAGTGCTTATGCTCTCTCTGCTTTTAAATATGTCACTGTAGGCCAGTGACTTCATTTACCAATTTCAATTGGCATACATGACCCCCCTTATAAGTCCAAGTATATGGTACCTAGGTACCCAGGGCACTGGGGTTCCAGGAGATCTATATGGGTTGCAGCATTTCTTTTGCACCCATAGGGAGCTCAGATAAACCCTTGCACAGGCCTGACATTGCAGCCTGTGTGAAATAACGCACACATTATTTCACAGCCATTTTCACTGCACTTAAGTAAGTCACATCCATGGCACCCCAAAGACACCCCAAGTTTTCTGAGGAGGAGCTAAGGGTAATGGTGGAGGAAATCATCAGTGTAGAGCCACAGCTTTTCGGATCACAGGTGCAGCAGATGTCCATTGCAAGATGGAGCTATGACAGAGAATCGTAAACAGGGTCAACGCCGTGGGACAGCACCCCAGAACAAGGGATGACATCAGGAAGAGGTGGAATGACCTACGAGGGAAGTTGCGTTCCGGAGTTGCAAGACACCAGGTAGCCGTACAGAGGACTGGCGGTGGACCCCCCACCTCCTCGCCCACAACTGACAACATGGGAGGAGCAAGTCTTGGCAATAATGCACCTGAGGGCCTCGGAGGAGTAGCAGGAGGGCTGAACTCTGGTAAGTCAAATCATTACTATTATATCCCCCACCCTACCTGCATGCCATAACATACACCCACCCATACCCTCACTCCCATCACTCCATCACCTCACATATACCCCACCATCACAACCCTCCCATCCTGATACCAGGCCCTGCATGCAACACCAATGCATGGACACCCATCACAGACCTGCATGGACACCCATCACCAGAGCATGCCCATTAGAGAGAATCACCTAGCCCACAAAATCACCACGCACACAAGGCAAAGCTGACAGGGCAATCACAACCATACAGGGAAACACACCCATGCACAAGATGGCACGCGCAGATACAATAACACTGCATTTGCATCCCCACAGGACCCATACTCAACGTCACCGGAGAGGAGATGCCAGCTACATCTAGTCCCCCCACAGAAGAGGCCCACTGTGACGACATCAGCTCTGCACGCCTGGATCTCGATGACCAACCTGGCCCATCCAGGACTACTGGACGGTCGGGTTCCCAGGCACAGTCCCAAACCACCACAGAGCCTCCCCCCTCAGGAAAAACCACCACAGTACCCACCCAGCGGGCCCGTGCCACTGTCCCCAGGACACGTCCATCAGCATTGTGTCCACCGCTACAGGGACCCCCGCGACCCCACAAACCCAGGATGACCAGAGACCTGGGGTTAGTGGCAGTGGGCACACGGTTCATGGGACAGACGCACAGGGCAACAGGGAAGCTGGGAAGACTGCTGTGCGACAGGGGAGGACAGGCCCAAGGAACCCACTCTCCACGACACACTCTCCAACATCCTGGGAGCATACCACCATTCCCAGAAGACCATGGGCCAGATACTGGCCAAGTTGCAGGAGACCCAGCAGCTGCAGGAGGGACAGTACCTGGGGGTCAGGGAGGACCCAACAAAAATATACACCATCCTGGTCACCATTGCAGGGGTGCTGGCAGACATGGGCAAGACCATGAGGGAGGCAGTGGCACAACAACGAGCACCTGACACTAGCCAAACTGAGGAGTGACAGGAGGCACCGCCACTGGACCAACAGGCCACCAGCACCCCACCCCCTGCAGAAGGATAACCACTCAGCAAACAGTCCCTGCAATCCAGGCAGAAGACAGAGAACATTGCCAAGACCCCTCCAGGAAATAAGACTCTCCTGATTGTCATCTTTCTGTCCCACTCTGTCACCCTGTCCACTTCAAACTGCCATTACTCCCCTTCCTATGCCCCATTGGACAATGCACCTATGATACCAAGAGACTGGACTCTGTCCTGACCTCCTTCCACCATCAGCCCAGCCCCTTGCACCACCCCTCTACTTATGAGCACCTAAATAAACACCCTTGGAACAAATACCAATCTGGAGTCTGTCAAATGATTCAAATATGTATTAGTACAACATTATCAAAGCATTGCAACTAAAAAGTACAGTGAAATATACTTTAGGATGACCTCTGGTGGGCAGTGGTACGCATAGCAGGAGTCAGAGTGGGACACAGAGATCTGAAAATGGAGATGCCAAAGGGTACAGTCAGTGGCCATAGACATAGGGAAACAGGCTGCCTTGTACAATGTCCAACAGATGACTGAAATGTTAAGTGAAGTTAGTGTCTTACCTGTGTGTCACTGGAAGTACTGCCAAAATATATTGGTTCTGTTGTCAACATCTTCTTCCTCTGCCTCCTCTTTCTCACTGTCCACAGGCTCCACTGCTGCCACAAGACCATCTCCAGGCTCATCCTCCTGTAGGAAAGGCACCTGGCGTCTCAAAGCCAGGTTGTGCAACATGCAACGATGATCTTGCACACCTTCTTGGGTGAGTAGTACAGGGATCCTCCTACCAGATGGAGGCACCGGAATCTGGCCTTCAGGAGGCCAAAGGTTCTTTCTATAATCCTCCTTGTTCGCCCATGTGCCTCATTGTAATGTTCCTCTGCCCTTGTCATGGCATTCCTCACTGGGGTCAGTAGCCATGAGAGGTTGGGGTAACAAAAGTCACCTGCAACTTTCGAGGGACAACTGTTGGACACACACTAACCCTTAGGGACAACCCCATACCCAGACACCTACTCATACTGTGTGGGGACCTTTGGCTCATCTAGTAGCCACACCCGGTGCCTCTGGAGCTGACCCATCACATATTGGATGCTGCTATTCCTCAAGATATAGGCGTCATGCACAGAGCCATGAAATTTGGCATTCACATGGGAGATGTACTGGTCCATCAAACACACCATCTGGACATTCATTGAGTGATAGCTTTTCCTATTCTTGCAAACTTGTTCATTTCTTCGGGGGTGACAAATGCCACATGTGTACCTTCAATGGCACCAATGATGTTGGGGATATGTCCCAGGGCATAAAAGTCAGCTTTCACTGTGGCCAAATCCTCCACCTGGGGGGACACAATGTAGCTGCGCATGTTTTTCAGCAGGGCAGAAAACACTCTGGTCAACACGTTAGAGAACATTGGCTGAGACATCCCTGATGCCATGGCCACTGTTGTTTGGAAGGAACCACTTGCCAGGAAATGGAGCACTGACAGGACCTGCACTAGAGGGGGGATACCTGTGGGTTGGCGGATGGCAGACAGCAGGTCTGGCTCCAATTGGGCACAGAGTTCTTGGAATGTGGCAGGATCAAGTCTGTAGGTAATGATAATATGTCTGTCCCACATTGCTGCTAGGTCCACCAGGGGTCTGTACACCGGAGGATGCCGCCATCTCATAATCTGCCTCAGCGGTTGAAGCCTATGGAGGAAAACGGTGAGCAGAGGGTCACATTCACAATTTTATTGCACTAATGATGAATTCTTGACTTTACAGAAACAGTATGTGAACTCCTTTGATGTGCCAATGTCTTCTGTGACGCAGTTAGGTGCCATGGCCTGTGCCCCCCTGGAATGGCAGCTGCCTGACCTATGAGGAGGGACAAGTGAAAATGAGGTAATTGCGTTGGCGTTGTGCACCGTCGCGGTAGGCGGTCGATGACCGCCACTCAAATTTGCATTGGTTATCATTGGGCCAAATGGGTTCCAGGAGCCAATGGCGATGTGCGCCGGGGGTGACGGTGCGCACCGCCGCGGATGTCGCCGCCATTTTCTATCTAATCACTCACTTGCTACCTGGCCTTCAACAGGAGAGGACCTACACTGCAAGTGCTGCTTTGACCTGTGTCTGGAAGCGACACTGGCTCATGTGTCTGGGGAAAGGCCCCCTGCCTTCACTGCGGAGGAGTTGGAGAAACTGGTGGATGGGATCCTTCCTGAGTACACGTTACTCTACGGTCCTCCAGACAAACAGGTGAGTACACTGTGAGCATGATGCGTGGGCCATGAATGTATGGACTGCTGTGTGTGTAAGCCACAATTAGGGGGGGCAGAGGGGTCCTGGCCAGAGTGCAGCATGTAACGTGGTCAATGTATGTGCGTCAGGGGATGTGTGGGATCTGGTGGGCAATGAGTATGACGGTCCGGACGGGTGAATAATTCCCTTTTCTGCTGCCTCTTCCCTGCAGGTCAGCGCCCACTAGAAAAAGGGTATCAGCGTGCCATCACCAACGAGGTGCGGACCCTGGGGGTCTTTGACAGGAGGAGCACCCACTGCCCCAAGAGGTGGGAGGATCTGCGCCACTGGGCAAAGAAGACGGCGGAGGCCCAGCTGGGGCTGTCCTCCCAATGAGGAAGGGGTGCCTGTTGCACCATGACTCCCCTGATGCATCCTGGCGGTGGCCTATCCGGAGTTGGATGGGCGCTTGAAGGCATCACAGCAGCCACAAGGGGGTAAGTACAGAATCTGAAACCTGACTTTGCACGGGTTAGGAGGTACCTGAGTGGGAGATGTGGGCTATGGGTGCCCCCTAGGCCAGGGCGAAGATGGCAGGGTAGATCCCTTGTTAGGCAGGCTCAGAATCACTCCTACCCCAGTAGTGTTGGCGGCCATCTACTCCTGGACAGGGTCTTGTGGGTTTCAGGTGTGCAGCTAATGGTGTTAGGCATTGAACCCCATGGGCTGGTGACTGTCTTAGTAAAAGGTTGGGCATGGCCTAGTGCATAGGGCTGCACCCTGTGTGTTGTGTACGCCAACAGTAGTGTTGTTGCTGGCATTGACCAAGTGTATCCTCTGTCTCTCCCCCGCTTTTTGTTTTGTCCCCCTGCCCTTCTGTGAATTAGCATCATCTGGCGGAGGAGCAGAGGCACCGGTGACAGAGGGAGCTGCATCCCACATGGCCCATGAGGCCGAATCCACTGAGGGTGAGGGCACCAGTGGGACAGAGGGCGAGGGGGCACCACGATGGGGACAGGAGGGGAGACCACAGACAGCGACTCCTCCTCCAATGGAAGCTTCCTGGTGGACTCCTCTGTGCCCACCCCAACAACATGTACAGCCACCACCCCCCCACCAGCATCACCCTCCCAGCAGCCCCTCAGCATGTTTCCCTTGCCCGCTCACCCAGGAGGTTGGGCATCTCCTTCACCCCAGGCACCTCAGGCCCTGCCCCAGTCAGCCCTGCTGCCCTCAGTGAGGAGGCTATTGACTTCCTGAGATCCATCTCTGTTAGACAGTCAGCCATACTGAATGCCATCCAGGGTGTAGCAGGGCATTTTCAACAAACAAATGCATACCTGGAGGGCATTCACTCTGGTGTGGCGGCCCAACAGAGAGCATTTCAGGCTCTGGCCTCAGCACTGATGGCAGCCCTTGTCCCTGTGTCTAACCTCCCTGCTCCAACTTCCTCTACCCAGACTCAGTCCCCTCAACCCCAGCCTATCCCAGGCACACCTTCAGACCAGCATTCACCCAAATCAACACACAAAGGTGGTTCAGGCAAACATAAGCACCACACTTCATCTCACATGCACTCACACAAATACCATACCCATGCACACACACCAACATTCACTGCCTCCACTGTGCCCCCCTCCTCACCTTCATCCAGTCCCTCTCAGTATCATCTCCACTCACACCTGCATGCACTACATCCTCATCCACTACCTCCATCACAGCACGCCCATCGCAACACACCCCTCACTAGCAGTCACCACCCCCTCAACCATGCACACATCCCCTGTGTCCTCTCCCAGTGTGTCTGTGACCCCTCCTCCCAAAGTACACCAACGCAAGCGCCCACCCACCCAACAACCATCCACCTCGCAACAGCATCCAGCCCATGCACCTTCACCCAAACTCAGCAGAAAGACGACTCCTACAACCACTCCCTCTTCCTCCACTCCCAAACCCTCTCCATTTTCCCACCGCAGTGTGTCTAAAAAAAAATTTGTGGCAAACATTGACCTGTACCCTGCCCCTACCCTCGTCCTTTCCCTCTGGCAAGGGTGTCCAGAACCCAGGCCAGCACCTCAGCCACCAAGTCGGCGTCCGCTGTGGTACCTGCAACTCCCAGAGACTTCACAGGCGTACCCATCAGGCCAGCCAGTGTGCCACCGACCCCTGCAAAGAACCATACCATTCCACCACCTGTCAAGGTGAAGAAGGGGACAGCATGCACCAAGGGCAAGGAGCACGACCCAACCAGCAAGGCCTCGTCCAAACTGCAGCTGCCAGAGCTAAGGTACCAACAGCAGCTGCCAAGGTGAAGAAGGTGCAGAAAAGGCACGGCAAGGCACCTCAGGCGTTGGAGCCTGGAGGTGGGGGCCTGGTGGCCACCATCAGAACCGACAGCCCCACCACCTGAACCGCTGGCAGGACCGCCAGAATGCCCGCCGCAAGCACCGCCACCTGCACGCCACCTGCACCGCCGCTGCCATCACTACTGTCAGCAGCAGCATCCCCAGTGGCCAGCGGTCCGAGGCTGCAGGAGAAGGGCTGGTGCCTCCCTCCACCACTGGCAGCACCAGCACCTGCACCACGGCCAGCACCGCAAGCACCGCCAACTGCACTGCTGACAGTAGGAACACTAACAGCAGCAGCCTCAGTGGGCGTCCATCTGGGGCTGCAGGATACGGGCTGGAGCCTCCCACCACCACTGGCAGCACCCCCACCAGCACCGCAACAACCACCAGTTGGCAGCCTTAGTCGCTGCAGGATGGAGTCTGGCCCTGCCTCCATGGACTTTCCTGCTACCTGTCCCCTGCAAATCTCGTGCCTCAGACACCCAGGTGAGGGAATGTGAACTGCCACACCCCATGTGCTGCATCACTGGGCACCAAGCCCCCTCCAGAACCAGTGGAGAAAGGCATCTACTCACCCAATCCTTGGCAGGATGAAGCAGACTGGGCACCAAGCCCCCTCCAGAACCTGTGGAGAAAGGCATCCACTCACCCAATCCTTGGCAGGATGAAGCAGACTGGGCATCAAGCCCCCTTCAGAACCTGTGGAGAAAGGCACCCACTTGAGAGACTGTGGCTTTGCACTCCCCAGGACCAAGCAGTGGGCAAAGCACCAACTTGAGAGACTGTGGCTTTGCACTCCTCAGGACCAAACAGTGGGCAATTCACCCACTTGAGAGGCTGTCTTTGCACTCCCCAGGACCAAGCAGTGGGCAAAGCATCCACTTGAGAGACTGTGGCTTAACACTCCCGAGGACCAAGCAGTGGGCAAACCACCCACTTGAGAGACTTGAGAGACTGTGGCCTTGCACTCCCAGGACCAAGCAGTGGGCATGGAGCCCCCTCGAGGAGCAGTGGCGTTATTCCATCTTCTGTCTGAGGTGCACCCCCTTCCTCACCCCCCTGAGGTGCCTGTGTGTTTTCGACCTGATGCCCCTGCAGTGTTTTCTCCGTATTGAGGCAGGAGTCAAGTGTGGGCTTTGCCCATGATTTTTGGCCCAGTGACCCACGGACATTTGCAAAGGACAATGTACGACCTTAGGTACATATTGTATATTTTTGTAAATATTGTTTTTTAAATCGTTACGTATATCTGACTATTTCTAAAATACCACTGTTTAACTCAATTCCTTTTGTTCTTGCGTTCTTCCAGGGGGATACAGGGTGTAAATGTAATGTTGTTGCATGTGTTTGTGTGTATGGTGTTGTGGGTGAGGGTGGGGGTGGGGGTGTTGTGTGTTGCGTGTGTGTGTCACTCTCTTTTTCCTCCCTCCTGTGTGCTAGGTGCAGTACTCACTGTGGTTGTTGCCGTTGCCTTTGATATTCCCGGTGTATGAGGAGGTACACCAGCATGGGAAGGACCTGTAACTCGGGCTCCATGGCGTCCTGGTTCTTCGTTGAGTGTCGAGAGGTGAGTGATTTCCCTTCCAAAGACTGGTTCCGCCGTGCTTTTGATGGCATTGGTACCGCCCCTGAAAAGGTGTTGGATTGGCGGGTAGTAATGGGGTGGGCGGTACATTGTCTTCCGCCTGTCTGTTGGCGGTGACCACCGCGGTGTTGGTTGCTACTGCTGTGGCGGTTGGAGTGTTAAAGTGGCTGTCTATGATGGCGGTTTCCGCTGTGGTCGTGATCCCATTTTTTTTACCGCTGGCCTGTTGGCGGTATTACTGCCGCTTTAACACCGACCGCCAGGGTTGTAATGAGGACCTAAGTCTCTTCTTGCAAGGGTTACTTCCGGTCCTCTAGATGATCCCTGTCTGTCTAAGGTGTTACCGTTGGCATCGGATCATATCTCCAAGATACTTGAAACCACCTTTGTAAAGGTGTTGGAGTCTAGGGTATTTCCAGCTACCTGGAAAGAGGTGATTGTTATATCGCTGAAAAAAAACCTAGAAGCGATCCTGGCGATTTGAAGAATTCACACCCAATCTCCCTCCTGACTGCTCCAGCTAAGGTTCTTGAAAAACACCTTAATGTTAAACTTGCGAACTATCTTCTAGAGGAGGGTTACCTTCATCCCTCCCAATATGGGTTTCAGCAGTCCCACAGCACAGATTCTGCATTAATTGCCTTTTCTGACTCTATACGCAGACAAGTGGACCTGGGAGGAGTGGCCAGGGTCATTTGGTGGCATTTGACCCCATTTCTCCACAGCTGATGGTGCAGTGATTACAACAGGCAGAGGTGAGAGATGCTGCACTTGGTATTTTGAAGTCCTTTTTGAATGAGAGATGTATTGCTGTGAGCTGTAAGGACTATAGAGCTGCCCTTTTCAACTCCCCTGTGGTGTTCCCCAGGGGTTGTCTCTTAGCCTTACCCTTTTTAACTTATGTGTGGCACCCCTGGCAAAACTGATTTGTTCTTACAGTTTCCAGGTCTCTTCATATGCAGATGATTGACAGCTTTACTGTGTCCATCAGTAGGGAATGAGAAGAGGCTGCTGACAGGTTCCATAATTGTATGAGGGAAGTTAACAGATGGATGAGCCACAACTGGCAAACAATGAACAGAGAAAAGATGGAGATTCTGGTATTTGGAACAGACAGGCCTATTTGGGGCAACAGCTGGTGGTTAGAATCCTGTGGGGTTTTGCTATCCCCATTCCAGTAGTTAATAAATGCAGGCATTCTGTTTGATAGTTCCCTGACTTTCGACCTACAGGTTAATCAAACTATCAGTGCTTGTTTATGGATGTTTAAACATTTGAACAAAGTTTTACCGTTCCTTTCCAACAAGCTCAGAATTCCAGTAGCCCTTGCTCTTATCATTTCTAGATTGGACAACTGCAATGCATTACTGCTGAATATTAATCAATGCTCTTTGCATAAACTTCAACCTATACAGAACACTGCAGCTCGTTTAGTCTTAGATCTAACCAGGTCTGCTTCAGCTAGTGAGAGTCTTAGGCAGCTCCACTGGCTTCCTATTAGGAAGCGCATAACATTCAAAGCTTTTTGTCTCACACATTAGGCTCTTCACGGCTAGGGATCTGTATAACAATCCAATTGACAATAAGCTCATATACTGCGAGCTGCCTTTTAAAATCAGCAGGCCTCCATAGGTTCTTTGTCCCGCGCTATAAGAAAGCTAGAGGGGGAGACAGGGCCTTTTTGGTTCCCTTCCCTACATATTAGGAGCCTGGAGGTTTATACATCTTTTCGTTAACATCTTAAAACCTGGCTATTCCCCCAGTAATTTCTGTTTCTGTTCCTGCTTTCTAAGTTCTGCTCTACTCGCTCTTTAGTGCTTCGATGCTCATGGCTGGAATGCGCTTTAGAAATGCAAATACAAAAAACACATACAAAAATACAAATTGTGCACCCACTGGGTTGTTGAATTCACCACTAATCTTGGACAGCTCTTTTCCATCCAAGATGATATATTTCCTAATATTGCAGGTTCCAGTCTGTTCGATGTATTTGTTATATTTGTTGGGTCTGAGTAAAGACTTTTCTTTGTGCCCTCCAGCGAGTAATCATTCCCCAATTCCCTTTCAGTCTTGTTCAACACAGGGATGCTAACTCATTCATGAAATATATGTGCGATCTGTGCTCTTTGAATTTATTTTTAGTCTTTTTTTGCTGCCCCCCCCCCCCCCCAATGGGGATATTGCAACAAATATATTTATCGCAGGACAATCAAATTGGCTGTCCTCAGCATGAGTTGGAAAAAAACCGTCAGTCAGCTCCTTCAGTTAACTAGAAAAACAGTGATCACATTCAGTACTTAGAGAAGATACCTCAAGAATGATGTTTATGTTTTATCCAAAGATGATAGCTAAATCACCTCAGAGTTTTCAAGAGCCAGAACACCAATTTTGAAGACATTCCAGACTGAGGGCCTCAATACAAATTTGATGACAACGGAGAACCACAATAAATGGTGGCAATGTCGCCTCCCAAACACTTGGCTCACTCACCTTATTTAGCAATTGGGAACTGCAGGGTTTCTGGCAGTGGAACGTCATCTGCATCCACCTTCAGATTGATTTGCCAGTCATTTCCACTATTGGGTCACCAGGTAACAGTTTTGATAGCCCTGCCCTATTTTGGGTAGGGATACTATCACTGATATTCTCTGACTTACTCTACCTTGAATGGTACGGCAGATCAGGAGAGGGAAAACTAACTATTGCTCTATGCATAAAGAGAAAACTCTGCATGTCTGGGTCATTGTTTTTTTTATACAAAACAAACTCTGTCTTTCATGAAGCAGCTCCATATTTTTGTAGGAAGCAACCGTAACCTACACTACTTTGCACAGGCTGGAGCACAGAGTTGGTTGGGCTTTCAGTCTTAAATGATCTATGTAGGGAGGTAGATAACAATGTGTTGGGCACTAAGGGTCAGATTTATGAAAAGTGGTGCTGCACCTAGTGCAGCAGCACTTTACTTGTGCCTCTTAGAGTCCTGCTAACGCCACTATGTGTGCACCGTATTTTAAATAGTGTCATACATTTTTAACGTTAGTCCGGAGCTTTGCAGATTTAGAATAAAAAATGTTGATGCTAATTCTGCAAAGCACCCAGAGGCCAGTTGAAAACAATGGGAGCCTCCTTTTAACTCCTGCTCTTAGCAGGCGTTAAAGACACCTCTAAAAATTACACAAAGAAATCTCCTAGATTTCTTTGTGCCATTTTTTTGGCCCCCTTGCGCCGGAACACCCCCCTTGCATACATTATTCCTGGTTCAGGCATAAGGTGGTGCAAAGGGTTACAAAGTGGCACAATGCAAGCATTGCACCACTTTGTAAGTATGGTGCAGATATTTTGGCCTTCCAACGCCACATTAGCATAAAAAAATGACACTAATGTGTTGTTAGAATGGCGCTAGGCTCTCTTAAATTTGGGCCTAAGTTTAGTACATGCTTCATGTGACAGTTTAAAATACCACCTCATGATAAAAAGATTGAGGTATTATGTGTGAAGGTGGCAATCTCTCTCAATTTGGATTTTGTGCCAAATTCAGGACTGAATCATTCTTTATCAGGGTAATTCTAATGCCCTGATACTATTAGACCTTTCTACATGTTATGATACTATTTCCCATGCCAATCTGCTCAAACGCATAGTTGACTCTGGTATATGCCTAGTTGCCTTGAATTGCCTGGGATTTTTTCTGGACTCCAGGTCTCAAACTAGCTCTCTTCTGCTTTTTACATCTGCAGATATGTCCATCCTTTGTGGGTTTCCTAAGGGTTTATCTCTGAGTCTCATACTTGTCAACATATATATGCACTCTCTTGCAGAATTAGCCAGACATTTTGAATTCAAAATATTCTCTTACAGTAACAGCACAATCATTATTGTATGCATTGCAGAAAACCTTGCTGCCACTGAAGCCAACCTTTATCCCTCTATGCTTTATATTTCCTTCTGGATGTTGCCTATTTGCCTAAAACTGAATGGCAAAAAGACAGAGGTCCTCCTTTTGATAACTGCTCAGTGAGCTGGTCTCAATTATGGTGGCTGGACGATTTAGGGGCTCAACCTTTTCCATCCTTTCTGCCAGAAATCTTGGTGTCCTTCTTGATGCTAATCGTTTCTTGTCCAGTTAGTTTAATAAATTTACTTCTAGCTGCTTTTCCATTCACTGAATACTTCAGAAAACCTCCAGCTGACCTCAACCTGAAAATCTGTATCCATGGATTTAATACATGTGAGCCAGATGCCTGGAGCTCCCTCTACTGGGGCATCCCAAACTATTTGATGAACAAATTAAAACTCATCAACAAAATCCAGTAGTAAAACTCTGGTGCCCGATTTTATTTGGCACAGTGAGGATTGCGATGGAGTATACTTAGTGCCAAGAATGTGGTCCTTCTGTCTAATTTGTATACAGGCATATCTCAGGGTTAACCATGACAGAAAACACTCTGCCTCTGCAGTGATTAAACCCCTTTGTCAGCCCTCTGAAGTAAGGGCCATTAAAGGCAAACATCTAATTCCATTCACCTGATTTAGATAGGTGGATTTACAGGTCAGTTTTCACCTCCAGTCATCACCAGGAAAACCCTGGCGGTAAGGGGGAATGAAAACTGCTAGATGCTTCTCTCACCATGGGAAAAGACTCCCATAGGGAAAGGGGGAACATTTTTATTTATTTTTTTTCAAAAATAAAATACTGTTTCGTGATTTTCTTTTTAAAAATAGAAAAACTAAACTGTTTGGTGCAGTGCTCCGTCCCACTGATGGAGCCCTGGACCAAATGAGAAAATGCAGCTGCAACGGTGGTTCCTGCCAGTGCTTTATAAATGACTAGCTTGCCATTTATTTGTAAGTCTGGAAGGTTGTCCCTATACCAGGGTGAAGTAGTGATTTATTCATCCTTGGGGAACAATGTGCCATCCACCAGGACTTAAATCAGTCTTTCATGCTGAATTTACCTGTTAGATATCATATCTGCCGGCCCTTGAGGGAGTTCTACTGCCTCCCCATTTAAAATCATTCTCTGTTTAGGAATCTGGGCCTCATTATGACATTGGCGGTAAATCCCACTTACCGCCACGCTGACTGCCACCAACATACCGCAGTCACGGGGGATATCTGTTCACCATATTATGACACACACTTACACCAATCCGTCACTATTCAGCCACACACACACACACAAGTCCGCCACACCAAAGGTCAGTGATAAACTGGCAGTATCAAAACCCACACCAATAAGCCAACAGAACTACGCCCATCACATTATGACCCACGAATCACCACGGTGGACAGTCAATGGCGGTAAACCATTGGCGGTATATACTGCCCGCTCAAAATACACACACACATACAAAATAACACCACATTGTACAATTTAAATAACACATACATGACACCCATAAAAACACCACACCCACACCACTATAAATCACACACCCACATTACCCACAACCCTTTGCGAATACAAATTATTGCCAACAGAGAGAGACAGCAAAAGCACTCACACAACCAGAGCCACATACCACTCACAACAATACACCACTCACGCACCCCACATCACACACCCCAACACAATGCCCTACACATCCTCACCTACACACCTTACACAACAACCATGGCACCACAAAGACACCCCTGATTCTCAGAGGAGGAGCTAAGGGTCATGGTGGAGGAAATCATCAGGGTAGAGCCACAGCTATTTGGAGCACAGGTGCAGCAGATATCCATTGCTAGGAAGATGGAGCTATAGCGGAGGATTGTGGACAGGGTCAGCGCTGTGGGACAGCACCCAAGAACCAGGGATGACATCAGGAAGAGGTGGAACGACCTTTGGGGGAAGGTACGTTTCATTGCAGCAAGACACCAACTCGCTGTACAGAGGACTGGCAGAGGACCACCACCTCCTCCGCCACAACTAACAACATGGGAGGAGCAAGTCTTCGCAATCATGCATCCTGAAGGCCTGGCTGGAGTAGCAGATGGACTGGACTCCGGTAAGTCAAACCTTTACTACTATCACCCTCCTACTTGCATGCCATCACATACTCCGACCCACACCCTCACTCCCATCACTCCACCACCTCCTACACACCCCACCATCACATCTCACTCATCCCAATGCCAACCCCTGCATGCCATACCAATACATGGACACCTATCACTAAAGCATGCACACTAGAGAGAATCAGCTAGGTCACCATATACCAACTTACACAAATTAAAGCTGCCATGGCAAATACAACCAAACAGGGCAACCTACCGATGCACAATATGTCACACACAGAAACAATAACACTGCATTTACATCCCCACAGGTACCCCAGCCAATGTCATCTGCGAAGAGGTGCCAGCACTATCCAGTCCCCCCACAGAAGAGGCCCACAGTGATGACAGCAACTCTGGTGGCCTGGATCTGGATGACCAACCTGGCCCATCAGTGACCACTGGACAGTCGCTTACCCAGGCACAGTCACACACCACCACAGAGACTCCCCCTTAGGAAACACCACCACAACACCCACCCGGTGTCCCCATCCCTCTGTCCCCAGGACACGTCAATCAGCAGTGTGTCAACCTGTACAGGGACCCCAGGCTACACCTCGCACACACGACAATCAGGGCCAGTGGCAGTAGGCACACAGTTCAGGGGACAGAGGCACAGGACAACAGGGACACTGGGAGGACTGCTGTGCACCGGGGGGGGACAGGCCCAGGGAACCAGCTCTCCAGGAGGCACTTGCAGAGCACCTGGGAGCATACCAACATTCTCAGGATATGCTGGGCCACATTCTGGCCAATGTGCAGGAGAACAGGTGGCTGCAGGAGGGACAGTACCAGGGGATCAGGGAGGACTTGCAGGCAATTAACACCACTCTGGTCTCCATTGCAGGGATGCTGGCAGACATGGCCAACATCATGAGGGAGGCTGTCTTACAACAGCGGGCCCCTGCCACTAGCCAGACATCTGAACTGCATTCCACCTTCGCTGCCGCTAGTGGACAGGAGGTCCTGCCTCAGGATCAACATGCCACCAGCACCCCTCCCACGGCAAAAGGAGAAGCACCCCGCAAACGTTCCCTGCAATCCACGCAGAAGCCTGAGACTATTGCCAAGACCCCCACCAGGAAATGAGACTCTCCTGATTGTCACCCTTGTGTCCCACTCTGTCACCCTGTCTACCTTGAACTGCCATTGCTCCCCTTCCTATGTCCCCTTGGACAATGCACCTGTGCTACCAATAGACTGGAACAACACCCTGGACGTCCCTCCATCATCACCCCAGCCCATTGCACTTTCCCCTCTACTTCTTAGCACTTAAATAAACACACTTTTTGAAAATACAAGTATGGAATATGTTAAACTTATTTTAGCATGTATTGGTTTAACCAGGTTCAAACATTGCCATTGAACTGTTCAGTAATGTTCAAATAGGAAAAACCTGTAGTTGGCTGCAGTGATCACACCAGGAGCGATAGTGGGGCATCACCATCTGCAAAATGAGTTGCCAAAGGGTACAGTGAGTGGGCATAGAAGTGGGAAATAACAGCATGGCAGTGACAAAGATAAACCGTAATTTGAAAATTAAATATGAAATAACACTGTCTTACCTGTGTGTCATTGGAAGTATTGTCGAATCACTGCAGTTCTGTTGTCCTCATCCTCATCCTTTGCCTCCTCATCCTCACTGTCCACAGGGTCCACTGCTGCCACACGGCCATCTCCAGCCTCCTCCTTCTGCAGAAAAGGTACATGGCATCTGAGGGCCAGGTTGTGCAACATGCAGCATGCCACGATTATCTGACAGACCTTCTTGGGTGAGTAGCACAGGGATACAACTGTTAGATGGAGGCACCGAAACCTGGCCTTCAGGAGGCCAAAGGTACGTTCGATAATCCTTCTTGTTAACCCATGTGCCTCATTATAACATCCTTCTGCCCTTGTCCTGGGATTCCTCACGGGGTCAGTAGCCATGATAGGTTTGGGTAACCAGAATTACCTGCAAATATCGAGGGACAACTTTTAGCCACATATTATCCCATATACCCCACAACATACCCATACCCCAACATCTACTGCGTGGGAACCAGGGCTCACCTATTAGCCACATCCTGTGCCTCTGTAGCTGGGCCATCACTTTTGGGATGCTGCTATTCCTCAGGATATAGGCATCATGCACCGACCCAGGATACTTAGCATTGACATGAGAGATGTACTGGTCCGCCAAGCACACCATCTGGACATTCACTGAGTGAAAACTCTTGATTTCTGAACACTGTTCATTTTGACGGGGGGGCAAATGCAATACATGTACCATCAATTGCCCCAATTATGTTGGGGATGTGTCCCATAGAAGTCAGCTTCACTGTGGCCAAATCCTCAACCTGGGGGAAAACAATGTAGCTGCACATGTGTTTAATCAGGGCAGACAACACACTTGTGAGCACTATTGAGAACATTGGCTGTGACATTCCTGCAGCCAAGCCTACTGTCACTTGGAAAGAACCAGTTGCCAAGAAATGGAGCACAGATAGGACTTGCACAAGAGGAGGGGGGATCCCAGTAGGGTGACGGATAGCAGATATCAGGTCAGGCTCCAGTTGGGCACAGAGCTCTGTGATTGTGGCCCTGTCAAGTCTATAGGTGAGGAAAATGTGCCTGTCCTCCATTGTTGCCAAGTCCACCAGGGGTCTGTACATGGCGGTATGTCTCCATCTCCTATTCATCCGCAGCGGTAGCAATCTACGGGGCAAAAGAGTGAGGAGCCGATCACTAACTGTACATCGTAGCCACAACAGTACAATGCATGATGTTAAATTTCAATGTATAAGTGGCATTTGTCCTGTATGTCCAATTTTGAACTGTGATGCAGTTATTTATTATCCAGGGCCTGACCCCCCCCCCCCCAAAATGGCATCTGCCTGTCCTGTGTGGAGGGACAGGTGGAAGTGAGGTAATTCCGCTGACGTTGTGCGCCACTGCAGGAGGCGGTCAGGAACTGCAGTGCAACTCCTCATTGGTTATTATTGGGCCCTATGGGGTACAGTGGCCAATGGTGATATATGCTGGTGGTGATGGTATGCACCGCCGCTGACGTGACCGCCATTTTCTATCTGATCACTCACTTGCTACCTGACCTTCAACAGGAGAGGACCTACACTGCATGCGCTTCTGTGACCTGTGTCTGGAACCTACCATGGCTCATGTAACTGGGGAAAGGCCCCCTGCCTTCACCTCAATGGAGTTGGAGAGACTGGTGGATGGAGTCCTACCCCATTACAGACTGCTGTATGGGCCTCTAGACCAACAGGTGAGTACACTGTGAGCACGATGCATGGGGCATGAATGCATGGAGTGGTGTGTGTGAAGGCCTCGTGTGGGGGGGTGGGAGGATGTCCCCTGGGTGGAGTGCAGCTTGTGTGCTGGGCCTTGTGTGTGTAAATGGCGATGTGAAGGGGTATGGTGAGCCATAAGTGTGACAGACAGGACTGTTTGTCTAAATCTATTTTTATGTGTGTATTTCCTCTGCAGGTCAGCGCCCATCAAAAGAAGGGTATATGGTGTGCCATCGTCAAGGAGGTGCGGACCCTGGGGGTCTACAGCAGACGGAGCACCCATTGTCAGAAAAGGTGGGAGGACCTGAGACGCTGGGCATGGAAGACAGCGAAGGCCCAGCTGGGGATGGCCTCCCAACGAGGAAGGGGTGCCGGTCGAACCCTGACCCCCCCTGATGGCCCGCATACTGGTGGTGGCCTATCCTGAGCTGGATAGGCACTTGAGGGCATCAAAGCAGCCACAAGTGAGTGAGTACAGTTCCCATCATTACAACTTACGCATGGTAGGGGGGTACCCGGGTGGGGGGTGTGTGTCAGTAGGTGCCCCTAGGCCAAGAGTGACATTGAAGCATAGGTCCCCTGGTGGCTAGGGTTCTGAAGTGATAATCCTGCTACCTAGCTTGTAGGCATCCACTACTGGTCAGGGCTGTATGGGTCTAAGGTGTGCTGCAGTTGGCAGTATGTGCCCCTCCCCATGCCCTTGTGGCTAGCATTATTACTGGTAGTGCATTGCTTTGTGCATAGGGCTATTCCCTGTGTTTGACAGTGATGTGTACGCCAACTGTGGTATTGGAGAAGCCATTGACCAAGTGTGTCCTTTGTCTCCCCCCTTTTTGTTTTGTCACTCTGTCCTTATGTGCATTAGCATCATCTGGCAGAGGAGCAGAGGCACCAGCGACAAAGGGAGCTGTATCCCACAGGTCCCAGGAGGCAGAGTCCACCGACAGTGAGGGCACCAGTGGGATGGAGAGCGAGGGGAGCACCACGGCGGTGACAGGAGGGGACAGTTCGGACACAGATACCTCCTCCAATCGAATCTCCATGGTGGTGGCGGACACTTATGTGACCACGTTACTTAAAAGAAGGGTGGTGGTTGATGCTACTCGTTGCACATCTGAAAACACTCGGAAGTCTTATATCATCTGTTAAATTAGTGCAAATGGTGCCATCCTGGTACAAAAACCCAACCACCACGGGTTTTAGAAGTACACAAGAACACAAGTGGAACACGCGGAACCACCTATGTTACGTGCTGTAGATACAGAATGCAAGGGAAGAAAAGCAAGACCAGGGCACTCCAAAGTCAATAACAAGTCCATGTAAGTCCAGTTGCCGGAGATATTTTATTCCTTTGAAGACGGCAAAAGGAAATAGTGTTCAATAGGTATAAACGTCCATAAATGACACAACAGAAAACAGCCAACAAGTGTTTCGTCCTATCAGACTTTTTCAAGGCTGAAACAAAACAGATAGGAACTATTTACAAGTAATATCACTACCAATAGGTAGATGCAACGGGTAGTACAAGATCAAAATTACCCAAAAGATAAAGGAAGACTGCAAATAATGCAAGTCCCATTGCGTGTGCACACCTGATTTACAACAGAGAAATAACCATTAGTAAATAATTGAACAATATAATCATGCCATCTTGTGCTGGAATGGTGGGTACACAAGAGAGGTAAGATAGAAATGAAAATGGCGAAGGAAAATATGCAAAGTCACCCCGTGAGAATAGTTGCTAGTATTTAAGAAGGAATTAATAGAAGTGTGGTACACATGCTGAGTACAAAGAGTGGGATATAATAGTGTCCATAGAAAAAACAATTTTACCTCAGAAACTATGGTAAGGACAAATGCTGCCCGAAAAATGCTTCTGTTGAATTTCAAACCAAGTCGTCCTATATCTAAGAGAGAAATCCGCAGAAAAAATTGCAATGTAATAAAAAATTCCTGAGATTGCAAAGTGGAACACCAGAGAAACAACAAAGAAGCAAAAACGAGGCAGGAAAACAGGCAAATGTAGACCTACCAAAAGTAGAATATTTCAGTACGGACGTTTGTAGTGTGGTACAAAACGGTAAGTTTCAAAAATTTAAGAAAACTAGTGTTCAGTGTATCCTCAAAATTGAGAAGGAAATATACTGTAGGTCTGAAACTGGACCAATATCTGTAGCGAATAAGAGACAGATGAGAAAAAGACACTCTGTGAAAACTCCCCACATGTAGAGAAAGAAAAAGGCCAAAAAAACAAAAAACAAAAAACAATGCTCGATGACCGATTAATAAAAGACATCTTTGTTTTATACGTGGAAAAAAAAGCACCCACTGTGAGCTGAGGTGGGGCCAGTTTCCACCAGGATTGTACTTAAAATCAAGATAAACCTCAGGAGGAGATAGCCTAGCTACTGTATTGCGACAGGCATGGTGAGTAAAAGATGAAGGCAGTAGCCTACACCGCAAATATCCAACAGGCCAAATCGAGAGATTTTGGAGGAGAAGAAATAATAACTCAGTCTTGAAAACCGCTAAGAGGTATGATGTAATTATGTCACAAGACATGTAACTAAACAAAGTACACACGTGGACTCCTCCGTGCATCTAATATACCATGTCAGTTGCTGGAGGTAGCGAAACTGATGCACAAAAGGAGGCTTGACATGATAATGCCTTCCCGTTACCGTGACAAAAAGTAAATAAAATAAATAAAAGTAACACCAGTCCGCATAAAATGTAGCGTTCCTGTATGTTCACCCGTCCAACGTCCGGAGCGGGAATTCCTTGAGTGTCAACCCACAATGCCCCCGGAAGAATGAAAACACAATGCGAATTTCGGTCAAACATTATACTGTGCCAATATACATGTCATACAAAAATATACTGATATATATTAGAAAATCACTCATAATTATATACAATACGAGAAGTAGTGCAGATATGTACACAACAATGTCCGTGCACCAACAGTCCAAAAATGCATGGCCGAGGTCCACAAACGACACCTGACCACAATCGGAGAGAACACTGCCGGGGCATCAGATAGAAATACTACAGGCACCTCAGGTGGAACGGAAGGGGGGCACCTCAGCCATATGAATGCGAAGCCAGATCCACGACGGGGCACCATGCCCACTGTGCCATCCTGGGGAGTGCAAAGCCACAGTCTCTCAAGTCTCTACAGTGGGTGGGTTGCCCACTGTGCCATCCTGGGGAGTGCAAAGCCACAGTCTCTCAAGTCTCTACAGTGGGTGGGTTGCCCACGGTGCCATCCTGGGGAGTGCAAAGCCACAGTCTCTCAAGTAGATGCAGTTCTCTACTGGTACTGGGTGGGACTGGTGCCCATACTGGATGGGTCTCCATGTGAAAGTTCCTGTCCTGTCACTGTCCCAGCTGCACATGGGATAAGGATGCCTGATGTGGCGGTCCATTCATTCCTACATGGTGCCTGCCCTGTTCAGCGGTGCTTTGCCATAGCGGTCTTTGCCCTGTTCAGCGGTCTTCACCATGGCGGTCTTTGCCCTATTCAGCGGTCTTCACCATGACGGTCTTTGCCCTGTTCAGCGGTGCTTTGCCATAGCGGTCTTTGCCCTGTTCAGCGGTGCTTTGCCATAGCGGTCTTTGCCCTGTTCAGCGGTGCATTGCCATAACGGTCTTTGCCCTGTTCAGCGGTCTTCACCTTGTGGTCTTTGCCCTGTTCAGCGGTGCTTTGCCATAGCGGTCTTTGCCCTGTTCAGCGGAGCTTTGCCATAGCGGTCTTTGCCCTGTTCAGCGGTCTTCACCATGGCGGTCTTTGCCCTGTTCAGCGGTGCTTTGCCATAGCGGTCTTTGCCCTGTTCAGCGGTGCTTTGCCATGGCAGTTCTGGTACGGACATTGGTGTGTGGCATGACTTTCCCTACACTGGGCATTGGTGTGTGGCATGACGTTCCATCATTGCCCAGCGGGGCTGTGGCAGCCGGGGCTGTGGCAGCCGGGGCCCTCCTGGGCTGTGACTCTGGCGGTGGACTCTGGACCAGTGACGATACTTGGGCCCTCCTGGGCTGTGACTCCGGCGGTGGTCTCTGGACCAGTGATGATACTTGGGCCCTCCTGGGCTGTGACTCCGGCGGTGGTCTCTGGACCAGTGACGACGGTGCTGGGGGTTGTGTCTGGACCGCCGGCAATGATGGCGCACTTCTCCGCCGTGACACTCACAACAGGCTGGCAAGACTTCCTCTAGACCTTCCCCACCTTTGGTGGAGTCACAGCTGACTCTCCAATCCCCTCCGAACCCAGGCCAGTTGTTGTCCCACTAGGAGTCTTAACACGGTCCTGTCGTCCACTCTCCAATATTATAGACTTTACAGGGGGTGGGCTGCCAGTGCCTTGTCTCCGGGTCCTACTGAATGCCCTAGTGGCCGGTGCACTCCACAATCCCTGAACTTGCACCACTGGTATTGGAGGCTTTTTGGCTGAGGCGCTACGACAGGACTGATGAATTGGAGGGGGGGGGGGGCAAAAAGGTCAATTTTACACAGGGACAGTTTCTGACGAACACTGGGATGGGTAGCTGGAGGGGGTCTGGGAGGGGAGGAAGAGGAGGTGGTTGTAGGAGGTGTTACTTTAGCTGTTTTGGGTGCAGGTGCAGGTACAGGAGGCTGTCGTGAGGTGGATGGATGTTGGGTGAGTGATTGCCGGCGTTTGGGTACTTTGGGAGGGGGTGTCACAGACACACTGGGAGAGGACACAGGGGACGTGTAAATGGCAGTGGAGGTGGTGAGTGCAGGTGAGTGGCTTGTGGTGCTGGGTGTCCTGGTGCGATTCCTGGTGCCTGTAGATGTGGTGCATGCAGGTGTGTGTGTAGACAAGACTGGGAGGGAGGAGGGAGAAGAGGAGGAGGGGGACACAGTGGAGACAGTGGATGTTGCTGTGTGTGTATGGGTGTGATGCTTGTGTGAGTGCCTGTGGTATGTGTGGTGCCTATGTTTGCTTGAGCTACATTTGGGTGTTGACTTGTGTGCATGCTGGTCTGTAGGTGTGCTTGGGATGGGCTGGGGTACAGGGGATTGGGTCTGGGTGGAGGAAGTTGGAGGGGGGATGCTCGACACAGGGACAATGGCTGCCATCAGTGCAGAGGCCAGAGATTGCAGGGTTCGCTGAAGGACAGCCTGACCAGAATGAATGCCCTCCAGGAATGCATTACCGTGTTGTAACTCTCGTTCTACACCCTGGATGGCATTCACAATGGTAGACTGCCCAACAGTGAGTGACCTGAGGAGGTCAATGGCCTCCTCACTGAGGGCAGCAGGGGTGACTGGGGCAGGGCCTGAGGTGCCTGGGGCGAAGGTGATGCCCACCCTCCTGGGTGAGCGGGCACGGGGCGAACGCTGAGGGGCTGCTGGGAGGGCGGTGCTGGTAGGGGAGGTGGCGGCTGTACCTGTAGAAGTGGTGCGCACAGATGGTGCCTCCACCACAGGGGAGCTCCCATCGGCGGACAAGTCTGTGTCGCTGGTTGGTGATCCGGTGGCCGACGTGAAGCTCCCCTCGCCCTCTGTCCCACTGGTGCATTCAGAGTCCGTGGTGTGGCCCTCCATGGCCATGTGGGATGCAGCTCCCAGGTGCTCCGATGCCACTGTACCTCCGCCTGTTGATGCTGATGTACAAAAGGACAGGGAGAGCAGGAAAAGGGGGGAGACAGAAGAACGAGAGTTTTAGTGCATGGTATTCCGCTACCGTTGGCGGACAAGACAGACGCAGCAGCCCCTGCATTACGCCGTGCTCCTGCACTCTGCACACGCGATTTTTGGGTTATGGCCTACATGGCAATGGTGGACATCTGCGCACATGGATGCCACAGGGGCAAATATACCTCGACTTGGCACTCTGCTGAGGTGGGGTTGAGTGCCACATGGCCTACATAACGGAGTGGCCTTGCCTACCTAACTCGCCCTGGCCTAGGGACACCCACAGCCCACCTCCCCACCCAGACACCTCCACTGCACGCAAAGTCCAGAGAATGAGGTTGTACTCACCCCCTTGTGTCTGCTGTGATGTCCTCAAGCGCCCATCCAACTCCGGGTAGGCCACCGCCAGGATCCGGAACATCAGGGGGGTCATGTTGCGACGGGCACCCCTCCCACGTTGGGAGGCCATCCCCAGCTGAGCCTCCGCCGTCTTCTTGCTGCAGCGGCGAATATCCTCTCATCTCTTCCGGCAGTGGGTGCCCCGTCTGTGGTGGGCCCCCAGGGTCCGGACCTCCTTGGCGATGGCACCACAGATGTCCCTCTTCTGGTGGGCGCTGACCTACATGACATGCACAAGGGAAGAGGAACAGTCATTACCAACTGCACCGTCATTGTGTGTGGCCCCCTCCCTACTCTGGCCATGTGGCCCATTCATTCGCATGCATTAATGTTCAATCAACTCTGCCCACTTCCCTCTTCCACCCAGCCCTCTCCACCCAGGCCTAGCCCATACAACGTGCTCCCTGTGTTCTAATCTGCAGCATGTACTGGGGGAGGACCCCATCCACAAGTTTCTCCAACTCCTGTGCAGTGAAGGCAAGGGCCCTTTCCCCAGACGCAGCAGCCATCATCGCTTCCAGACCGAGGTCACAGCAGCACTAGCAGTGTAGGTCCTCTCCTGTCGAGGGTCAGGTATCTAGTGATTGAACAGTTAGAAAATGGCGGTGACGTCCGCGGTGGTGCGCATCATCACCGCCGGCGCACCTGTTCATTGGCTCCTGGGACCCATAGGGTCCACTGTTAACCAATACAGCATTGCGCCGCGGTCTACGACCGCCTACCCCGACGGTGTGCAACGCCAGCGCAGTTACCCCACAATCCCATTGTCCCAGTTTAGAGGTCAGGCAGCCGCCATTTCAGGGGCCAACATGGCTTCATTTACTACTGCGTCACACATAGCTAGGCCTGCACTCAACACACATACAGGAAGGGATTTGTGAGTGGTGTAGTCGTGTGTGTAACTGTGGGTACATACCTGGAGGAATAGTGACTGGTTCTTCGCTGTTGTCCTTCGTAGGCACCGTCAGCTGGGACATATGAGAAGATGGCGGAATCCTCCGGTGTACCGACCGCTGGTGGACCTGTTGACAATGGAAGAAAGACATATCATCGTCACCGGCCGGTTTGACCGTGCCACTATCCAGGAACTATGTACCCAGTTGGAGCAAGACCTGATGTCACCGATCCGCCATCTGACTGGAATCCCCGCTGACGTGCAGGTGCTGTCAGTGCTCCATTTCCTTGCAAGTGGGTCTCTTCAGACAACTGTGGCCATGGCATCTGGGATGTCCCAGCCTATGTTTTCCAACGTGTTGTCCAGAGTGTTGTCTGCCCTGCTCAAACACGTAAGGAGATACATCATTTTCCCTCAGGTGGAGGATTTGCCTACAGTGAAAGGTGACTTCTATGCCCTTGGACATATCCCCAACGTCATAGGTGCCATTGATGGGACCCATGTAGCTCTGGTCCCCCCGCAGGAGTGATCAGGTGTACAGGAACAGGAAGAGTTATCATTCCATGAATGTCCAGATGGTCTGTTTGGCAGACCAGTACATCTCGCAGGTAAATGCTATGTTCCCTGGCTCAGTGCGGAATAGTAGCATCCCTGATGTGATGGGTCAACTCCAGAGGCACCGGGTATGGCTATTGGGGGACTCTGGTTACCCCAACCTGTCCTGGCTATTGACCCCAGTGAGGAATCCCAGGACCAGGGCAGAGGAACGTTACAATGAGGCCCATGGGCGGACTAGGAGGGTGATCGAACGCACCTTCGGACTTCTGAAGGCCAGGTTCAGGTGCCTCCATATGACAGGTGGATCCCTATTCTACTCACTGAAGAAGGTGTGCGACATCATCATCGCCTGCTCCATGCTCAATAATTTGGCTTTGCGACGCCAGGTGCCTTTTCTGCAGGAGGATGATCCAGATGACAGTGTTGTAGCAGCTGTGGAGTCTGTGGAGCCTGTGGACAGTGATGAGGATGAAGCTGAGGAAGAAGAAAACGACAACAGGGAGTCAGTCATACAGCAATATTTCCAGTGACACACAGGTGAGAACATTTTCAGATTTTACATTACATTCACTGTCACATGTCTACCTCTATCCTGTTTGTCTATTTCAATCACAATTTGTTAACTGAGTTGTACCCTTCCATTACGGTTTCACAGGTGTGGTAACCTACGTGTCAACTGCTTTCATCCTTCAAGGGCTTGTGATTTGTGACATAGGTATGTTAGCCTTACAATGGTACACCCATTATGACTCTGTCATTGATAATACAAAGTACGAAATCATAGACTGACTCCAGATTGTTTTGTGTTTCAAGGGTGTTTATTGAAGTGCTAATTATTGGAGGGGGTGATAAAATGGAGAGGGGGGATGGTGGAGGAATGTCCATGGCAGAGTCCAGTCTATTAGTCTCACAGGTGCACTGCCCATCTGGGCATAGGAAGTGGAGCTGGGGCAGTTCGAATATGGACAGGGTAACAATGTGGGACAGTGGGAGGACAATCAGGGTGGTCTCATTTCCTGGCGGGGGTCTTGCCATCTTGCTCTGTCCTGTTCCTGGATCTCAGGGACCGCTTGCGTGGTGGTTGTCCGTCTGCAGGGGGTGGGGTGCTGGTGTGTTGGTCCTGTGGCGGGGCGTCCTGTCCACTAGCGCCGACGGAGGTGGTGGGCAGTTCATCGTCCTGGCTAGTGTCAGGGGCCCCTTGGAGTGCCACGGTGTCCCTCAAGGTCTGCTGTATGTCCTTCAGCACCCCTACGATGGTGCCCAGGGCGGAGCTGATGGTTCTGAGCTCCTCCCTGAAGCCCAAATACTGCTCCTCCTGCAGCCGCAGGGTCTCCTGCAACTTGTCCAGGACCGTCGCCATCGTCTCCTGTGAGTGGTGGTACACTCCCATGATGGAGGAGAGGGCCTCGTGGAGAGTTGGTTCCCTTGGCCTGTCCTCCCCCTGTCGCGCAGCAGCCCTCCCAGTTCCCCTGTGTTCCTGTGCCTCTGTCCCCTGGGCCATGTGCCCACTACCACTGCCCCCAGGTCCCTGTTGTTGTTGGGAGGGTGGGTTACCCTGGGTGCCCTGTAGTGGTGGACACACCGCTGATTGACCTGTCCTGGGTAGGGAGGTTTGGGCCTGCGGGTGGGTGCTGTGCTGGTGTTACCAGAGGGTGGAAGGTCGGTGTTGGGCTGTGCCTGTGCAAGGGGAACCGACTATCCTGAGGCCCACGATGGTTCTGGCTGGTCATCAAGATCCAGTAGGGCAGAGCTGCTCTCGTCACTGTGGGCCTCTTCTGGGGGTGGAGTGGTATTGTCTGGACCCTCTGGTGTGGTGACGGTCCTTCGTGTTCCTGCAGGGGCATAAGATCATGATTATTGCATGTGTGTGTGTAATGGTGTGCAATGGGTGGCTGTGCGTGTACCCCAGTGCTAGCATTCCTCTGTGGGGGCTTGTGTGATGATGGTTGGGGGGGTGTTCTGGGTATGTGCAGTGAGCATGCTTTGGTGAGGGGTGACCATGCTTAGTTGTGTCATGCAGGGCTTGGTGTTGGGATGTGTGGTTTGTGTTATGGGTACATTAGTGATGAGTTGTAGTGATAGGGGAGGGTGTGAGGGTGGGGGTGTGTGATAGCATGCAGGTAGGGTGGGGGATCTGATAGTTGGGATTTGACTTACCAGTGTCCCATCCTCCACCGACTCCTCCGAGGCCCTCAGGATGCAGGATGGTCAGGACTTGCTCCTCCCATGTTGTTAGTTGTGGGGGAGGAGGTGGGGGCCCGCCGCCAGTCCGTTGTACCGCGATGTTGTGCCTGGAGACCGTGGAACGCACCTTCCCCCGTAGGTCGTTCCACCTCTTCCTGATGTCCTCCCGATTTCTTGGGTACTGTCCCACAGCGTTGACCTTGTCAACTATTCTGCTCCATAACTCCATCTTCCTGGCTATTGATGTGTGCTGTACCTGTGAGCCAAATAGCTGTGGCTCTACCTGTACGATTTTCTCCACCATGACCCTGAGCTCCTCCTCGGAGAAGCGGGGGTGTCTTTGGCGTGCCATGGGGTGGTGTGTGTGATGTGTGGGGTGGTGTATGTGTTGATGAGTGTGGTGAGTGTAGTGGTGTGTGGTGTTTTGTGCGTGGAAGTTGTGTGGATGATGGTGTTGTGTGCCTCTGTGTGATGGGGTTGTCAATTGCTGTGCAGTCTCTCTGGCCTTCTTTCAGAATTTGTGGTCGTAGGGGTTTGTGGGTGATGTGGGTGTGTGTTTTATATAGTGTTGGGTGTGTGGGAGTGTTGTTTGTATGTGTATCAGGTGTGAGTATTTTGAATTGTCCAATGTGGCGGTGTTTTGGAGATGTGTGTGTATTTTGAGCGCGGCGGTGTGTACCGCCAATGGAATACCGCGGTTGAAAGACCGCTGCGTGGATTCGTAGGTCGTAATAGCATGGGCGTGTTTCTGTTGCCGTGGAGGTGGAGGATTTGTTTCTGCATGTTTATCACTGACCTTTGGTGTGGCGGTGTTGTGTGGGTTTCTGAATTTCGGCGGATTCTGAGATGTGTGTCATAATAGCTGTGGCGGTCTGCCGCGGCGGTGTATTGGCGGTCTTCTGCACGGCGGTAAGCGCCTTTTACCGCCAATGTTGTAATGACCACCATAGTATTAGAAAGGAGAATAACCTTGGAAGTGCATGAGATTGACACGTATTGCTTATTAGAGAAAAACATGGAGGTCCTTGTGGATGTTGAGGCCCCGTTCTACTGCTCGTAGTTTAATAATCCACCTGCTCTCTAGGCGTCTGAGGGCCAAGATGCGGTTACCTCCTCGTGGTATTCTGTTTAAGGAGTCTATCCCATGTATGGAAATGTCCAAGAGTTCCCTTTGTCCATGTGCCTCATTGTAATGAATGGCAAATGGATAGTTGATGTTTGATGTTCGAATAGCTCTAAGGTGTTCTTGAATTCTCTCTTTTAATGGTCGGATAGTACTACCAACATAGATCAGTCCACATGTACAGACAATGCAATACACCACAAAACTTGTGTTACAATTAATGAAATGTTCACTTCTGTGACCACCCCAGCTACAGGTACACCCAGCACCCCTCGTACGAGCACCGCCCTCCCAGCAGCCCCTCAGCGAGTTGCCAGTGCCCGTTCACCCAGGAGGGTGAGCATCTCCTTCGCCTCAGGATATGCCCCAGTCAGACCTGCTGCCCTGAGGAGGTTTTTGACCTCCTGAGATCCATCTCTGTTGGGCAGTCAACCATTGAGAATGCCATCCAGGGGCTGGCAGCCCAAATGCAACAGACTAATGCATTTCTAGAGGGAATTCACACTGACTTGGCGGCCCAACAGAGATCATTCCAGGTTCTGTCCTCCTCTCTGATTATAGCCATTGTCCCGGTTTCCACCGTCCCCCTCCAACTTCCTCTTCTCAAACCCATTCCCCTCAACCCCATCCTATCCCAAGCACGCAGGCAGACGAGCATGCACACAAGACAACACACAAGAGTGGCATAGGCAGACATAGGCACCACACATCATCCCACAGGCACTCACACAAACACCATCCAGATGCAGACATACCAAATTCCACTGCCTCCACTGTGTCCCCCTCCTCCACCTCCCTCCCAGTTCCGTTTACACTCACACCTGCATGCACTGCACCATCATTCACTACCATCATCACCACCACACCTACCAGAAAACACACCTCACTTGCAGACATCACTACAACGGTCATGTACACGGCCCCTGTGTCCTCTCACACTGTGTCTGTCCCCCCTCCAAAGGTACACAAACGCAAGCACTCAGAGGCCTAACAGCCATCCACCTCACAACAGCTTCCAGCCCATGCACCTGCACCCAAACACAGCAGACAGACACCTGCTGCAACCACTCCCTCTTTCTCCACTTCCAAACCTTCTCCCTCTTGCCACCCCAGTGTCTCTAAGAAGCTTTTCCCCTTCACCATTGACCTCTTCCCTACCCCCGCAATCATTCACGTCTGGCCAGGGTGCCAAAAACCCAGCCAAACACCTCAGCCACCCAGTCCATAGGACCACTAGTCTCCACACCCACTCGTGGTGGATAAAGTGTTCAGGGCACCAGCCAGCCTCAAAGAAAGTGTGCCTTCCCCAGCTGCTGTCCGGAAGGGCAAGGAGTCTGCCCCAGCTGCTGCCCGGAAGGAAAAGGAGCGTGCCCCAGCTGCTGCCTGGAAGGGCAAGGAGCCTGCCCCAGCTGCTGTCTGGAAGGGCAAGGAGCCTGCCCCAAGGGCTGCCATGAAGGGCAAGGAGTCATCCCCAGAAGCTGCCAGGAAGGGCAAGGAGCCATCCTCAGTTGCTGCTAGGAAGGGCAAGGGACCTGCACCAGCAGGCAGGAAGGACAAGGGGCCTGGTGCAGAGACTCAGTCGGAGCCCACACCACCAACGGCTGCATCAGCACCACCAGCAAATCCTGTGGGAATGACACCCAGCTGAGAGTGTGTGATCTTGCACTCCCCAGGATCAGAAGCGCAGGGCACGATGCCCCCTCCAGAACTAGTGGGTAAGCCACCTACTCACCCCATCCTCCCCAGGATCAGAAGTGCGGGGCACGATGCCCCCTCCAGAACATATGGGTAAGCCACCCACTCACCCCATCCTCCCCAGGATCAGAAGCACAGAGCATGATGCCCCCTCCAGAACCAGTGGGGAAGACACCCACTCACCTCATCCTCCCCAGCATCAGAAGCACAGGGCACAATGTTGGGAAGATACCCACTTAAGAGACTGTGGCCTTGCACTCCCCAGGACAAAGAGCAATGGGCATGTTGCCTCCTCCAGAGCATGTTGGCAAGTCACCCACTTGAGAGATTGTGGCCTTGCACTCCCCAGGACCAAGCACAGGGCATGTTGTCCCCTCCAGGACCAGTGGTGTTGTTCCATCTGCCGCTGAAGTGCCCCCCTGTCCTCCGTCCCACTGAGGTGCCTGCCTAGTTTCCAAATGATGCCCCTGCAGTGTTCTCTCCGTGTTGGTGCAGGTGACAAGTGAGGCCTTGGACTTTGGCCTGTGGCCCTGTGGCCCACGCACAATATGGACTGTATATATGTATTAGATTGATTTTTCGTATTTCTACCGTATTTATATTATTACACTCACTTTTCATCAATTCCTGTAGTCCTTGCATTATTCCTGAGGGGTACTGGGTAATTATGTTTCATTGTTGCATCTGATTGTGTGTATGAAGTTGGGGGTGGGGGTGTGTGTTGTGCGTGTGTGTGTCACTCTCTTTTTCCTCCCCTCTCCCTTGTTTTTGTGCTAGGCAGCTGTACTCACATTCGTTGTCTTCGCTGTTGTTGGTGTTTGTGATGGAGCAGGACGTAGAAGAGCATGGGGTAGATCCGAAGTTCAGCCTCAATGAGGCCGTGGTTGTTCCCTGGGTCTCCCAAGTTGAGTCCTTTCACTTCTATGTTCTGCTTCCGCCAGGCTTTTGATGTCATTGGTACCGACCCAGAAAAGGTAGTGGATTGGGTTGTCATAATATGGTGGGTGGAATATTGACTTCCACCTGGCTGTAGGTGGCTACCACCGTGGTGGCTGTTGTTTCTTCACTGGTGGTTGGTGTGGTAAAAAGGCTGTGTATCTGAGTTCACACCGCCATGGTCATAATTTGGCAGTAGTTACCGCTAGCCTGTTGGCGGTATTACCGCCACTTTATCACCGACCGTCAGTGTTGTAATGATGGCCTCTGTGCTTTGCACATAAAGCTATTCAGCTTGTTAGCCGGAATAAAATGCAACAATACCATTCTAGCAGACCCCTCCACTCTGCTAATCAAGGGTTTGCAGTAGATCATAGGATTAAGTATTGCAAACTGGGAGGTGGCTCCATTTCCTACTTTGCCCCCAAGAATTGGAACATTTGCCTACCTTCATTCACTTATTGACCAACTTTCAGAAATTCAAATAGTACCTTAAAATATGGCTTTCCATGGTAATCTAAATACCTTTCTTCCTTCTTCAAGAATATTCAGCACAGTGAGACCTTTTTCAGGGTAACCACACCCACTTTACAAAAGATTGAAATAATAAAAAATATGGCATAGAATGACAACAAACCACTGTATGCAGGTTATAAAACAAGAATTAAGGTCTTCAAGAAGATAGTCACATCTTTGTTGTACAGGTTTGTTGAGATCGGGAGCCAGATTTATCAGGGGCTTGCATTGCCCTTGTGTCATACAAGGTGACACAAGGGAAACCGAAGCCCTTAAGTGAGATATACTATGCATTGAAAAGCCACCTTGTGTGGCTCTGTGTGGCTTAGTAAATCTGGAGTAACAGAAAGTATCTCAAGTCAATGCCTCATGTTAACCTGTCCTTGGAAGGTGTTCCATTGGTAGAGCATTGGTGTTCTCACACATCCCCCAATGGTTTATGACACATTCCCAGATTTACCCACACTAGTAGGCCTGGGAATGCATCAAAATGTTGCACCTTCCCAGGGGAAGTGTAACTTGGAGAAATATGTTAATTTGTTCTAGTTGTTCCTCATTCTATGTCTGATGAATTCTGCAGCACAGATAGAAAGATGAAAATGCCTCGGAGGAATGTTTTTGTGCAGGAAGGTGACTGTTCCTGCACAAAAACAATCCTGGCTGTAACAAAGCACCTTTGCACCATGGCACAAGGGTGCCTGAAAATGAAGCTTGGTAGCCACAAGTGTGCCAGTGCAAAGGCAGAGCAGGAATGCACCATATTTTAGTAAAGATGGTGGATTCCTGTTATCTCCATTTGATACAGCACAGCAAGCTGTATTGCTGCTCTGTGTCAAATGTTAGTAAATCTTTCTCTGGGTATCTTCAATGCATGCTTCCATATGGATGCAAATATTATGATAATATAATGAGGTCATGAAAGATAAGGGTATTTAGTCTGGTTACATATTTCATGATACCCAGCTCTACACTTCTCTGGCAGCAGTCATGTAGTGGGTGTCCGTATCATTACTGAAATCTAAGGTGGAAATTATATTGATAGTCACCAATTCTCCCCTCAAGTGCTCTGTTTGATGGGTAATGAACATAGGCATGTGTTAAATAAAGCCCAGAATATTTAGTAATGAGTCTTACTTTCCACATAACCCACAACCTATGTTTTATATCCAAATCTGCTTATGTAACGGGTGTCTGCTTATTTCATTTACATGTTCTTTGTAGAATCATCCCTTTTCTTATGTCTCATCTGTGAATTCATGTAGTCAATTATTTGATTTAGTCACAACTTGACCATCAAAATCTAATTTCCAGGGAGTGATAGTAAAGCTAATTGACGACCTTTAGGTGATTCAAAAATGCTAAAAGATTGTTCTTCCATCTCTGCCCTTATAATCTCATTTCCACAGTAATTTAGGGGGTCATTACAACCCTGGCGGTCGGTGTTAAAGCGGCGGTAAAACTGCCAAAAGGCCAGCGGTAAAAAAAATGGAATTACGACCGTCCGTGGCAGACACCGCCAACATAGACAGCCACTTTAACACTCTGACTACCACGGCGGTACAAACAAACACCGCCGCGGTAACCGCGAACAGACAGGCAGAGGACAATGTACCGCCCACACTATTACAACCCACCAATCCGCCACCTTTTCCGGGGCGGATTCACCGCAAACAAAAACACGGCGGAAACAGGACTTCGAAGGGAAAACGCTCACCTCTACACACCCCACAAGGAACCAGGCTGCCTTGGAACCGGAACTTCAGATGCTCCCAGCCTTTATCTTCCTGCTCCTCTACCAGGAGCACGAACGTCGGCGGCGAAGACAACTGTGAGTATTGCACCTACGGCACAGGGAAGGGGGGAGGGAAAAAACAGTGACACACACTCGCAACACACAACACCCCCACCCCCACCCTCACTCACTACAACACACACGCTAGTACATATTGATACATAACAGTTACATTCACCAGCACTCCCTGGAAGAATGCAAGGACAAAAGGAAATGAGTCGAATAATTGTGATATATTCAATTACCTACAACAAAAATATTTACGAATATATATATTTATACTATATACAATTATATACATCAAGAACACAAGTCCAAGGGATTCCACCATCATAGTCCGTGGATCACTGGGCCCAAAAGGCATTGGCGAGGCCCACACTCAATACCCGAACAAGACGGAGAGAACACTGCAGGGGCATCAGTTGGAAATAAAATAGGCACCTCAGGGGGAAGGGAAGGGGGGCCCCTCAGCCGGTTGAGTGCACAACGCCAGATCCACGAGGGGGCTCCATGCCCACTGCTGCATCCTGGGGAGTGCAAAGCCACAGTCTCACAAGTCTCTACATTGGGTGGTTTGCCCACTGTTCAATCCTGGGGAGTGCAAAGCCACAGTCTCACAAGTCTCTACAGTGGGTGGGTTGCCCACTGTTCAATCTTGGGGAGTGCAAAGCCACAGTCTCACAAGTCTCTACAGTGGGTGGTTTGCCCACTGTTCAATCCTGGGGAGTGCAAAGCCACAGTCTCACAAGTCTCTACAGTGGGTGGTTTGCCCACTGTTCAATCCTGGGGAGTGCAAAGCCACAGTCTCACAAGTCTCTACAGTGGGTGGGTTGCCCACTGTTCAATCTTGGGGAGTGCAAAGCCACATCTCACAAGTCTCTACAGTGGGTGGTTTGCCCACTGTTCAATCCTGGGGAGTGCAAAGCCACAGTCTCACAAGTCTCCACAGTGGGTGGTTTGCCCACTATTCAATCCTGGGGAGTGCAAAGCCACAGTCTCTCAAGTGGATAACTTTCTCCACTGGTTCTGGAGGGGGCTTTTGTGCCCAGAGTGCTTCATCCTGCTAGTGGCGGTCTCAGTAGCGTCAGAGCTTTTGTCGCTCATTGGCCTGCGGTGCTGGTGGCGGCGGTGTCCTGTTCAGCGGTGCTTGTGGCGGTCTTGTCCTGTTCAGCGGTACTGGTGGCGGCGGTGTCCTTGGCAGCGGTGCTTGTGGCGGTCTTGTCCTGTTCAGCGGTGCTGGTGGCGGCGGTGTCCTTGGCAGCGGTGCTTTTGGTGGCGGTGTCCTTGGCAGCGGTGCTGGTGGCGGCGGTGTCCTTGGCAGCGGTGCTTGTGGCGGAAATGTCATTGGCAGCGGTTCAGCTGGTGGTGGTCTTGTCCTGGCCTGCGGGGCTGCTGGCGGTCGCCTCCTGGGCAGCGGGCTGCTGCTGGTGGTCCTGTCTGTGGCAGCGGGGCTGCTGCTGGCGGTCCTGTCTGTAGCAGCGGGGCTGCTGGCGGTCGCCTCCTGGGCAGCGGGGCTGCTGCTGGCGGTCCTGTCTGTGGCAGCGGGGCTGCTGCTGGCAGCCCTGTCTGTGGCAGCGGGGCTGCTGGCGGTCGCCTCCTAGGCAGCGGGGCTGCTGCTGGCGGTCTTCTCCTGGGCAGTGTGGCTGCTGCTGGCAGTCCTGTCTGTGGCAGTGGGTCTGCTAGCGGTCGCCTCCTGGGCAGCAGGGCTGCTGATAGCGGTCCTGTCTGTGGCAGCGGGGCTGCTGCTGGCAGTCCTGTCTGTGGCAGTGTGGCTGCTGGCGGTCGCCTCCTGGGCAGCGGGGCTGCTGCTTGCGGTCTTCTCCTGGGCAGTGTGGCTGCTGCTGGCGGTCCTGTCTCTGGCAGCGGGGCTGCTGGCGGTCTTGTCCGCCGTGCTGATCTTCCCAGACTTGCCGGTTTTACTGTGCCCCTTCCCCACCTTGGATTGTGTCGCAGCTGTATCCACACTCCCTACTGGACCCCTGGGAGGGGCTTTGGTGGCTGATTTATTTCCCCTCTCCCGCTGGGCATTTGCCAACTTTTGATGCTTGACAGGTGGGGGACTGTCCGTGCTGTGGCTCCTTGCCACACTGGCTGCCCTGCTGCCTGGTGCACTCCATAATCCAGTGACTATTGGCACCACTGGTCCCGCCGATGTTGTGGCTGAGGTGCTAGGTTGAGACCTGGAGAGTCGGGCCCTAGGAGACTGAAGGGGTGGGGGAGGTGAGGGAAAGAGGTCAGGTTGGACAGGAAAAGTTTCTTAGGAACACTGGGACGCGTAGATGGAGGGGGTTTGGGAGTGGACGAAGAGGTAGTGGTTGTAGGAGGTGGACGTTTGGTGACTTTGGGTAAAGGTGCATGGGCTGGATGCTGTCGTGAGGTGGATGGCTGTTGGGTGGGTGTGTGGCTGCGTTTGTGTACCTTGGGAGGTGGCCTCACAGACACACTGGGAGAGGACATAGGGGATGTGTGAATGGTAGTGGGGGTGTTGACTGCGTGTGAGCGGGGTGTGGTGGAGTGTGTGCTGGTTATGGACGTAGTGGCTGAGGATGTAGTTCATGCAGGTGTGAGTGGAGACGAGACAGGGAGGGAGGAGGGAGACGAGGAGGATGGGGACACAGTGGAGGCAGTGGATGTTGGTGTGTCTGCATGTGTGTGATGCTTGCATGAGTGCCTGTAGGATGTGTGGTGCTTATTTTTGCCAGAGCTTCCCTTGTGTGATGAGGTGTGTGCATGCTGGTCTGATGGTGTGCTTGGGATAGGCTGAGGTACAGGGGTGTGGGTCTGGGTGGAGGACGTTGGAAGGGGGAGGCTAGAGACAAGGACAATGGCTGCCATCAGTGCTGAGGCCAGAGTCTGAAAAGCTTGCTGAAGGGCTGCCTGACCAGAGTGAATGCCCTCCAAGAATGCATTGGTTTGTTGCAACTGCCTCTCTACATCCTAGATGGCATTCAAAATGGTAGACTGCCCAACAGTGAGGGACCTGAGGAGGTCAATGGCCTCCTCACTGAGGACAGCAGGGGTGACTGGGGCAGGGCCTGAGGTGCCTGGGGCGAAAGTGATGCCCGCCCTCCTGGGTGAGCGGGCACGGGGCAAAAGCTGAGGGGCTGCTGGGAGGGCGGTGCTGGTAGGGGGGGGGGGGGCGGCTGTACCTGTAGATGCGGGGGCACAGATGGTGCTGCCACCGCAAGGGAGCTCCCATCAGAGGAGGAGTCCGTCTCCCTGGTGTCAGCTCCTGTCCCTGCCATGGAGCTCCCCTCGCCGTCCGTCCCACTGGTGAATTCGGAGTCCGTAGTCTCGCGCTCCAGGGCCATGTGGGATGCAGCTCCCTCCTGCTCCGGTGCCACTGCTCCTCCGCCTGATGATGCTAATGCACACAAGAACAGGGAGACCACAAAAAGGGGGGGAGACAGAAGAAAGACATGTTGAGTGCATGCAATACCGCTACCGTTGGCGGACACGACAGACACAGAAGCCCCCTGCACTACGCAGCGCACTTGGGGTCCACTATTCAATCCCTGGAACATGGCTTACAAGGCTATGGCCGATTTCTGCACACATGGATGTCACAGGAGCCTGACTAGGTGTAGTTGGCACTGTACACAGGTGGGGTGGGGTGCCACAGGGCCTGCCTGAAGAGGGGAACTTAACTACCAAACTCGCCCTGGCCTAAGGGAACCCACAGCCCACCTAAAATGTGCGCTGAATCAGCAGACTGAGAGTGTACTCACCCCCTTGTGGCTGCTGTGATGCCCTCAAGCGCCTATCCAACTCCGGGTATGCCACCGCCAGGATCCTGAACATCAGGGGGGTCATGGTGCGACGGGCACCCCTCCCACGTTGGGAGGCCATCCCCAGCTGGGCCTCCGCCGTCTTCTTGCTCCAGTGGCGAATGTCCTCCCATCTTTTCCGGCAGTGGGTGCTCCGTCTGTGGTAGACCCCCAGGGTCCGGACTTCCTTGGCGATGGCACGCCAGATGTCCTTCTTCTGGTGGGCGCTGACCTACAGGAATTGTCCAGGGGAAAAAGAGTAGTAATTACCAACTGCACCATCACAGTCATTGGCCCCCATCCCTAACCTTGCCATGACGCACATGCACTCACCATCGTTTCATGCACGCCTCATTCTCACCCCCCCTATCTTTCATCCACTCCACTCCACACAGGCATTGCCCATAAGGCATGCACACAGTGTACTTACCTGTTTCTCTGGAGGACTGTAGAGTAGCGTGTACTGGGGGAGGACCCCATCCACGAGTTTCTCCAACTCCTCCATGCTGAAGGCAGGGGCCCTTTCCCCAGACACATGAGCCATTGTCTCTTCCAGACTGAGGTCACAGCAGCACTTGCAGTGTAGGTCCTCTCCTGTCGAAGATCAGGTATTGAGTGATTGAACAGAGAGAAAATGGCGGTCACGTCCGCGGCGGTGCGTACCGTCACTGCCGGCGTACATCGTCATTAGCTCCTGGGACCCATAGGGTCCAATATTAACCAATGCAGAATTGCGCCGCGGTCTTCGACCGCCTACCGCAACGGTGTACAACGCAAGCGCAGTTACCTCATATCCCCTTGTCCCACCTTACAGGTCAGGCAGCCGCCATTTCAGGGGCCCACATGGCTTTATTTTTGACTGCGTCACACATACATAGGCCTTGCCTAAACACTATTACAAGCAAAATTTGATTTCTGAATATTTTCAGAGTAAGCTGTGTTTACATACCTCAGAGTTGGTTGACTCTCTGCTCGCTGTTCTCCTCCATAGGCACCGTCCGCTGGCGCATGTGAGGAGATGGCGGCATCCTCCGGTGTACACACCACTGGTGGTCCTGTCGACAATGGAGGAAAGACATGTGATCATCACCTACAGGCTTGATCGTGCCACAATCCAGGAACTGTGTGCCCAGTTGGAGCCAGACCTGATGTCAGCTATCCGCCATCCGATAGGAATCCCCCCTCAAGTCCAGGTGCTGTCAGTACTCCATTTCCTAGCAAGTGGGTCTTTTCAAACAACAGTGGCCAATGCATCAGGGATGTCCCAGCCTATGTTTTCCAACGTGTTGTCCAGAGTGTTGTCTGCCCTGCTGAAACACATGCAGAGCTACATCGTTTTCCCTCAGGTGGAGGATTTGCCTACAGTGAAAGTTGATTTCTATGCCCTAGGACATATCCCCAACATCATAGGTGCTGTTGATGGGACACATGTGGCCTTCGTCCCCTCCGCAGGAGTGAACAGGTGTACAGAAACCGGAAGAGTTACCATTCCATGAATGTGCAGATGGTGTGTTTGGCAGACCAGTACATCTCCCATGTCAATGCAAAATTTCCTGGCTCAGTGCATGACGCTTACATCCTGCGGAATAGCAGCATCCCTTATCTGATGGGGCAACTCCAGAGGCACCGGGTGTGGCTATTAGGTGAGCACATGGACCCAAATCAGTGGGAATAGTTGTCTGGGTCTGTGGATGTCCCTATGAGTTAGTGTGTGTCTAACAATTTTCCCTCGCCATTTGCAGGTGACTCTGGTTACCCCCAACCTATCATGGCTACTGACCCCAAGCGAGGAATCCCAGGACAAGGGCAGAGGAACGCTACAATGAGGCCCATGGGCCAACTAGGAGGATTATAGAGCGGACCTTCGGCTTCCTGAAGGCCAGGTCCCGGTGCCTCCATGTGACAGGTGGTTCCCTATTCTACTCACCAAAGAAGGTATGCCAGATCATCGTGGCCTACTGTATGCTTCACAACTTGGCTTTGCAACGACAGGTGCCTTTTCTGCCGGAGGATGGTCCAGATGGAGGTGTTGTGGCAGCTGTGGAGCCTGTGGACAGTGAAGACGAGGAAGCAGAAGAAGAGGACATCGACAACAGGAACACAGTGATCCTGCAATACTTCCAGTGAGACACAGGTAAGAAGACAAACCTGCCTGCTACATCTAATTTAAATCTACTACCTTTCTACTGTCTGTCATTTTCACCCACTGTATGGTCACTGAGTTGTCACTTTCCCTTACGATTTCACAGATGTGGGTCCCACTGTGTGACATCTGCTGTGTTTCATGTAGGACTAGAGCTGTGTGACATAGGTATGTTGGCATTACATTTGAAAGAGCATTTTGGCACTGTAATTGCTAATACACTATTTCGAAATCACAGACAGACTCCAGATTGTTTTGTGCTGTAAGGGTGTTTATTTAAGTGCTCAATATTGGAGGGGGTTGTAAAAGGGTGAGGGGTGATGGTGGAGGAATGTCCATGGCAGAGTCCAGTCTATTAGTCTCACAAGTGCAGTGTCCAAAGGGGCATAGGAAGTGGAGCTGGGGCAGTTTAAGTATGGACAGGGTGACAAGGTGGGACAAATGGATGACAATCAGGGTGGTCTAATTTCTTGGAGGGGGTCTTGGCATCGTTCTCTGTCTTTGTCCTGGATCTCAGGGACAGTTTGCGGGGTGGTTCTCCCTCTGCAAGGGGTGGGGTGCTGGTGTGGTGGTCCTGTGGCGGTGCCTCCTGTCCACTAGCGCCGGCGGAGGTGGTGGGCAGTTCATCGTCCAGGCTAGTGTCAGGGGCCCATTGTTGTGCGACAGTGTCCCTTCTGGTGTTGACAAGTTCCCCCTACAATGGTGCCCAGGGTGGAATTGATGGATTTGAGTTCCTCCCTGAAGCCCAAATACTGTTCCTCCTGCATCGGCTGGGTCTCCTGAAACTTGGCCAGTACCGTTGCCATCGTCTCCTGGGAATGGTGGTAGGCTCCCATGATGTTGGAGAGTGCCTCGTGGAGAGTGGGTTCCCTGGGCCTGCCCTCCCCCTGTCGCACAGCAGCCCTCCCAGTTCCCCTGTGTTCCTGTGCCTCTGTCCCCTGAACCGTGTGCCCACTGCCACTGCCCCCAGGTCCCTGTTGTTGTTGGGGTGGTGGGTTAGTCTGGGTTCCCTGTAGTGGTGGACACACTGCTGATTGACGTGTCCTGGGGACAGAGGTATGGGCCCGCTTGGTGGGTGCTGTGCTGATCTTTCCAGAGGGGGGAAGCCCTGTTGTGTCTTGTGCCAGTGTGAGGGGAACCGACTGTCCTGAGGTCCCAGATGGGCCGGGCTGGTCATCTAGATCCAGTTGGACAGAGCTGCTGTCATCTCTGTGGGCCTCTTCTGTGGGTGGAGTGGACATGTATGGACCCTCCTGTCCGGTGACGTAGGGCAGGGGTCCTGCAGGGGGTTAAAGGCATGATTATTGCATCTGTGTGTGCCATGGTGTGCAATGGGTGGGTGACCGTGTACCCCAGTGCTTGCATTCTTGTGTGGGACCTTGTGTGATGATGGTTTAGGGGGGTGTATTGGTATGTGCAGTGGCCATGCTTTGGTGATGGGTGTCCATGCTTTGGTGTTGCATGCAGGGCTTGGGTTTGGGATGGGTGGGTTGTGATATTGGGACATGTGGGAAGAGTAGGAGTGATGGGGTGAGGGCGAGGGTGGGCGTATGTGATGGCATGCAGGTAGGGTGGGGGATATAGTAGTAAAGATTTGACTTACCAGAGTCCATACCTCCAGCTACTCCTGCGAGGCCCTCAGGATGCAGAATCGCAAAGACCTGCTCCTCCCATGTTGTTAGCTGTGGGGGAGGAGGTGGGGGTCCACCGACAGTCCTCTGTACCGCGATGTGGTGTCTTGAGACCACGGAACGCACCTTCCTCCGTAGGTCGTTCCACCTCTTCCTGATGTCATCCCTAGTTCTTGGGTGCTGTCCCACTGCGTTGACTCTGTCCACGATTCTTCGCCATAGCTCCATCTTCTTAGCTATGGAGGTGTGCTGCACCTGTGATCCGAATAGCTGTGGCTCTACCCGGATGATTTCCTCCACCATGACCCTGAGCATCTCCTCAGAGAACCTGGGGTGTCTTTGCGGTACCATGGGGTGGTGTGGGTGATGTGTGAGGTGGTGTGTGTTGTGATGTGTGGGGTGATATTTAGTGGTGTGTTGTGTGAGGTGTGTGGATGTTATGTGGGTGATGGTGTTGAGTGCCTGTGGATGCTCGTTTGTAGATGGTGGTGTCTCTCTCTGGCCTTCTGTCGCAATTGTTGTCATAGGGGTTTGTGGGTAATGTGGGTGTGTGTTTTATATTGTATTGGGTGTGTGGGAGTGGTGTGTGTATGTGTATCAGGTGTGTGTATTTCAAATTGTCCAATGTGTTTTGTATGTGTGTGTGTATTTTGAGCGCAGCGGTGTGTACCGCCAATGGAATACCGCGGTTGAAAGACCGCCGCATGGATTCGTGGGTCGTGATAGTGTGGGCGTATTCCTGTTGGCGTGACGGTGGAGGATTTCTGATCGCCAGTTTATCACTGACCTTTGGTGTGGCTGACTTGTGTGGGTGTCTAGATTTTGGCGGATTCCGGCCTTTGGGTCATAATGGCCGTGGCGGAATTCCACAGCCGCGGCGGTGTGTTGGCGGTCTTCTGCACGGCGGAAAGCGGCTTTTACCACCAATGTTGTAATGACCACCTTACTGTCTACAGTATCTCCAAGTGCAAAAAAAGTCTAGATCTAAGCTTTAGATGTGGTGCACAGAGCAATCTACCACAGATCGTATGATTCCTGGTTGTCACATTTGCCTTAGATCTACCTCAAAGATGCTTGAAATCTGCATTTCTGGTTCAGGTTCATGTACTTACAACCAGGACTCTTTGAATGAGGGTCAGACCCTTCTATGTGGCTGTATATAGTGCGTGGACCTCTCAAACTCCACCTGTAATCTGAACCAGGCCTTTTCAAATTCAAGAAATTGCTGAAGATCTGGCATGCTCTCAATATACGTTGATTTATTCACAGTCAATGTTAATTTGATCTATTTTACTGACATTGTAAATACATTTTCTTGATAGTACACTCATCAAATAACATAGTAGTAAGTGACAATTCCAGGTTGGGAAACCTTAAAAGTTTGAGAATGTCTGCAAATTTCATAAGTGTTTACCCTGAGCCTTTCCTGCCAGGAAAACAATTGTAGAATTATTGTCTAAAGCAGGGGTAAATTATTTTCTACTGTAAGAAGTGGCAGGGAGCACCCCCACAAGGGTGGGTTGCAGGGTTGAGAAAATAAAGATATGTGTGACCAGTAAATAAAGTGACTAAACTAAATAACTAACACCCAGATTTACTAAGAGTTTGTGTTGGGTTGAGTCATCTGTATGACACAGCCCAATTAATTTATTTTGGGGCATTTACTAAGCCCTGCACAATTATGTGTGTGGCTTTGCGTGGTTAAGTAAATACATAGTGATGCAAGGCAGCACATAGCGCTGTCTTGCATAACTTTGCATCAGGGAAAATATTCCACAGGTGGAGTATGGGAGTTCCTGTGCATTCATTTGTGTATTTTGATACAAACCCAGAACTAAAAAGACTTGTAAACCTGGGTTTTGCGCCAAAATGGTGAAACTACCCAACATAGACATAACAGTGGGCAAAATCCTTGGGTTGAATTATTGGTCATTTAATTTCAGTAAATATATATTTGCAGTTCAGTTAAAAAAACTTTGATGCTGGAGCGGTTGGATCTCAGGATCAGAGCCTGGAGAGAATGATAACACTCAATTGAGACAACAGAGATGAACAACTCAGACATACACTGTTGTTCTGCACAATATGATCTGAGACATACACTGAACAGAAATCTAGGATGGCCCATAAAGGCAATCCTCACTTTTTAGCTTACAACAGCCTCCATTCTTTCACTTTTCTGGTGGTGAACACGTCCCTGCAAGTACCAGATTACAATATGATGAGAGCTTACTAAATCAGAGCTGGAAATCTTCCAGAGGAGCTCTCCTCCTCCACCCATGAAAAACATTTGAAAAATGCCTCACTCCAAATCCCGAAGGCCTCTGAGAGCTACAGTTATATAGCCATCCCTGGAGAGCTGACAGCGAAATGGCACCGCATTAACATTTAAATGGTCCAGAAATGTTCTATTATATATATTTTTTAAACGCCAAATAAGGCAGGTGTTCAGATAATCAGTTAAAGATTTAATGGTTTGCTGAATAAGAATGCAAATGGATTAGAGCTGTAGTGAGTAAGCAACTTACTAATGGTAGTATGTGAGTGAGCAGCTGAATGACATACTAAGGGTCACATTTAAAAGAAATTATGCATCGCTGGCGCAATGCAGCACCAAGTAGCACCATTGGATATGGTCACGCATAATCAACATGTCGAAGGTATGTGAGAATTAAAGTATGTTCTAGGTAGCCTTACTGTGTGGCACTTACCGGCATACCATGACCCAAAAATGGGTAATCACAGGAGACATGTACAAATACAATGGCATGAGCCCCAGTCATATGACATGTGACACTCTGCAGATAAACAACTTTGATCATGATGAAATGGGAATGATGTCAGTGTTCTTAACCTACCGAGTAGGATAGGGCCCATCTCCTCAGAGTAGACACACAGGGCCTTGTTTACTATGTCTTGGCACAGGGCGGTGCTACGCTACACTGCGCCAAAACAAAAGGGAAGGAATGTGCCGTATCTATAAGATTGTCCCCTGAGCTGGCATACAAATTGCTGCCCTTGCCAATGCAGGCACGCTTGCACTGTGGTGTAAGGGTGCTTGCATTTCAGGGATGATTGTTTAGGGCCAGGAAGGGACACCTTCCTACACACTAATATTAATTAATGGTGTTTTCCTCTTTCTATGTGTGCTGTAGAATGAAGCACACAGAGAAAGAGGAAAAACCGGGGAGACAAAAGGTTATTTCTCTGTATCAAGCCACTTTAATGCCACCCCTGAGGTGGTGTAGGAATCTGATGCATTCCCAGACTTGTAAATCTGTAAATGTGCCAGATTCTTTTGGATTCCATGGGTGTTGCTGTGGGAAAGCCCACAGCAGCACTCATGGAATGGCCTTATCACACAGTTTTATGCGTGAAAGGGGTCAGTATTTACAAGGCCATGAAACACCGTGTGTGGCCTTGTAAATATGGACCAGACACACTGGGCCTGATTCTAACTTTGGAGGACGGTGTTAAACCGTCCCAAAAGTGGCGGATATACCACCTACCGTATTACGAGTCCATTATATCCTATGGAACTCGTAATACGGTAGGTGGTATATCCGCCACTTTTGGGACGGTTTAACACCGTCCTCCAAAGTTAGAATCAGGCCCACTGTGCCACTGCAGCGTCAAAAAAATGATGCTCCAGAGGAGCAGTCTGCCTGTAGGGCATCGCAAATGAGGCCCACAGTGCTTGTGAGAACAATGTAGAGGTACTGCCATTTGTAACAGAAATACTGTGCAATTGTGCATTAGTACCCATGCCTAACAGATGCACTACACATCACTGTTGAATTTAAAGTGCTACATTTGAAACCTTAAAGGTCAGCCTGATTATTCATGTAAACAGCTAGCAAAGATCACAGCTCCCATAGCTCTATCTCATTGCAGAGGATGAACACATACCTCATGGCCAGTTGTCTGTCCTGGACTTTTCCGATGATGTTGATGACCAGCTGCAAACCATACATCCAGATACCCTCAACAAATCCTGGGCACCATACATACATTATCTTCTGTCGCGGGGAGACTAGACAGTGTTGTAGGATCTCCAGATGATTTGCCCAACATCCAACAGACACCACCTGCCAGCCCACCCAGAGCCCTTGACACCCAGGACCCACAACTTGCATTCCAACAGACTGCACTAGGGGTTCAGTGGGAGCTGTCAGGTCAGGTGTGGGCAGGGATGGAGACCATGGCGGGCACCCCAGAGGCAGTCCATAGGTGCTTCAGTCTGAAGAAGGACAACACGGCTGCATAAAAGACACCTATTCTATGCTCTGTGGCCTCCAACAGTCTCTAGCTGACATTGCTGGTGTGATAAGACAGAGGTATGAGCAAATGTCCTGCCAAAGTGGCACCAGCAATGTTGCCAACAAGCTGGGGGCAATAACAAACATCTTTGAGTCCATGGAGCAAAAGTAGGACTCATTGCCACCATGGGTGCCTACCACCAAGACGTTGCTGCTGTGCTGCAAAACCAGCAAACCTTCCTTGCTGCTGTGCTGCCTTATGCATAGCCACAGATGAAAGCTGCTTTGGACAAAGAATCTGCGGGAGGTACCGCATACATCAGAAGAAGAAGATGTGAATGCACATCTTTTACCAAAAAAGGTGCCTGGTAGCATTTCTTTGTGGCACATACACACTTTCTCCTTTGCCCTGTGCTAAAGGCCATGCCAGTTTCAAAACAACTGGCAGTGTCCTCAATTTGACTCTCCCTCTGTTGACCTCTCACATTTGTGGACTGTTATTTTGGCCAAGCTACCCTGATGGCAATGTGGTCCTCCTCCTCATTGGACCACTCCTCTCCCACACATGTGCCATGACATGTTCCCCCCATGGACTCTGTCTGGACATCCAGTTGTCTGAAACGTCCGTTGGGGTTGTTGTCTCCTGAAATGTACCTCAGTATATGACATACTTCTGCAACTATAAATAAAACTACTAACTACAAACTGTTTGTTGTATGTGTGTCTGAAGCAGGACCAATTTGAACATGTTGCATTGTGTGAAGCAAAAACACAGGCTAGCCAATACTGCTAGCCAATACAAACACATGTACCTAACATTACCTGAGCAGATATGGTAACTCCTTCACAGGAAATCATGACTGAAACTCATATGTAGTAAACAACAAAATTGAATTAACCCTTAGATATATGTCACTAACACTACCAAACATACAAAGCCTAACTATCCAAACCTAACCTACACGACCTTGTACTAATTAATACCTACAACTTTCTTAACTTAACCTCCCTTATCCTATACATTTAACACCATACTATAAACAACAACTCCCCACCCCCTTAAAACACATTTGCAGACAGGGACAGCAGTAACCACATCTATACATAAACTAACTAACATCTAGGCCTAAACAAATATATTTGTTACATAATGTTTGTTTACAAAAAATGCATTTTTAATTTTTTTATAAAAACATAACTTACACATCAACTCCCACCCACTAAAAACTCCTCATAAAAGCCAACCTCTAAAGATGTACCCATCCTTACTAAAAACTACAATGTACTAAAACTATCCAACACTCCACTCACTTACCTAAACCATGCTATATAAAAAGACCTACAATAAAAACAGCTATCTACTAGGGGAAGGGAAGAAGGGTCCATTTGGCTCATTCTGCCCCTCACTGTCTTTGCACGGTCTGCTTGATTTCCCGGAACAGGATGAGCATACTGTCCATCTTGTGTTTCAGGCTGGTGACATGAAACTTTAGATTTGCTATTTCTTGACGCATGTCCTGCTCGATGTCCTGTGACTGTCCTTGGCATGTGTGACTGCTGGTGGAGGTCAATGGTCCTGCTCCTGCAGACCCACCCTTGTCTGCACCCTGCCCCTTGCTGGTGGTAGCTGTTTCCATTGTGGCCCACATTGTGGAAAGGCCCACCTGATCCTGATGCCATCTCCTTCTCAAAGGTCTTACCCATCTTCCTGAAGGCATTGTGCATTTTCCGAATGTGCTTGTAACGGTCCTCCCTAAGCTGGTGCTGTTTTTTTCAGCTGGGTTCATGTTCCCTACAAGCCATGTAAATACTGTCTAGAGACATCACATGTTGCACTTTACGGGGCTTATTTACGAGGCTCCTGTGCCGCTGCAGCATCATTTGTTTTATGGTGAGGTGGCGTAAAAACAACTCCAAATCTACAAAGTGACGCTAGAGTTCTCTAGCTTAATTTTTCACCCCTGGTCACCAGCTACCAGCAATAATATGCATGGTAGGCATTCCTGGGCAAAAATCCACACAGAACGGACGCAGTGAAATTAACAACATTTCACTGCATCATTCTGCAACTTCACTATGTCAGAATTGTAATGCCTGCTCAGACCAGGCATAAAAGTGACGAAAGGCTTTTTCCTATGGGAGCCTTCCTCGTATTGCTGGAGTGGTGTAATTTTTTTTACCCTAGTCCAGCAATACGTCAGTTTAGCACAACAGATGTGTCAGAATTTCTGACGCATCTATGGAATCATGCGCCATGGAGCTCTGTATAGTAATTAGAGTACATCCATGCTATCGGTAGGGAATTGTTCAGCAGCGCAAGAAATGTGACGCATCAGAGCCGATGCATCAGTTTGTTGTAAATGAGGCCCTACGAATCCTAAATGCATCTCGAAGGTCAAAGTAAACATACATCTGCACAATATCTATCATCTACCAATTTACCATGGTCAAAGTACCAAAGCTAAGCAAATACTGCATAATAGCAATGCACCCTCGTAAAACATCTAGGCATGACCATGTCAGCATTGAGTATGCTTAGGAACAATGCTGTGTTTTGACCATGGTACTGCACACACTTCATGTTGTATTGATAATCAGTATCCCTTCTGCATCCTGCAATGCCCTTCATTTCATTGTATTAGCCAAAGTAAGATGAGCAAGAACTGCAAATTACATGTATTGTGTCACAACAATGGGTGTCTAATATGGCAAGGACACATATCTGGACACATAGCTACATAAAATCTACATGTGCCAGGTATCATATGTGATAATGGAGGGTAGATAGCTCACTAACATCATATGTGATATATGAACCAACTCCTATATGAAGTCCTGTTAGTACATGGTGGGCTGTGCCACAACTTCTTGCATACTCCCCGAGTAGCTACATGTGTCCTACTGTGCAGCCATTGCCTGTTCATAGCTGTCAGACATACATGTCTCCTCGCTGCACACCAACACTCAGCTCAACCATTTGATAGGTGTGTATGCATGCCCTACATCTCACCTGCATGGGGATCTTGGGATGGTAATGGCTAATGCTGTTCATAGTATGATCCTGTTTGCAGTACATTTTGGAGACCATCATGGCCAGCACTATCTGAAGATCAATTGGGCATTGACATGTTGTATGATTATGCTGTGCAGACATTCATCTGGTCCAACACACATTGCCATATCTGTGAAGATGACAAGGATAGCAATGTGTATTGGTCCAACAAAGAGTATGAGGAATCACACCACATGAGTGGTCACTTCTACTGCATTACCAAGTGTGGAATGTTGATGTCTGTCCTGGTACACTTAGGACCTTATTCACAAGCAACTCAGTCCTGAAAAAACATCTTTTTCTGTGATGGTCCTTTGGCACACACAGCAGGAACATAATTTGAAACCTACATGGCCTTACTGTCATTATTGCGTTGAGACTCATCCCCCTGTGTGGAAGAGACATACACATCCAACACAGATTGCACTGTGAGCAACAACAGAATCTCTGTGCATTTAAAAACATTTTGTTTGGTACACCATTACCTGCCATGTTCTCCTTTGAATCCACCACCACATATGTGCACAGATAGTGTCACTTTGGTCATTGCTCTTGGTCACACCAGTAAACATGTGGCCTCTCAGTGATAGGAATCAGATCTTCCTTGACATTAGTAAGAAGAAACTGCACATCCAGGACACAACCTCTTCCATCCAGTCTATATTCATATGTAACATATGGAGTTTGATTTGGAATATGTGCACTTTGAACACAACATTGTGCAAAGCATACAACATCACACACAATCCTTGCACTACCCATTAAACATACAGGATGACACTCACTGGTAGCATCCGGGTCACTGAAGCTCTCAACCGCTCCAGCTGAGTAAAGATTTGGTCCACGTTCAAGACATAACATGAGACATTGCACTGTGATTGCAGAAAAAAAGAACACTATGATCACAGATTTAACATTACCCACAAATTGCAAATGGCTATGGAACCCTCCTGGTTGTAACAACTTAAATGGCTCATTTGACATGCCTCAATGATATAATTTGGTATGGCAGGCTGACATGTACACACATATGAAGAAACAATACATACATCTCTTGGACAACTTGTTGAATTGTCATTGTCATTTCAAATGACTCAATACCCCAATATTTCACAAGGGTAGCAGTGTTTCATGTCACCCTGCACCAAAATGACTCACAGACCATACTCAGCTAGGACTAGCAACATCAGTATCTGTCATTGCTGCTTAGTCGTAAACATTGAACATACATGTTGTGTCCATCCCCAAAGTTCAATATGTTTAAATCAGACATGCACATGTGTGAGATATATTCAGATATGAGACAGTCAGCATGTCAGAACTATGTATAGAGTTACAAACATCATGCCTCCTTTACCTGTGACATGACCAACAGGATTGTCTCAAAATAGGACAGAGTTATAAAAAGCATGTCCCCCAGGACAGCACAAGTTATCAAATGTCTTGGCAGCAGGCCATGTATTGTAAAGGTGCACACTTCCTCAGGTTGCACAAAGCACATCTGTTAACATGTGCACTGTGGTGTTAACAGAGAAAGTGTACACCAGGTATGCTAGGGCGACTTCTCATTGTGGGCACATGACAGCCCAGTATTCAGAAGCTTCTGTGTCATGTTTTCTCTATAACAAATCTTTTTTGTGAGGTGATGGCATTTGTGCGCTGATACGTATGACCCACTGACACTATGGGCTTTATTCATAGGCCTAAGCAGCACACTGCACCACTGGAACATCATTATCTTGAAGTTTTGGTGGCACAGTGTGCCAGCCCATGTTCACAAGGCTGGGAATGCACCAGATTCCTATGCTACCTCAGGAATGCCATTACAGTGGAACAATGATGAGAAATTACATAATTGCTCCACATTTTTCCTCTTCCCATGTGTGCTGCATTCTACAGCACACATAGACAAAGGACAATGCCATTAATGATTGTTTATGTGCAAGAAAGTGTCCCTTCCTGCGCATAAACAATCATCCCTGTAAACCATACACCTTTGCACCATGGCATAAGGGTGCCTGAGTTGGCGCTGGATAGCAATTTGTACAACAGTGCAAGGGACAAGGACAGGAATGTGCCATATCTCATAGATATCGAACATTGCTGCTCTTTTATTTGGATGCAGGGCAGAGGAGCAGCATGACTTGTCGCCCTATCCTGCATCAAAACTTATGCCACCAGACATCTAAATGCAAGTGCAATCTAATGATTAATTCACGAAGTATGTGTACTTACCAACAGTTTCACAGACTTCTATTCTGAGGTAGTCAACAAGGTCACATTCCCTGCTGAATATGTTCGCCCAGCAATGCTTCAGCTGGTGGGTTGTCCGTTCCACCTTCAATAGCCATTGCATGTGGAAGCGGACCTTCTCCCACTGCAGCTTCCTTGCTCCCATCTTATAATCCATTATAACATGTCCCCCCACGGTCACAATGTTGGGCAGGTAGTGCGTCAGCAGCCAAAGGAACCCTCCAAACTCCTGGTTTTCACCCTTCCCTTACCTGACATATCCCTCCACAAACACACTATGTACAATACACAACAAAACTCAAAACTACCTCCAGCTACCCCTAAGAACTATATTACACCAAAGACATAAACCCCACAAAGCACAATACAATACAATACAAAATCCAAACACAAAGGACAATCGAGGCATGAGGGCCACAACTGGGACAGCAGACAGCAGGATAGACTCCAACAGCAGCACTCCTCTCTCCAGCAACATCACAGCACACAACACAACCTCTCCCAAGCACAGACACAAGGACTGTGTGTTGAAGAGAAAGTGAAAGTTTCTGGTTTACAGCATGGCAGATCCATTGCATCAATTCCTCGGCAGATGTGGCACATTTTCAGCCGATGCAGCAATTTTCTTGACACTTCATGCCAATGCTTGGATTTTGCAGAAGGCATGACAAACCACCATGAAGAAATTCAGGTGCATCATTTTTGACTGATGCAATGACTGAAAAAACACGCAATAGGGTCTTCAGTCTATTTTTTTGATGCAATGAGGAAAATATGTGGATTTATGTATAGTGTAATGTGGAATGCATGTAAAAAGTAATAGGAGTTTCTGTGTTGCCTGTGAATAGTTGGGTTTACCTACTACCTGTCTTTCTATGTGTACCATGTGTGTGTTGGGAGGTTACACATGTGAAATTGAAGGCATTACTAGGATTAGACTAGGCATAGGGCTAAATCTCTATGTTTGATTAATGGCACACCTTTGAATGGTTGCAATATGTGCCATCTATGTTTTGGCACCTGTTTCATTTGCTTAAAATGCCCCCAAGGTTGCTGCAAACTTTCCCTGAAATGGGTTCAGCACACCATCATCTAGGACAGCGCAGGCATCTGTCAATCTGTGCTATGTCCGAAGGTGCAGAGAACAGGCTGTCAGGCAACTTAGGGGGGGGGGGTGCAGCTCAAAACATTAACTGAGCCTGTAGTCCCACATCTTACATACAGTGTACAGTCCAAATTAGCATATGGTTCATATTGGCATGTTCCCATACACCCCTGCACAAGTGGGTATACCCTCTTTTGATGCCACAGCCACTGTAAGTGTCCCTAAGCCACAGCTTTGTCATGATTGTCGGCACATACACATGCAGCACCTTCAGGCATTTCTGGAGACCCCAGGGGACTATAAAGTGTGTGCAAAAGGCAATTGTGCACCTGCAGTACTTATCCCACAAACAAATTGGAATAAGTACCAGGTCACTTAAGGCGCCATTTTCAAATGGTTTAACATGTGAATGTGCCCTTAGCAGTCCATTTCAAATGATTTGTGTTGCACATGATTTTCTCCCATGCTGATGGTGCAACGGTAGACAACCATGCATGCCTATGCGTGACCTCTGATATACTAATTACAGCAAGGAAGCATACATCACACCATTGCTAGACTCTGCATCAAGGTGGTGTTGCTTGTGCAAAGCAGTGGGTGTACACCTGCAATACCCATGTAGTTTAAGCTTGTGAGAGCGGGACTCACGTGGATCAGACTCAGTCCCAAACTTGTCAAACATCCATAGTATAGCCTAAACAAGGATGTATCAATTGATGTGGCCTTGGCCCATCTGTTTCAAAGTGTCCTGCATTCTGTTGCTCACATTGGCCATGTTGGACTGTAATGCAAATTGACAGCAGATTGTGTTTATATTTGAGCCTCTTTCGACAGCCCCATGTTGACATCTACATTTTTACATTGGTCATCCATATTAACCATGTGGGTTGTCTAGCACTGATGAACCAACAAGGTACCTGAAATACACCCATTACACTGAGTTAAATTTGTGAGCCTCTAGGACTGTGTTTAGTTACTCCATAGCTATGAGCTCAGGATGATCCACATAGTTGAAATTTGCATGGCCTCATGGATTTTGTTGAGAGACGTTTGCCGCCAGATGGTCCATGAGAGGGATGACACCAGTGTCATAGGCTTGTGGTACCTAGGCTCATATCTTTATGACTTGCCATCCTAGGAGAGGCCTCTAGCAGGCTGAGATTTAGCCTACAGGAAAGAAAATCTTATTTCTTCTTTTCTGTATTTCTTATCATTAATCCAGCAGTAGCAGGCTGTTGAATTTCTCATTACCAATCTTTTGAGTCCTTTCATGACACATTTAGCGCCTTCCCAGCAATATTTGTGCTTATGGAGAATGTCGCCATGTTAGCCTATGGAGCTACATAACGACACGGATGAAAAATGAAATGTGCAGTTTTTCCCTCACCAGGGCATATAAGACATTTTGTGTAATGTCCCAGCTTATATTAACATGGCTCTCCACCACTGGGGCACAGAGGGCAGACCATAGGGGTGATCTATCTGTAAAAATACGGTAGATTACCACTTTGGAAGTAAAGTTATTTCCAAAGTCAATTCTGCACCTATTTTACTTTGTGAAAACAGTCTGCAAGGTAGAGTTGCAGTTAAAAATGACAGGAGCCAACACAGAAGTGCACACTCCAGTATATAAAATCTACTGGGCCACTAAACTTCCCTGCCCTTTTATATACTAGGGATTTATAGGTAGTTTGAATCCCCTTTGCCCTATTATCTACTAGGGGCTTACAGGCGCCTGTCATTGTCAATTGTAGTTGTACCTATTTACCATATACCTTTTATTCAGAGCTCTGACCATGGCTCTGGTTAGCAGACCCAGGGTGCAGTCAGGGTCATTTACCACCATTATCAGTCAGAATAAGTGGGGCAAACATGCTAAAAGGATGGCTTTCTCACACTGTGAATAGGCATGCAAATTACATACACACTGGTTGTGCTTATATGTGTTTTTTTACATGGGTACCAAAATTAATTTAGTCATGACCTTGTGACATTGTGAAAGTGAATCACACATGTGCCAAACATAGTTTCCAGTACATGGTACATCATCCAAGTTGGTGCTACTGATGGTACATTTTTAACTTGTCTTCATCTTCCTCATCGTCTCGCCCTTCCTGCTCCTCATTGTCATCGTGCCATGGGACATTTGTCCATGCACAAATATTCAGCAATATGCGGCACACTAGTAATATTTTAGAAACCATTGTAGAGAGTCCAGTATTTGGCACCCAAAAATATCCTGACTCCTGAACTTTTACTTGTGTACTAAGGAAGTCCTCTCCACAATGTACTCAGTCCTTTTTCGGACCAAAACAGGGCTTTGCTGAGCTTCCACATTGGTTTGTTTATGAGAATTGCTCACCCACAGCTGCACTCTATGGCCCTCATTACAACTCTGGAGGTCGGTGATAAAGTAGCAGTAATACCGCCAACAGGCTGGCGGTAACTACCGCCAAATTATGACCATGGCGGTGAGAACTCAGATAGACAGCCACTTTACCACAGTGACCATCAGGGCAGAAACAACAGCCACGACGGCGGTCGCCGCCTACAGCCAGGTGGAAGCCAATGTTCCACCCACCATATTATGAGACAGGAAACCGCCACCTTTTCCGGGACGGTACCAATGACATGAAAAGCCTGATGGAAACAGACCTCAGAATGGAAACAACTCACCTTTGGAGACACAGGGAACAACCATGCCACCATGGAGCCTGAGCTGCATGTCTTCCCAATGATTTTCTAAGTGCTGCTCCACCATGAACACCAACGACGGTGAAGACGACAACAGTGAGTAGAGCCACCTAGCACATAAGGAGGGGGGAGGAAAAAGAGAGTGACACACATGCAACACACACACACCCACCCCTAACACCATACACACAATCAGCTGCATTACTAAAACATATTTACCGCATACCTTAGATGAATAATTCAAGGACAACACGTTTTAGCAAAAGTGAATGTAATGAGAGCAACACAGTATAAATAAGAAAAAGGCAATATAACTGGCATCTATAAATGTACAGTTCAAGGGACACTGCCTAGTCCCCAGTGTGCGTGGGCCACAGGGCCACAGGACAAAGTCCAAGGCCCCACTTGTCACCTGCATCAACACAGAGAGAGCACTGGAGGGTCATCAGTTGGCAAATAGGCAGGCACCTCAGGGGGACGGGGACGAGGGACAAGGGGGCACCTCATCCGGCAGATGGAAAAAGACCACTGGTTCTAGAAGGGCAACATTCCCTTTGCTTAGTCCTGGGGAGTGCAAGGCCACAGTCTCTCAGGTGGGTGATTTGTCCACATGCTCTGGAGGGGGCAACATGCCCATTGCTTGTTCCTGTGGAGTGATGGGCCACAGTCTCTCGAGTGGGTGTTTCGCCCCCTGGTACTGGAGGGGGCATTGTGCCCTGTGCTCTTGATCCTGGGGAGGCTGGGGTTGGTGGGTGTCTTACCCACTGGTTCTAGAGGGGACATCGTGCCCTGTGCTCTTGATCCTGGGGAGTGCAAGGTCACAGTCTCTCAGGTGGGTATCATACCCACTGGATTTACAGGGGGCAAGCCGCACAGCAGCCCATGGAAGCAGGACTACATTCCGTCCGCCGGCGGTGACGGCTGCTCAGTGGTGGTAGTGGTGCTGCTGCAGCCTCTGGTGGGGGGAGGCTCCTGCCCATCCCCTGCAGCCTCGGACGGCTGCACAACCATGGTTGGTGGTGGGGGCTCCGTCAGAGTCCCTGCCCCAGGCCTCATGTCCTTCCTGCCTACTGGAGCTGGCTCCCTGTTCTTCCTGGCAGCAGCTGGGACTGGATCCTTGCCCTTAGTGGCAGCAGCTAGGGCTGGCTCCTTGCCCTGCGAGGCCGCTGCTGCGGCTGGCTCCCTGCCCTTCCTGGCAGCAGCTGGGGCTGGTTCCTTTGTCTACCGGGTCGCAGGTGGGGCTGGCTCCTTGGCCTTCCGGGCCGCAGCTGGGGCAGGCACCCTTTCCTTGAGTCTGCCTGGTGCAGGCTCCTTCACCCCCTGGACATGTGCCCTGGATCCTTTCCCACCTGGAGTGGGTATGGAGACTACTGGGCCCGTGAACTGGTTGGTTGAGGTGCTTGCCTGGGTTTTTGCCACCCTGGCCAGACGTGAAGGACAGGGTTGGGGTAGGGAAGAGGTCAATGGTGGATAGGAACAGTTTTCTACGGACATTGGGGTGGGAAGAGGGAGAAGGTTTGGGAGTGGAGGAAGAGGGAGTGGTTGTAGGAGGTGTCTGCTGAGTTTGGGTGCAGGTACATGGTCTGGATGCTGTTGTGAGTTGGATGGCTGTTGGTTGTCTGAGTTCTTGCGTTTCTGTACCTTGGGGGGGAAGACACAGTGTGCAGAGGACACAGGGAATATGTGCATGGCTGTTGTGGAGGTGTCTGCCAGTGAGGTGTGTGTTCTGCTAGGTGTGGTGGTGATGCAGGTAGTGGATGATGGTATAGTGCATGGAGGTGTGAGTGTAGACGGAACTGGGAAGGAGGTGGAGGAGAAGGAGGAAGGAGAGACAGTGGAAACTGTGGATGTTGGTATGTCTGCATCTGTATGGTATTTGTGTAAGTGCCTGTGTGATGAAGTGCAATGCTTGTGTTTCCCTGAACCACTCTTGTGTGTTGTCTTGTTTGCATGCTCGTCTGCTGTGCGCTTGGGATAGGTTGGGGTTGAGGAGAATGGGATTGAGAAGAGGACGTTGGCGGGGGAGGGTGGAAACAGGGACAATGGCTGCCATCAGAGAGGAGGTCAGAGCCTGGATTGATCTGTGTTGGGCCACCAAGCCAGTGTGAATGCCCTCCAGGAATGCATTAGTCTGTTGCATCTGGGCTGTCAGCACCTGGATGGTATTCACAATGGTTGACTGCCCTACACAGATGGATCTCAGGAGGTCAATAGCCTCCTTACTCAGGACAGCAGGGCTCACTGGGGCAGGGCCTGAGGTGCCTGGGGTGAAGGAGATGCCCACCTTCCTAGGTGAGCGGGCACGGGCAACTCGATGAGGGGCTGCTGGGAGGGCGGTGCTGGTATGGGGGTGGCAGCTGTACCTGTACCTGGGGTGGTCACAGAGGTGTCCGCCACCACCAGGGAGCTTCCATTGGAGGAGGTATCAGAGTCAGTATTGTCCCCTCCAGTCTCTGCCGTGGTGCTCCCCTCGCCCTCCGTCCCACTGGTGCCCTCACCGTCGGTGGACTCTGCCTCCTGGGTCCTGTGGGATGCAGCTCCCCCATCACCAGTGCCTCTGCTCCTCTGCCAGTTGATGCTAATACACATAAGGACAGGGTGACAAAACAAAAAGGGGGGAAGAGAAAAAGGATACACTTGGTCAATGGTTGCACCAACACCATCGTTGGCGTACACACCACGCTCACACTCAGGGAAGAGCCCTGCGCACTATGCATTGTACTACCAGCTATATTGCTAGCCACCAAGGCATCGGGAGGGGCACACCCTGCCAAATGCAGCACACCTGGGATCCGTGCAGCCCTGACCAGTTGTGGATGACTACGAGCTAGTTAGTACGATTATCCCTACAGGACTCTTGCCACCAGGGGACCTATGCTGCAATGTCAGGCCTGGCTAGGGGCACACACTGACACACATCCCCCGCCCGGTTACCACACTACTGTGAACAAGTTGTAATGATGGGCACTGTACTCACTCCCTTGTGGCTGCTGTGATGCCCTCAAGTGCCCATCCAGCTCAGTATAAGCCACCGCCAGTATGCGAGCCATCAGGGGGGTTCAGGGTTCGACAGACACCCCTTCCTCGTTGGGAGGCCATCCCCAGCTGGGCCTCCGCCATCTTTCGTGCCCAGCGTCTCAGGTTCTTCCACTGTTTCAGCAGTGAATGCTCCGCCTGCCAAAGACCCACAGGGTCCACAAGTCCTTTGGGATGGCAAGCCATATACCCTTTTTTTGATGGGCGCTGACCTGCAGAGGAAATAAACACAGGGAAAAAAATAGTCATACAGTCCTGCCTGTTACACTTATGGCCCACCAGACCCCTTCACAGCACCATTTGCACACACATGGCCCAACACACAAACAATCCACCGCCCAAGGTCATCCACCCATCCCCCTTACACGAGGCCTTCACACACACCACTCCATGCATTAATTCCACATACATCGTGCACACACCTGTTGGTCTGGAAGCCCATACAGCAGTCCATACTGGGATAGGACCCCATCCACCAGTCTCTCCAACTGAACTTGAAGGTCAGGTAGCAAGTGAGTGATCAGATATAAAAGGGTGGTCACGTCCACGGGGGTGCATACCGTCACCACCAGCGTACATCACCATTTGCCACTGTAACCTATAGGGCCCACTGTTAACCAATGAGGAGTTGCATGGCGATTCATGACTGCCTCCCGCAACAGTGCACAACATCACCGGAATAACATAACTTCCACTTGTCCCTCCACACACGATAGGTAGACGCCATTTTAAGGGGGTTGGGAGGCAGGGCCTGGATAATAACTGCACCACAGTTACATTTAGACCTACAGGACAAATCCCACTTACCCATTACAAATTAAAAGCATGTTCTGTTGTAGCACGATTGTTCAGTTTGTGACCGGCTCATCATTCTTTTGCCCCATAACTTGCTACCCCTGCAGATGAATAGGAGATGGAGACATACCCCTATGTACAGACCCCTGGTGGACTTGACAACCATGGAGGTCAGGCACATCCTCCTCACCTAGACAGGGCCACAATCACAGAGCTGTGTGCCCAATTGGAGCCTGACCTGATATTTGCTATCCGTCACCCCACTGGGATCCCCCCTCTTGTGCAAGGTCTATGTGTGTTCCATTTCCTGGCAACTGGCTCTTTCCAAGTGACAGTGGGCTTGACAGCAGGAATGTCACAGCCAATGTTCTCAATAGTGCTGACCAGAGTGTTGTCTGCCCTGATTAAACACATGTGCAGCTACATTGTTTTCCCCAAGTGGAGGATTTGGCCACAGTGAAGGCACATCCTCAACATAATTGGTGCAATTGTGCAACTCACATTGCATTTGTCCCCCCCGGGCAGAATGAACAGGTGTTCAGAAATCGTAAGAGTTTCCACTCCATGAATGTACAGATGGTGTGCTTGGCAGACCAGTACATCTCCCATGTCAGTGCTAAGTATCCTGGATCGGTGCATGATGCCTTTATCCCGAGGAATAGCAGCATCCCAAATGTGATGGGCCAACTACAGAGGCAAAGGGTGTGCCTAATAGGTAAGCCCTGGTTCCCACTCAGTAGATGTTAGTGTATGGGTATGTTGTGGGCCAAATGGGATAGTGTGTGGCTAAATATTGTCCCTCCATATTCGCAGGTGACTCTGGTTACCCCAACCTATCATGGCTACTGACCCCTGTGAGGAATGCCAGGACAAGGGCTGAAGAATGTTACAATGAGGCACATGGGCGAACAAGAAGGATAATTGAAAGAACCTTTGGCCTCCTGAAGGCCACGTACAGGTGCCTCCATCTAACTGGTGAATCCCTGTGCTACTCACCCAAGAAGGTCTGCCAGATAATCGTGGCATGCTGCATGTTGCACAACCTTGCCTTGAGACGCCCTGTGCCTTTTCTGCAGGAGGTGGAGGCTGGTGATTCACTCGTGGCAGCAGTGGACCCTGTGACAGTAAGGATGAGGAGGCAGAGGATGAGGATGAGGACAACAGAACAGCGGTGATATGACAATACTTCCAATGACACACAGGTAAGACAGTGTTACTTCACATTTCATTGTAATTATTTTGTATATCTTTGGTACTGGCATGCTGTTATTTCTCATTTCTATGCCCACTTACTGTACCCTTTGGCAATTCGTTTTACAGATGTGGGTGTCCCACTATCGCTCCTGGTGTGATCACTGCAGCAAACTACAGGTCTTTCCTATGTGAACAATTACTGTACAGTGAATAGCAATGTTTGTATCTGTTTAAATGAATATATACTTTAAAAATGTAACATACTCCATACTTGTTTTGTTTCCAAGGGGTATTGAAGTGCTAAGAAGAAGAGGGGCAAGTGCTTTGGGATGGGGTGCTGATGGAGGAAAGTCCAGGGTATATATCCAATCTATTTGTAGCACAGGTGCAGTGTCCATGGGGACATAGGAAGGGGAGCAATGACAGTTCAAGGTGGAAAGGGTGACAGAGTGGGACACAAGGGTGACAATCAGGACAGTCTCATTTCCTGGTGGGGGCCTTGGCAAGTGTCTCTGGCTACTGCCTGGATCGCAGGGAACGTTTGCGGGGTGGTTTACCTCCTGCAGGGGAAGGGGTGCTGGTGGCCTGTTGGTCCTGTGGTGGGGCTGCCTGTCCATTAGCGGCAGTGGAGGTGGAAGGCAGTTCAGATGGATGGTTAATGGCAGGTGCCCGCTGTTGTGAGACTGCCTGCAGTCGCCATCTGGTCCATCGTGACCTGGGAATGTTGGTAGGCTCCCAGGATCGCGGTAAGTGCCTCCTGAAGAGTTGGGTCCCTGGGCCTGTCCTCCCCCAGCACACAGCATTCCTCCCAGTTTCCCTGTTGGCCTGTGTCTCTGTCCCCTGAAATGTGTGCCCACTGCCACTGACCCAAGGTCCCTGATTGTCTTGTGTGCGAGGTGTGGCCTGCGGTCCCTGTAGAGATGGACACAGTGCTGATTGACATGTCCTGGGGACAGAGGTGTGGGTACGCTGGGTGGGTGCTGTGGTGTTGTTTCCTGATGGGGAAGGCTCTGTGGTGGTCTGTGACTGGGCATGGGTAACCGGCTATCCAGTGGTCGCTGATGGGCTAGGTAGATCGTCCAGATCCTGAAGACCAGAGTTACTTTCATCACTGTGGACCTCTTCTGTTGGAGGACTGGATAGTGCTGGCACCTCCTCGCCGGTGACATTGGCTGGGGTACCTGTGGGGATATAAATGATGTGTTGTGGATTATGTGTATGACATATTGTACATCCCTGGCTTCCCCTCTGTGGTAGGATTTGCCCTGACTCTCACTTTTCTATGTTGGGATTGTTAGTTATCTATGCTGTGCATGCTTTAGTGATGAGTGTCCATGCAGGGTTGTGAGGGGTGTACATGCATTGGTACAGCATGCAAGGCTTGACATTGGGACAAGTGAGATGTGATGGTGGAGTGTGTGGGATGTAGTGGAGTGATGGGAGTGAGGGTGAGGGTTTGTGATGGCATGCAGGTAGGGTGGTGATAATAGTAGAGAGTTGACTTTCCAGAGTCCAGTCCTCCTCCTACTCCGGCCAGGCCCTCAGGATGCAGTATTGCCAAGACTTGCTCCTTCCATGCTGTGAGTTATGAGGGAGGAGGTGGGGGTCCACCACAGGCCCTCTGTATTTCGAGCTGGTTTCTTTCTGCTATGGAACATACCTTCCCACATAGGTCATTCCACCTCTTCCTGATGTCATCCCTTGTTCTGGGGTGCTGTCCCACGGCGTTGACCCTGTCCAGATTCTCCGCCATAGCTCAATCTTCCTAGCTATTGATATCTGCTGCACCTGTGCTCCAAATAGCTGAGGCTTTACCCTGACAATTTCCTCCACCATGACTCTTAGCTACTCCTCTGTGAAATGGGAGTCTCTTTGTGGTGCCATGGGTGTTATGTGAGGTGTATTGGAGAGGGTGTGTTGGGTAATGTGTTGGGTTGTGTGATGTGGAGTGCGTGAGTGGTGAATAGGTGTAAGTGGTGTGTGACACTAGTCATGTCAGGTGTCTCTCTAGTGGCAATGACTTGTAATCGTAAAGGGTTGTGGGTAATGTGGGTGTGTGTTTTATAGTGGTGTGGGTGTGTGGGTGTGGTGAGTGTATGGGTGTCAGGTGTGTGGGTTTGAATTATCCAATGTGGTATTGTTTTGTATGTGGGTGTCCATTGTGAGCGCGGTGGTATGTACCGCCAATGGTTTACCACCATTGAATTTACGCGGTGGTGATTCGTGGGTCATAATGTGATTGGCGTTGTTATGTTTGTGTATCAGTGTGGGTTTTGATACTGCCACTTTATCACTGACCTTTGGACTGGCGGATTTGTGTATGTGGATGAATTCTGTCTGATTGGGGTGTGTGTGTCATAATACAGTGAACGGATATCTGCCGCCGCAGCAGTAAGTTGCCAGCCGTCAGCGTGACGGTAAGCCGGATTTACTGCCAATGTCATAATGAGGGCCTAAGATATTAAAGGCATTTTTTTACATTTCTGTGCCTCAAATTACTTATAAAGTAGCAGCATCCACAAAATGCCCCAGTCACTTCTTTTGAGTGTGTGGAGTAGACAGGGTCTCAAATGGCCTAAAGTGGGAGACTACTTTCCTATTGCATAGAGGAAAACTGTCTGCCCACATCTTCCTCTGGTCTCCTACAAACCTGTTTAGATGCAAGAACATTGTTTTTTAAATCAACAATGGGCACAGAATACATCTGCACAAGTCAAATGCTTGAAAAATACTTTCCTGATGTGTATAGACAAGTATTCTTCCCAGATGGCCAGTGGTGTTTCCCGAGCTTGCCTTGCGCCCATCAAAGCTCTGCTTGTATGTGTCAAGTATCAACATGCATTAAGTACGTATACTCTGGGCGCTATCAGGTGTGGCTGGGAAAATGAACTTTGCCTAGTATATTCCAATAAGTTGTTTGTTGTGAGGGTTTGGAAAGAGCTATCATCTTGAAATGTAATTTGCTTGGAAATACTTCACGGTGTTTAAACAAAGGTTAATCTCCTACCACTTTCTCTTAAAAACACCAAGCAGTGCTTATCTATTTGAGTTTGTGGTAGCTGCTGAGTTTACAAAGGCTTCTGTATTAATGTTGAAAAAATGGATGGAAACTCAGACATAAGAATGAAAATAGCATGCCCTGTATATCTTGAGAGGAGAGGGTTTGGACTATTTTGGGGCAATAAAATAAAATATATATATATATATATATATATATATATATATATATATATATTGATAATTGTTGATATTTGCAAAGCAATTGTAAAAGGTATATATTTCTCTAAAATAATCAATTTACATAACCAATGATACTGTAATTTATATTATCTTCTTAATCAATACATATTCCCTTTATAATCAAAATTGGTCAGGTGACACATGGCTAAAGATAACCAAAATCTGCAGAAGCTTTGGATTATACACCCTAATTGAACCCATCTTCAGCCAAATGGTGATGGCCTGTTGCTCTTTGGGTGCCACAGTAAATGTAGTAAATTTGAAATTCAACAAACTGGACATGGAGGTAGTAACATCACAAAATGTGGCATGGTTTGTAGCATCCCCACTTGCTGACTCTGTCATTTGGCTCAGCATGAGAGCGAGTACCCTTAATTTAGCAAATTTATCGGAAAACGTACCCTTCTTTTTGGAAGAATCAATGACAAGATCTCCTTACAGGGCTGGTAGAAATTATTTGTTTGACTACTTGTATTGCGAGGGACTTATCTGCACTCATTATCTCCTGGAACAGTTGTCAAATTCTTTGACTTAGACTGTTTACTTCAAAGATTTGCTCTACTTTTGTTGCAGGAGACTTGAATGTGAGATAGCCGCCCCATTCAAAGGTATGTAGTATTTGATAAATTAGCTTCAACGTAGATGTAGGGCTTCTATGGCAGAAAGTGGTCTTCTAACTCTCAAATCAACACAGGTTATAAAAAGAGCTATAGAATTAGCAGTCAGTTGTACTTGGTGTTTGGCTTGCCTGGAGGAAATTCCTTTCAGCCGTTAGACTGAAATCACCTACATCAACAACTGCCTTTCTTACAACCAACCTACCCAGGGACCTCCGCTCAGCCTCCCTCACCCAGCCATTCCCACGTTCCCCACATCCTCCATTACACTGCGTCTGGTCACTCCTTCTCCCACATCGCCACCTGATCTGGGAACAACCTCCCCCTCCACCTGGGCACCTCCCCTTCCCTGAAGGACTTCAGGAAGCAGCTCAGAACTTGGCTCTTCAACAGCCAGCAACAGCCTGACAAGGTCAGGAGCACTCCCTAGCACCTGGGGACCCCCTGGGTTGAGAAGCTAGTGCTATATAAAACTCATTGATTGATTGATTGATTTGATTGAGACAATTATTTTGATAAACATATTTATTAATTTTCAAAATTAATTGTTATACAATCATTTGCTATCCAGGGGCTATGTCAGTCTTTGAGGTGATTTAAACTTAAGAGTATAGAAACCTTTTAGACTTAAAGTTGGAAGGTTAAGGGGCAGATCTATGAAAAGTGGTGCTGCACCACTTTTCTTGCACCCCTTAGTGCCCCCCTAACGCCACCATGTGTGCGCAGTATTTAACATACGGTGCATCATGGCAGTATTTAGGGAACTAGCGTCAATATTTTTCACACTAGTTTGGCTGTTTGAAGGATTAGTGTCAAAAATGTTGACTCTAATCCTGGAAAGTACCCAGCAGGCGTTAAAGTTGCTGAAAAAATGACGCAAAGAAATCTCTTAGATTTCTTTGTGCCATTTTTTCTGCACCCCTAATGGGGTACCGCCCCGTTACATACATTGCATGCTGCAGGTATAATGTGGCACAAGGGGTTACAAAGTGGTGCAATGCATGCATTGCTTTACTTAGTAAATATGGCACAGCATTTTTGGCCATCTAATGCCACATTAGTGTAAAAGAAAAATGATGCTAATGTATCGTTAGATGGGGCTAGGACCTCTTAAATCTGGCCTCTTATATCTTGGTCAAACACGCAGTGAGGTACCTTTTCTATATTTGCTCAGTCAGCAAATGGATGACAAATGGGGTTAACATTGGACTACGAATTCTGTCTTGATTTAATGGCCATTTCCATTACGTCCATCCTGCTAAACTATCATTTTGTTATGCTTTTCTCTAGCACCTATTCTTTTTCATTTTTAATAGCAGGATTATTTGGTAAATGTGATAACTCAAGTGTTTCGCTAGAAAGGAGTTTGATCATTTGGCCCCTCAAGATGATTACGTAAAATCTTAGCCTGTCAATCACAAAAATGCTTTAGCAGCACAGGTGTATTATTCACAGCAGGTATGTACTCATTAAGATCTGGCTTTCCTAAATATATTGGCAGACCTGGAAGTTTCCTTTGGAGAATGCAGGGTTTATGAGTTTCTCCTACATGGGTATATGTGTAATTGTCATTTACTTGTGTGTCATGTGAACACCATCTCTTCACTGAACTGTTAACTAGCATCCAGGTTACATGTTATGCTTGGTTTCTGAAATCAGTACTGAGACAAACAAATATTTTGGTATGCACTTTTTGAAGTGATTCTTCTGAAATTAAATGTTCTTTGTGAAGCACTCTGCTGTTCCTCCAAACTAAGGTAAACTGAACAGCCTCAAATAAACAGAATATTAAAGGAAGAAAAGACCTAAATCTCAAGGTAGTAAGGGGACTTTAGAGAATGACAAGGCACATGGTAATGATTAATCTATTATTGAATAGTAGAGGTAGAAATATTGTGTCTCATTAACATGAAAAGATTGCAAGATTAACTGAATAAGGATTCAAGATGTAAAATGAAGAGGGAGGATGTGTAGCAAGAGAAGAGGATCAGCCTGATGACAAAGCCTTAGGAAGACACACTTGTGCTGTAGTGGACTTCCCCATTTACACTATTTTTCTTACATAATCATTTTCAATTCTTCCTTGTAGCTTTTTCAGATTTCACTTTTTCATTCAAATTTAAACTCTCTTTTCATCCCATTCATATCTTTAGTTTGCTGTTTTTTCATTGCCATGTTTGATTTCGTTTCTTCGTGTGTTTTCAACTGTATCCAAAATATAACACGTTCTTCTTTATTTCAAATGTTTACACTCATATGCTTTTCTGTACTATTCAAAAGGCCTATTATCCCTACATCCTTAAAGGCTAATTCTTGCTTTAAAAGTTGTCAAACCATTCTCTCCAAATTCTAGAATATATGTCCCCTGTCTGTTGGCTACCACACTTTGGGCCCAATTCACAAAAGATTTCTCCAAGTGTTAGACAGTTTTACATCTGTGTAAATTGTACCTCATTCACAAAGTATATAACAGGTGTACCTTTGAGTAATCTACTCTTGTACACAATCACACACATACTAGTAGGCATTACCAACAGTGTGGCACAGCAGAAGCCATTGAAATCCAGTTCGGATGAGATGAAATCCAATTGATGTCAAACTTCTAGTTATTGCTTGGAAAATGCAGCATACTGGAGCACTGCTGTATGGCTGCTTGAAGAATATGGGCCTGATTACAACTTTGGCGGAGGGGGTTAATCTGTCCCAAATGTTACGGATATCCTTCCCGCCGCATTACGAGTCCATTATATCCTATGGAACTCATAATATGGTGGGCGGGATAACCGTCACATCTGGGATGTATTAACCCCCTACGCAGTTATAATCAGGTCCTAATTCTTAATATGGAGTTTGGTAGATGGGTTACTCCATGACAAACCAGATATCTGGTTTGTCTTACTACAAGTGCCATATGATATAACACACTAGCAATAAGGCAGAGAAATATCTGGCTCTGTTATCTGCTTTGCCAGAATGACATACCTGGTGAACAAAAAGGCATATACAGTCACCTTAAACTCCAAAAACTCTTTAATGCTCTGCTGACTAACAAAAGCTAGCTAGCTAGATGAGATCCAGAAACAGTTAGCAGTGGCATTCACAGCGGGTGCACATTGCAGGGCTGTCTGCCAGACTTCTAAACACTAGTCGAAAGAGGTGTGGAAAGGACTAGAACAAAACAGCAGAGCTTCGTGAGTGGAGTAAGCAACGCTGAGTAGGAGAACAGAAGGAGCAGCATGGAGGTGACAGGAAGAAGATAGCAAAGGATAGCAAAGGGTAGGCAGAAGAAACTTTTTTTGCCCTTGAGAGAGAGCATGATTGGGAAACACACCCTTCCTGAGTCTACTGCCAGTTAACCTCTTAGCTGCTGGGCCTTTTATCCCCAGTGCTGAGCCCTTTTTTTTGGCTATTTGGGTAGTTCGAGCTTAGACCTTCATAACTTTTTGTCCACATAGGCAATACACACCAAGTGTGCGTCCTTTTTTTCCAATATCCTAGGGATTTTAAAAGTACCCAGAGTTTGTGGGCTCCCCTGAGGGAGACCAAGAAATTTGCCAAAATACAGCGAAAATGTCATTTAAAAAAAAAGAAAAATGGGAAAAAATGGCAGCCATTTTTCTCTACGTCTTAATCTGTAACTTTTTCTTGTGTCATATTTTTGAAAGCAATACACCGTTATGTCTGCTGGACTCTTATGGTTCCGAGGATATATAGGGCTTGTAGGTTCATCAAGATTCCTATGTACCCAGAGCCAATAAATGAGCTGCACCTTGCAGTGAGTTTTCATTCTATTCCGGGTACAAAGCAATTCATTTGCTGAAATATAAAGAGTGAAAAATAGGTATCAAGCAAACCTTTGTATTTCCAAAATGGGCATAAGATAAGGTGTTGAGAAGCAGTGGTTATTTGCACATCTCTGAAATCTGGGGTGCCCATTCAGGCATGTGAATTACAGGCCATTTCTCAAATAGAAGTCTTTTTTAAACAATGTCTTACATTTGGAAGGAACAAATATAGAGAAAGACAAGGGGCAATAAAACTTGTTTTGCTAATCTGTGTTTCCACAAGTCTCCCGATAAAAATGGTACCTAACTTGCATGGGTAGGCCTAATGCTCGCGACAGGAAACTCAACATGGACACATCACATTTTTACATCGAAATCTGACATGTTTTTTGCAAAGTGCCTAGCTGTGGATTTTGGCCTCTAGCTCAGCTGGCACCTAGGGAAACCTACCAAACCTGTGCATTTTTTAAAACTAGACACCAAGGGGAATCCAAGATGGGGTGACTTGTGGGACTCTCACCAGGTTCTGTTACCCAGAATCCTTTGCAAACCTCACAATTTGGCCCAAAAAAACTACTTTTTCCTCACATTTCGGTGACAGAAAGTTCTGGAATCTGAGAGGAGCCACAAATTTCCTTCCACCCACCGTTCCCCCAAGTCCCCCAATAAAAATGGTACCTCACTTGTGTGGGTAGGCCTAGCACCCGTTGTAGGAAATGTCCCAAAACACAACATGGACACCACATTTTCCAAAAGAAAACAGAGCAGTTTTTTGGAAAGTGCCTAGCTGTGGATTTTGGCCTCTAGCTCAGCCGGCACCTAAGGAAACCTACCAAAACTATGCATTTTTTAAAACTAGACACCTAGGGGAATCCAAGATGGAGTGACTTGTGGGGCTCTCACCATGTTCTGTCACCCAGAATCCTTTGCAAATCTCAATATTTGGCAAAAAAAAACACTTTTTCCTCACATTTTGGTGATAGAAAGTTCTGGAATCTGAGAGAACCCCCCACAAATTTCCTTACACCCAGCATTCCCCCAAGTCTCCCAATAAAAATGGTACCTCACTTGTGTAGGTAGGCCTAGCCCCGCGACAGGAAATGCCCCAAAACACAACATGGACACATCACATTTTCCCCAAAGATAACAAAGTTGTTTTTTGCAAAGTGCCTAGCTGTGGATTTTGGCCTCAAGCTCAGCCGGCACCTAGGGAAACCTACCAAACCTGTGCATTTTTTAAAACTAGACACATAGGGGGATTCAAGATGGGGTGCCTTGTGTGGCTCTCACCAGGTTCTGATACCCAGAATACTTTGCAAACCTCAATATTTGGCAAAAAAACACTTTTTCCTCACATTTTGGTGATAGAAAGTTCTGGAATCTGAGAGGAGCCTCAAATTTCTTTCCACTCATCATTCCCCCAAGTCTCCCGATACAAATGGTACCTCACTTGTGTGGGTAGGCCTAGTGCCCGGGACATGAATAGATCACACAAAGGTCATGTTGGTCCTTACATGAGGGCAACTGTTGACCCTGGGATGATCCATTCCTGACGTAGGCACTAGGTAAGGCACTCAAGTGGGGTAGTGTTTTTATCAGGACAGGTGGAGAAACACTGGGTGGTAGGAATTTAATGGATCCCAGCATATTCCTGTAGTTTGTGTGACAGAAATGCAAGAAAAAAATTAGTTTTTGTTCAACATTTCAGCTTTGCAGGGTATTCTGGGTAAGAAAACCTTGGGGAATCCACACAAGTCACTCCTCTGTGGACTTCCCTGGATGTCTAGTTTCAATAAATGTCTGGGTTTAGTATGTTTCCCTACACGGCAGCCAAGCCCAGGACCAAAAGAAACAGGTGTCTGTCTTGCAAAACTTGTTTGTTTTGTGATAGATAATTTTGATGTCTGCACAATACGATTTGGGTGGTGGAATTTGGGGCTGAATTAAATTGGGGAGCTCCCAAGAGAGCACTCTCTCTCTGTGCTTGCCGTCGCATGCACCTGCTCTATGGGTTGGGCTAATCCGCTATTGTCCGTTGGACAGACTGTGCTTGTGAAGGGACAGCATGACTGTTCTCATCACCTTCCTCATAATCACAGGAAGAGGATTTATCAAATGGGACTCCTCTGGCTGAAAAATCACTCCCAGAGTCTGCGCCATTGACCTATCCCTCAGATGCTGTCTCAGTATCTGCTGTCTCAGTCTCTGTTCCTATGTCAGAGCTGTCCTCTATAACCCGAGTGAGGGCTTGAGCAGCAGTCATCTAACGAGATGCCATCTCTGCTACTGGCTAAACTATTGCTCTAAAACACTAGCCTACGTAGACAGGCATACAACTAGTAAAAACAAATTATTGCCTCCACAGGGGGTTGCCCTGCCCACGGGCGACCCCCTGTCAATTTCTTTTTTTTTTTTTTTTTTAATTTAGCCCCTGAGGGGGTGCGATCGCGTCCCCCCAGGGGTCACCTATCTCCCGGGTTTTTTTTGAAAAAGAAAATTCTCAGGAGTGACACGATTTTTTAACCCCCTCCCTGGTGTCGTGACCCGCACCAGTGGCCGACACCCGCACTAAAAGGGTTAAAGCAAATGAAAACAGAGAGGCAAAAATACAACAGAAGAGAGGCTACAGTAGTAGAAGCTAGAAAACAATGCAGCACCACTATTAGGTGAGGTTGTAAACCGGAAAGAAATTACTGATTGGACCCTTGATTCAGAATGCATTCATTTTTGTCCTATTGTTTATGAAACTTACACAACATAATTCAAATTATTTCAAAAAGAGGGAACTGAATGGACAATTTGATTCAGTTTAATTTAATCTAAAGAAAGAGGGAGTTGAGTTGGCAAGTTTTAAGACTCATATCTACATTTATAAGCACAATCTTGAAAAATATGACTTTCAAGACAGGAAGTGAGGTACCTAGATCAACTATATGGTCTGAACAAGAAAAAAAGGAAATCTTCCTCCATGCCAGTAGTTTCTACTTCAGAAAACCACAAAAAAGCCTGGGGATATAAACATAACAAGAAAAAACTTCTAGTTGATTTAATTTATACAAAAAATGAACCCAGAAAATAGTGTTCAACTGCAATTATACTGCTGCATGGAGAGTAGAGAGCTAAAGATAAAGATCATTGGCAATTTCAGAATGCCTTGCAAGAGGAAAGAACTTTTGTATGCATTAGAGATCCTATAATAACACTATCAGAAGAACTCTTTTTTGGAACAGTCATAAAGGCTGAGGAACCTGCACAAAACCGAGAATAGTTGTATAGAAGTGTATTGGACAACCTTTTGGGAAATGGGTAGACAGGAATCACATTGCCTGTGTGTAATCACAAAAGGATGTACTTCTCACTAAAAGGGATATAGCAGAATGTCAAGCTATAGATATCGAAGAATCAGCTACAAAAGAGACTGCATCTCCTTGTAAAAACAGAGAAGGGTCAGTTCTTTCTCTATAGTCCTCGTGTGTGATTGTTCCTCAACAGCTGAAGTTGGACATTTGATGGAGTCTTAAAATATGGCCAATATGCCCCATACATATTTTTCATGAACAAGGAAATTAGCTTCCAACCTGGGCCAGAACATCTGTACCTATTACAGTCATCTGAGGGTGTTGAAATGAAAGGGAGTGAGGCAGCCAGACTGCATAGGTATAAAATCAGGAAAATCCAGGGATCTATGCAAAATCTTCCTGTAAGAGTCTTCTTCTCTTCACACTGTGCAGTAAAATGTCAGATACTGACCTGATAGAAATTGTCTCTTTCTTAAACATCTAAAGACTTTGCAGCCCACAGGAGAGAAAAAAAGCAAGGAAGCAAAATAATTGTTCTTTCCAGAGCTTATGAAGCTTCTCAGCTAGCCAGTAAGAAAGAAATTGCTATAATAATCATAAAAAATTAAACCAGAAGCACAGTAAGCAGCTTTAATACAGACTACTCTATTTATATACTAGAAAACGTTCCAGATTCAGAACTCTTCAGCATTCAACTGGATCTCTTTGTACAAGCCACCAGTGAGAATCAATGGAGAATCAATCTTGGACACAGACAAGTGGTGGGAGCAAAAGAAAATATAGGCACGAAGGACCATACAAGAAAACTGTAGCTTCCATTATCTTGCCATGAACAAATCAAAATCTTAATCACCTATGAAAGCACTGTGGAAAACAATACTGTGGGAAACAAAGGTAATTAAATCAGCACAAATAAAGCATGCCACCATCTTTAACCATGGCATGTATTTTGTAGATTAACTAGATTAACCGATAAAGGCTTTCTCTGAGGCTTGCTGAAGTGAGGAAGAAGAGATTACAGCCCAAGAATCTATCATGGAAGTAAAAAAGTTGTGAAAAAAAGTTTTAAAGCTTTAGAACTAAAATGTAAAGGCAAAACTTCTTCTTGTGGACCTGAGTGAGAAGAGACTGTGATCAAGTAGGAGGTGAAACTACTTCAGGAAATGTTGCTTAGTTAGTTAACAGAATACCTCCACATAATCTTCTCAATAGCCAAAGGAAATCAGGACCCCTGAGCACTCTATAACTGGAGGAAGACCAAGAACAATGCTTGTGTTTTCCAGGGCTTCTTCGTGAAGCAGCAATTATTAGTCAAAGCTCTGGAGAAAAAAAGATTTGAAAAACTGCTTCTAATTTTCAATATATCTGATTTGGCTTTAGAATTGGATTTGGTGAAAAGACATAGAAAAAGAAAAGCACTGCTGCCAAAATTAAATTAGCTGGGTGTCTCTGGTATCATTGCCTCTACAAGTAACCTGATTAGAAATTGAATTAGTTCTTTTCATATAATCACAGATGCTGAAGCAACCAGATAACGTTTGAACAAAAATAGACAAGAGAAAATCTTGTTAAGCGATAGCTAACCTCAGATTTCTTGAGTAGCCATGTTCCAACCAAATAATTTGTCACATTCTCTGACAGGCTGAAGGGTTGGGGATTTAGAGGCTAAAAATGTAATTCTAGAACGTGGTTTAAAGTGATGACTGCATATATATAGGAAGGTGAAATAATTTAGAATATGGGATTTAAAAAATGAGAAGTGGGCGAATAAACTAATACTAAAAGGGGAATTGAACATGAGAGGCTATGCAGTGTTCTGACGGTACTGAAATGCCCCATAATTTCCATTAGGAAGGCCTAGCTCCACAATTAGGTGCTTTGTGAAGGAAGGAGCTGAGTGTGGTTGTATTGTCTGCAATGCTCCCCTTCCATCGATGAAAGAGATGGGAAGGAGGGAGGAAAGAAGGAATCAGGGTTAGAAAAGGGAAAAATAAAAAGATACCCAGATTACAGGATTATATATGACTGTCCCAAAACTAGATTTAAACTAGCACACCAGGAAAAGTTGGGTGGGAGTTCTGATAAAATTATAATGCTTAGGGCCTGATTCTGACCTTGGCAGAGGGGATTACTCCGTCACAAATGTGATGGATGTTCCATCTACAGTATTACAAGTTCCATAGGATATAATGGAATTTGTAATACAGCAGATGGGATATCCCTCACATTTGTGTTGGAGTAGTCCCCCCTGCCAAGTTCATAATCAGGCCCTTAAAATACATGGAGCAACTAAAAAGAGCAAATGTGGCTCACTTTTCACATATTTAGAAAAACATAAAAATCAAATGATGGTGATGCAGGAAACATATATCACAAGAAAAAAGGCAAATTTCAGTTAAATGAACATGAAGGCATAAATTAGTACTGGAAGCATATTTCTCATGTGCCTCATCGGCACACAGGGATATAGCAATTATCCTCAGGGATCTATGGTGACTAAGGGAAATGAAAACCAAACTCAATTAGGGCAAAAGATGGTCGCTGTGCATCATTCAAACTGAAAGTAGACTATTAACCGTGGGCTCCTATGATGGTGCCATCACATATGATCCAAGTGACCACAAGGACCTAAAATACATTTTAGCAGAACATCCAGAGTTACTATTACTTTGGGGGAGCTACAACATCACTCTTTCACCCTTAGAGAGTTCAGGCCCATTGCTATATGCAAAACTGTAGAAATAAGGTTTTGCCCAACTCAAGATTTGCTACATACGCATTTCACCCTCACATCTTCAGTGATCTTGAATTTTGGGTGGTGCAAGCACAATGGTAGGTGTATAGGTATATGATGTGTAGTTGTCATTCAAATTTAAGTCCACGTCATGCTCTTATTGTACAATATAAAGTGTTTATTTCATCTGCTAGCCTTGAGATGCTGGGACCAACTCTAGCAGAAGAGGGATTTGCCATATCATTTTTTTTCTGCTAGGTGTGCCACTTATTTTTTAGGGTGGTACCAGTCATGAGCATAATAATGTTGTGCAGATTGATAATACAGTTCCTTCTTAGGTGCTGTAAACCCTCCTCTGCAAAATTGTTGTAATAGGGTTTCCCAGGAGAATCTTGGTTTCGTGCCTGCCCATGTCAGTTTTACTAGTAATTATATTCGGGTTTGAAAGAACTCTAATGAAGTAATATGGGAATTATGGCAGCATAATCTTATTAGTTAACCCTAGTCGTCCTGACACAGTGAATGGTAGCCTAACCCAATGCGCAATTTGGTCTTCTAGATAACTGACAGCAGTGCCTTTGGATAGTCTAGTATCTTATCAGTCCTTTGGCTCTCCTTATGCCCCAATATTTATTGCGTCCTTCGCACCACTTCAGTGGGTAATAAAAGTTGAAGCTGCTTGTACAAACTATTAGTGGAAATATTGTGGGTTTATTCCAGCTTTTAAACAGCTACAATTAACAATTTATTTTATTACTTTATTTCCAATGACTTCCTTTCAATTCTACCCTGACTCTAAAGACCCAGATGTATAGTAATAGTACTATGTCACATATATTATGTAGAATGAGGATATCCTCTCTGCTGTAGGTAGACAGTGTAAAAAGGAAACAATGCACTGCTGTACAGGGAAGGGAACAGGATATATATTTTATTTGGAACGTTCATCACAGAGTATGACATCCATCAAACTCTAGATCTGGCACTTGGTCCCACTTTACTCCCTGGCCTTGCCCTCCACCACAAATTATTTTCAACAAATCCCTTCACAGTAAAGAAATATTTACTCTGCTACAAGGTAAATTAAAAGGATTAAGTTAGGTAGAGGTTTTGCTATAGAATAGTGTGGTGTTACTGATCATCATGCGCAAACGCTTATTCTACATCAGGCACTGTAGTTGACAAATGTGGAAAAAGATAAATTTAAACAAGCAGAAATCTGTCATGGAAGCCATGAAATATATAAACATAAATCAATTTGCCAGAAAAATGTAGCACATGCCAAGACTAGATTTTGTGAATAAAGGAGTGAATTACTAGTAGGAGGTGACTAAGTGGGCACTGGGAAACACATCTTTTTTCAGTTTGTAATGCATTCAAAACTTGTAATGACACATTAACCGAAGCAGATACACATTACACAGTGAACACTGCACTGCCAAGTTGAACAATGCAGCATTTAGGTCATGGGTGGCAAATGACATGGGCAGGGAGATGATGATCGGTGGGATATCTGCCTCACTTAACAAATGCTCCTTAAAAAGACATGTTTTTAGAAAACAAAAATTAATTATTAGTTACTCACTGAGCCCCACAATCTTGCCACGCAGCAAGTCAAGCAGGTACTGTTCCCTATTGATAATGTCCATCCAACTGTGCTTTAACTGCTTTTTGGTGGACTGCACCTTGTGCTGACAGCATACAATACAGCAACTCATTCTTCCCCACATCTGCTGATGCTCCGGCAGGGCATACATTCTCCAAGGCCTGTTGTCTGCTGCCTGCATGGAGGGGAAATGGCACTGGACCCAAAAAATCATAGCTGCCACCTCCGCCTTAGTATGATTGGGGTAGGGCTGCACCTCTGAGCGGTACCAACAGGATGTACAACTAGTGCAACTGGCACTGCGTCTTCCTGCTTGTTCTGCCATGGGGCTGATGAAAAAAAATATGAAATAAGACAACGCAGAAAGGAAGAACTGAAGTATGTGGAAGACAAGGAAAGGGAAAACAAAAAAGTACAAAAAGTCACGGGGAAGAAAAAAAAATGAAAAAAACATAAAATGCTCACACTGATAGAAAATAAGTAAATGAGGGGTGGATGAGCGGGATAGTGGGAGGATTCGCACAGATAATGACAGATTCAAAAATAGGCACAGCACCATGCACAGAACAGCAGAGAAAGGAGGTAAAACAAAATGGCGACACCCCTGCACAATGTGTGGTGCTGTTTACATTGATTATCAGTGTGAAATGCACTATTGGCATGAAAAAAAAACAACGAAGAGCCGGATTAATATTTTTCTGCCCCTTCATGGAATTTTGTAACTCAGCAGAATTCCACAGAGCAAAACTCAGTGAGTTCCACCCAGACCTACTATAAATGCAAGATCTAAAATTACATGTAATGCTCTGGTGCAGGTACATTAACTAACCAAGACATGGTAAAAGGACTGAAACCAAGACCATTGGTTTGTCCAGTATTTTTTTGTCAATTCAAATTAAAAAATTCACAAAAAAGTACTTTTCCCCTTTGAATATAAACATAAGGGGCGTGGCTTCGGGCGTCAAGATGGCGGTTGCACTCTAAGAGTGCTCTGGACCCCTCCCTCATCTGCCTGTTGAAGCCCTGACCATACTGCATCTTATTTGCCCCCACCCAGTCGCGAGGCTAGTGGGGGAGCCTGGCGGTGCAGCGTGAGACTGGTGAGCGCCATGGAGGGGTCCGGCGGGAAGGCCCTGTCCCGCAAAACTGAGAGCCAGGGCCGGCGGTGCAGCCTGAAGAGGCAGGGCCCGGCCTTTGGTCGAGGCTGGGGTTGCCTTCTGGGCCCTGTGCCGGGGTCACGACTGACTCCCGGCCCGGGGGTGTGGCCCGCCCCTGTGTGCAGAGATGGAGAGGAGGCTGGGGCCTGGCGAGTGGAGGGGTGGCAGCAGCCATTCAGGGCAGGCCCTGGGACGGCCGGGTACCCTGTGGGTGCACCCCCACCGACAGCAAGACTGGCATCGGCCTGAGCAGTGCATGTAGACGAGGCGTGGTTGGACCTCCACATGCGGTGAGCTTCCGGGGTGCTGTGATCCCAGTGGGGTGAGGTGCGGCGGCGGCTGCATCTGGCCGCTCAGAGAGGCACTGAATAGCCCAGGTGAAGGAGCAGAGGAGCGACTTGGACAACCGAGGGGGGGCGCCGTGTGACCGCCGAAGACCCTCAGTTGGAGGCGCAAGGTGCATGGAGGGTTTCGGGGGGACCTGGGGCACCGTGGCCCCCTCGAGCTATCGGATCCTGAGGTGCAGCGCTGACTGTGAGCAGGTGAAGGGACCCCGGGAGAGGAAGACAGTACGTCGGAGGAGGCAGAGGCGGTGAACGTTGACCGTCAACGAGGTGAGGGCCGGGGTGCAGTGCAGGGTCGAGGCAAGTGGGGGGATGTCTCTCAGGACTGTGAGCAGGGGGAACAAGGGGGAGGGGCCCTGCGCCCCTCCCCCTGCCTCTCCCTACTCATTCGAAGGCACCCAGTCTTGGGGTGGCCTTGTCGTGGGGGGACCCGTCTCCTGTTTGACATCCAGTGGAGTGGTGGCCCTGGTTGTCTGGGGTGCACCCCGCGCTGCGCATTGAGAGGACGCAGCCGGTGTCTCCGGGGCCCCCCAGGAAGTGATCGGCTGGAGAGCGGTGGGGGATCGTGACGCCCCGGGCCAGTGTGACAGTATGGGGAAGGACAGGGCTGGCAAGCAGCCTCCTGCGTCCCAGCAGTACATTGATCAGTTCACCACACAGACGGCCTCCCAGGGAGTGGGTGATCTGGCGTCAGGAAGCCCCGCCATGGAGGGGGTGAGCATGATCCTCCAGGCGATTCAGTCCTCACAGCTGGCAGCTGAGACTAAAATTGGTGAAGTACGAGAGGATGTGGGACTATTGCGGCAGGATCTGTAGACAGCAGTGGGCCGCATCACGGAGGTCGAGGATCGGGTCTCTCAGGCGGAGGACGAGATCGCAGAGCTCAAAACTAAAGTCGCCCAGCTGATGACCCACACAGGCAAGCTACATCATTGGGCTGAAGACATGGTGAACGGCTCCGGACACAATAACGTGCTTCGTTGGCTTCCCAGAGGGAGCGAAAGCGAGCCAGGCAATCAAGTTTTTTGAGAACTGGATTAGATCCTGGGTACCAGAGGAACATCTCTCCCCTCGGTTTGCGATTGTGCGGGCTCACAGGGTGCTTGCACCCAGAGCTCCGCCTGGGGGACCCAGGCGGCCAATGATCGCACGATTTCTTAACTTCAAGGACATCATCCTTAGAGAAGCTAGAGCACACCTGGGCCTCCGTTGGGACAACATCAGGATCTTAATATTCCCAGACTACACCCGGGAGGTGCAGACCAAACACCGTTCCTATGAGGGAGTTAAGCAAAAGCTCAGGGCAATGCAGTTGATATACATGCTCCTTTTTCCTGCCCTCCTTAAGGTCCTCATGGATGGGAAGTCCTTCTTCTTTGACTTACCTGAAGCGGCGTGGGACTGGCTTACTGAGGAGCACCGGGTGGCATGGAGGGGCCCCCTCAGGCCCAGGCGGGGCTCCCCAGCTCCCAGCCATGTTGATCCCCCGGGCTTGCGGGGGGGTGCCAATGCATCGGGTCCCGGGAAAGGAAACAAAGTGGTCTAGACAGCCCGCCGGCCGGGGGCCTGCAATCAGGGCTCACTCGTCCAGGAGGGGGGGCCCCGTCGGAACCCCCAGGGGAGAAGAGGCCTGCATGGACTGTGGAAAAGGACCGCCTCAGCCAGGCTCCCTTGCTCTCCTGAAGTGCACCATGCTCAGACTTCCTGCATCCGGGGAAGAGCTGGGAGGAGAACATCCTGCCTGACACTGGGTGTGGGGGAGGGGTGGCTGTATTGCAGATTTCCGACTAAATGGAGGGGTCCACCACTCCACACCAATGACAGACTCTCTGTGTTCAAGGTTTTGGTTGGGTTTATGGGCGACAGATACTTCAGGGTTGGAAGTATGGGGTGGGGGTAGTTGGGGGAGGGGAAATACTAACACCACAGCAATTCCATGTTCCACTGTGGTTGAGTTACAGTTATGTTAACCTTTTTCCTTTTAGGTGGTTGCATCTGGGCTTAGGGGCAGGCACGCTACATATATCCATGCTAGTTCCCTACACGCGACGCATCCCTTTCCTGAAATGTTAACGGACTCCTAGATAAAATTAAGCGGTTTTCAGTGCCCTCCGCAGATATACCCCTCCATGGTCCTTCTCCATGAGACCCACTTAGTTGGTACTCATTACCCTATGCTCGCCCAGGGTGGATACGACAGGGTCTACTACGTGGGCTTTTCGAAGTGCTCCAGGGGGGGCTGTCCTGCTACATCGCTGACTGCCCATAGTGATAACCCCTTCCCAGTTGGATCCACAGGGGCACTATGCAGTGGTGCCCTGCATTCTCAGGGGCATCCAGTTAATATCCTGAGTGCCTATTCTCCCCCTGGAGCGTTTGAGCGCTTCTTGCTTGCTCTCTGGGACGTGTTGGCAGGGCTCCCGCAGGGTCTGACCTTGTTGGGAGAGGACTTCAACTCTGTGCACTGGATTTCTCTGGTCCTCTGTCCTTGAGTTGTTCCTACTGGGCGTCTGGACTGGGCTGCTGGGCCGAGGGCCTTGGTCTTTGTGATGTGTGGCAGTTATGGCACCCTAGAACGCGGAAGTACATACACACGTGGGCAGCACACCGCACTCACGCCAGAATAGACCTCCTCTTTATGTCGGCACTGGATGTCTCCAGAGTCACCGGGGCAGAGATACTAACCCATGGGGTCTCGGATCACGCACCACTTCTAGTCTGCCTGGGGGATACAGACCCTACTCGACACCCGATGTGGTGGCTGAATACCTGGTACTTGCAGGACAGTGACTAAATCCAAGCCTTGAGGGACCAACTCATCCAATATTTTGACCACAATCTGGGGTCCGTACAATTGCCCGGCACGATCTCAGCAACTTGCAAGGCTACCCTTCGGGCAGGAGGACCGTGTGGCGCCTTACGCAGACGATGTACTATTGTTCCTGGCCAACCCAGCCCACAGCAGGCCCTGGGCGCTGCAAACCTTGGGACTGTTTTCGGAGGCCTCCGGCCTGACACTCAGTCCCAGTAAATCTCTGCTGGTTCCATTGCACCCCGCAAGGGACTACTACGACTGGTAAAACACCATCCCTATCAGACGTAACAGCGTCCGGTATCTGGGAGTAAATGTGGCTCTGCTGTCTGAACTGGCTTGGGCACTTAGGGCCAGATGTAGCAAAGGTTTTTACCCATTCTGTGTCTATGGGAAAAAGTGTTCGTACATATGGCCTTTACCGTTTTGCCGCTTACTCAAAAGGTCAAAAATGACCTCCAGAGATGGCAGATTTGGTAGGATAGCACTAAAATGATGGTATTACCCCTTTATGTTTATTACATAGCAATGCATCTGCTGGTGATTAACAATTGGATGGGGGGGGCTGGTCTGACCCTGCATATCAGCTGAAACTCCTGACGATGGGCTTCCCTGGCTTGCTCGAGATGCTATACAGTAACCCCCTGCCACGCAGAATCTCGGAGGTAACCAGAGTGGTACTGATGGGCTGGACGGAGGCGCAGAGGGTGACGGATTGGTGGCGCCATCTTACCCAACAAACCTCGCTGTGGCATGGGAGGTGGCTAGAGGAGGTCTCTGCCCTAGAAGGATTTAAAAAATGGGACCTTATAGGCATCTCACAGTTGGGGGATGTCTGGGAGGGGTCCCACATGTGGTCCTTTGTGGAGCTTCAACAGCAATAGTCACTCAACAAGACCCAATTCCACAAATACCCACAGCTCCGGCATGCGTTAAACGTGTACATCCGGGCAGGCATGGTCCTCCCTGAATTTAGAGCCACATGCAACAATGTTTGGTTTTGCGACTCGCATATTGTGAGTCAGCGCATCTCGCAATTTGCGATTCGCAAAATCGAATGTTGTATAGTGTCAGTAACACTATTATCGATTCACAAGGGGGTCGCAAATGCCCACATCATGATTATTCATGAGGTAGGTCACAATTTGCTACCCCCTTGGGAATGGCGGCCCTCACAGGGATGGTGGCCTGCTGGAGACAGCAGACCACCATGTCTGTGACTGCTTTTAAATAAAACGAGATGCATTTCAAAATCAAAAAATTAAATGTTTTTATTTCATTTTTTCAGAGCAGGCAGTGGTCCATAGGACCACTGCCTGCTCTGAAATTTTTTTTTCACTGACATTCACAAAGGGGAAGGGGCCCCATGGGGAGCCCTTTCCATTTGCAAATGGGTTAGCACCAGTGTGACACTGGTGCTAACTGCAATTGTTTTGCGACCACATTCGCGGTCACAAAACAATCATACATGGGACTGCTAGTCGCAATTAGGAAGGGAACACTCCTTCCTAATTGTCAGTCGCAATCCCTTTTTGCGATTCCGTAAATAGTTTACTGAGTCGCAAAAATGGGTGGGTACATGGGAAAGTGCATTTTGCACGTCGCAAACAGCCCGATTCGTTGTTTGCGATGTGCAAAAGGCTACGTACATGTGGCCCTTAGTCCCATGGAGGTGTTGTCCAGCTTAGGCGGTTGTGTACTGCAAGGAGGTTGCCTGCAACCACTGACCTCAGGAAGCATGTCCTGAATAAATCCCTGACAGCATGGGCTGAGGACCAAGAAGTAGGCTCAGAGGAAGCTCCAGAATCCACACAGGGGAGGGAGGGCATCTGAGCCTAAGTGAGGAGGAGGAAGACTGGTCCTCACTACACACAGTCACTAGGGCCACACACAAAGCTAGTTGGGGGAAGGGGGTCCCTTCAGGAGGAGAGAACCTGTCCCTCAAAGAAAGAGAGCTGGAGGCCCAGCTAGCACTTATAGCTTTGGAGGCAGAGAAGCTGGCCCTAAAAAAGAAAAAGTGGCCAAGGGAAGAGAAAAGAGATGGTGGCAGCGACAGAGAAGCTGAGGTGTCCATGGGTGGTGGTTTTTGCCCCAGATTACCCAAGGGGGTGGTTCCTGACAATGTAGAGGGGGATGACACAGATAAGTGGCTGGGGGCCTTTGGGAGGGCCCTCCAGATGAGGAGAATTAAGCCTCAGTACTGGGGTTCACTTCTTTGGGAGTTGGCCCCCAACTCTGGGAGGGATAGGCTCCTAACCTTGAGGGGGGAGGAGGCAGATTCATACCCCAGTATGAAGAGATGCTTAACTAAAATGTTTGGTCTGACCCCAGAGCAGTATAGGATGAAGTTCAGGGACACCCAGAAGGTCAATACCCAGTCTTGGGTTGACTTTGTAGACGCCTCACTTAAGGCACTAGAAGGCTGGATTCATGGTAGCAAAGTAAATACTTATGAGGGGTCATACAATCTGATAATGAGAGAGCACATCTTGACCAATTGTATCCAAGAAAGGTTACACCAGCATCTAGTAGACTCCAAGCTGACCAACCCTAGAGAGCTGGGGGAGGCAGCTGATGAGTGGTTGAGAACCAGGGTGGTTGTCATGTCCAAGGGGGGAGACTCCAAGAAAGGGGGCTTATGTCCCCAAAAACCTAAGGAGGGAGGTGGTAAGCCCACCACAGAGACTCCCTCTGTACCCCAGAACCCTAAGAAGGAAGGGAGTAAATCCCACTCCCACTCTGACAAGCAGAGACTGGGAAACCCAGGGTTAAAAAAGCTCTTGGACAGTAAGGCCTGCTTTGACTGTCGGCAGACAGGTCACTTCAGAGGAGATGCAGCCTGTCTAAAGAAGGTGGTTAGCACTGGGCTGTCCAGTGTAGCCATGGAGGAGGACTCCTCAGATGATGAAGTCCGCCCAGCATTGGGCTGGGAGACAGGACCAGATAATAAGCTGGTGATCCCTGAGGGTGGGAGTAGGCACTTTCACCCCATTCAGGTGAATGGGATCCCTACCACTGGCCTGAGAGACACCTGTGCCAGTCACATTATAGTGAGTGACCGGTTAGTGACCCCAGACATGTATGTCCCAGGAGAGACCAGGAAAGTCAGGATAGCCACAGGGGAGGTCACCTCAAAACCTGTAGCCATAGTGCCCCTAGAGAGGAAGGGTATCCTTGGCTGATTTAGGGTGGCAGTCAGTGCTGACCTCCCCCTAGATTGTATCCTGGGCAATGACCTGCCAGAGGTGAGTCTGGCCCCAGATGGGGCAGTCGCCCAGGGCGCCCCCCCAACCCAAAGTGCTGGGGAGTCATTCCCTACAGTTAGAAGACAGGGGTCCCCAAGAAAAGGAAAGAAGAAAAGGAACGGTGGCCCACTTTTAAAGAGAGTTCCAGGGAGCCAAAGGCCTTCTGCCCCAGTAGGGGGGGAGCCCAGATTTGGCACTGGTGAGGCCTCACCTGGCCCCAAGGAAGTCCTGAGTAGTCAGGCAGCTGTCCAGATGTAGGGTGTTGCCTCTGCACTGACAGAAGGGAGAGTGGAAGGAGGGTGTCTGCCACAGGAGGTGGTAGCCCTCCACTCTAGACAGCAAGAGGGGTGCCAGGACCCCATAGTTGCCCCTAAAGCAGCTCAGCCACGTCTCAGTGGAGAGCTTAGGGTGTGGTTCTGGGTACTGACAGCTGTCAGTAGCCTCTGCTGGGTGCTAGCCTTCCTGGCAGCACTGCACTCGTCCTGGGAGGCAGACCCCAGGGCCAAAAGCAAAGTAGGCCCCCTGACCCTGTTGGCCATGGTGGGGTTGCTCAAGTGTTGGGTGACCTCTTTGGGTAAGCTAGGTGTTGCCCTAGCAAAGTTAGGGATAGGGGAGGTGGGCACCTCACTACCCAAGTTGGCAGAGAGAGAGGAGGAAGAACCCCCTAGAGGGAAGTTTCAGTTTGAGATGTGTCCTTTCACTGTTGGGATGGATTCAATACCCAGAGGGAGTGACCATGGCAGGAGGATGTAAGGCAGAGTAGGCCCTGCAAAGGGACAGCCTGTTCTCTTAACTATCTTCCTCACCTGACAAGCCAGGAAGACTCTCCCCGGGTTGGGTTGGGCATGGGGTCTTGTTTGAGAGAACAGAGCTGATTGCAGAGGCCTCCTAACTTTTTGCCCCCATTTTCCACTTTTTACTGGTGTTTTCCTCACTCTGATGGTGCCCTGGGTACTGCTAACCAGTCCCAGGGCCTGTGCTCTGTGTAAAATCAGTATGCAAATTAGGCTAATTATAATTGGCTAAGTCAACCTACCTATAAGTCCCTAGTTTATGGTAGGGCATGGAGGTTTAGGGACTCCAGCATAGGTAGTGCTCCCATAGTTGCACTGCTGAGGTGCCCAGTGTCATTTTAAAGGCAGGCCTGCCTTGCTGGCTGCTTTTAAATTAAAGCTACATACAAATTCGACTTTGGAATTAAAAGTGGTTCCAAAGTCTTAAACTACCTTATTTTTACATATAAGTCACCCTTAAGGTGTGCCCTATGTGCCCCTAGGCTGGGTGCCATGTAACTATAAACAGGGACCTTATAAAAATAGTTTTATAAGCCCTGGTTAGGTAAAACAGCCAAATTCGTTTTCCCCTCATTGTAGTGAATGCCCTCGGTAGGCTAGAATGGGAAGACTTTATTTTAATTTGAATAATCTCTTTAAGTAACAGATACCAGAAGTTTAGGGCCATATTTATACTCTGTTTGCGCCGGATTTGCGTCATTTTTTTTAACGCAAATTCAACGCCAAATGAACTCCATATTTATACTTTGGCGTTAGACGCATCTAGCGCCAAAGTTCATGGAGTTTGCATCATTTTTTAGCGCGGACACCTTCCTTGCGTTAATGATATGCAAGGTAGGCGTTCCCGTCTAAAAAATGACTCTGAGGCATGTGCGCCGTATTTATACTCCCGGGCAAAAATGACGCCCGGGAGTGGGCGGGTCCAAAAAAATGACGTCCAGCCGCTTTTGCGCAATTTTTTAGCGCCTGGTCAGGGCAGGCGTTAAGGGACCTGTGGGCTCGGAAGGAGCCCAGAGGTGCCCTCCCATGCCCCCAGGGACACCCCCTGCCACCCTTACCCACCCCAGGAGGATGCCCAAGGATGGAGGGACCCACCCCTGGGACATTAAGGTAAGTGCTGGTAAGTATTTTTTTTTTTTTTTTTTTGTGGCATAGGGGGGCCTGATTTGTGCCCCCCTACATGCCACTATGCCCAATGACCATGCCCAGGGGACATAAGTCCCCTGGGCATGGCCATTGGGCAAGGGGGCATGACTCCTGTCTTTGCTAAGACAGGAGTCATTTCAATGGGGGTTGGGAGTCAAAAAAAATGGCGCAAATCGGGTTGAGGCGAAAATTTTGCCTCAGCCTGACTTGCCCCATTTTTTGACGCCCAAGCTCCATTTTCCCCTACGCCGGTGCTGCCTGGTGTAAGTCATTTTTTTTCACGCACACCAGGCAGCTCCGCCGGCTAACGCCGGCTAACGTCATTGAATAAATACGCCGCCCGCATGGCGCTTTAGTATGGCGTTAGCCGGCGTTAACTTTTTTGACGCACAACTGCGTTGGCGCAGTTGTGCATCGAAAAGTATAAATATGGCCCTTAGTATCAAATTAATTGTTATAATAACTACCACAGCTTCCAGTTGTTGGATTTAATATAACTTGTTCAGGTAAAGAGTTTTAAACTTTACCTGAAAAGTTGCCAACTTCAGCCATGCCGTGTTTTTGCTGCTGTGCTCTGATTGGCCAGCCTCTGGCAGCCTGGCCAGGCTGCCTTGATGAAGTGTGAAGTGGCTTGGCTCAGCACAAAGAGATGTGCCTGGGGGGAAGAGATCTCCCCTCAGCAGATGGTGAAGCAGGAAGGGGGAGGGCTGCCAAACTGGTCTTCAAAGGCAGAGAAGGACATTTGGAGCAACCCAGCAACACCCTCACATCCTGCAAACCCAGACAATTAGGTGCTCCCTTGATTAGATTAGGAGAGGGCAGGAGGGAGGTGTGTTTAGGATTTGTAGCTACACCAGTGGGTGGGCTCAGCCAGACGTAACCTCCAAAAATCACTTTCAGCCACGATGGAATTTTGAGGAATGTTGCTCCCTGTGATTGATTTTTGCCACACTTCCCAGAAAGTGCCCATCACAGGGGGAAGGACCCGCCCCTGATTGGAGAACCAGGACCCCCCTGTTTTTCACCCAGGAGCAAGGATAAAACTGGCAGGCCTGCACCCACATCTCAGATCCCTATCAGATTCCAACAAGGAAGAATTACATGAGAAGAAGGACTGCCCTGCTGGACCCCTGACCTGCACCTGGACACTGTACTCTGGAGGACTGCACCAGCTGCATGCTTGGGCTTCACCACTAAAATGACTTTACCTGTCTTCTACTGCTTCAAGAAGGGACTCCCTGTTTGCTACAGGTACAAAGGAGCTGCCCAGAGCACCCTGCATCAAGTCCTGCAAGCAGAGCCCAGCTGACCAGCGTCCAGTGGCCATTTGAGGATTCTGACCAGGTGCATTCTGGGAATTGTAGTCCCAACTCCCAAGGAGCAACTCAGAGCTTCTAGAACCTTGGATCAAGTTGTGGACACTTCAAGGACACAAAACGACCTCTGGAAAAAGATCCAGAAGTTTGGAGACGTTTGGAGCAACTCCATAAGTTGAAGAGGTGCATGTGGGAGTTGTAGTCCCAGACGCCAAGAGGCACACCAGAGCCTCTGAACCCTTGGCTGGTGCTGTGGACTACTTTCCTGAATCAAAACACTTCTGAAAGTAAGTGTGACAGTGTTACCTCGTGGGTGGCCTGAACTCTGGACTTTGTTCCTTTCCAGTGTGACCTTTTTTCTTAACCATTTGAGCGCTAGTTGCTTCTGTGCACTAGAAAGCATTAATTCTTTAAAAATTCATTTCTCCGGTTCCCTTTATCCAATTTTATTTGTTTTGGTGTCATTTTAAGGATAAAAATATAGTCTATTTTCACAAGTTGGTTTTGGATTTTTAAACTGTTTCCTGTGTTTTATTTAATTACTGTTTTGTGATATTTGAATGCTTTACGCTTTGGGCGTCATTCCGACCCTGGCGGCCGGCGTTATGTTGGCGGTAACACCGCCAACAGGCTGGCGGTGTTCCGCCAGCAATTCTGACTGTGGCGGAAAAGCCACGGTCAGACCGCCGGCCCCTCCACTTTCCCGCCAGGCTTCTGCCTGGCGGGCATAATCCCCAGGGCAGCGGTGCCCTGGGGATTATGAGTCCCCGACCGCCAACCTGTCTGTGGCGATAAACACCGCCATTGTAAGGCTGGCGGTAAGGGAACTGGGGGTGCCCCTGGGGGCCCCTGCACTGCCCGGGCACTTGGCATGGGCAGTGCAGGGGCCCCCAGGCATAGCCCCATCGCGCATTTCACTGCCCGAATTTCGGGCAGTGAAATGCGCGACGGGTGCTACTGCACCCGCTGCACATCAACATTGCCGCCGGCTCTATTACGAGCCGGCGGCAATGTTGATGTGCCATTTCCGCTGGGCCAGCGGAAATGTCGGAATAGGGAGGCATGAATACCGCCGGCAATGGCGGTATTCTGCCTCCCCCGGCCTCGGTGGTCTGAAGAAAAGACCGCTGAGGTCGGAATGACCACCTTTGTCTCCTAAGTTAAGCCTTTTTGCTCATTGCCAAGCTACCAAGGGTTGTGCTGGGTTTAATTTACTGAGACCTGACTGGACCTAAGTGGAGGTTGGTGGCCTATTGGTAAATGTAGGTACTTACCTGCCTTTACCAATAACCCGTTTTCCAACAGGCAGCCTCATCAGTGCTTCAATTGGATGATGGTCAGAACAAGCTGCTGGCATCGATCAGTGCGACTCTGACTACTGTAATAAATGTTCTTACTTAGCCATTGAATAAGCTTGAGGTGAAACTGGATCTCATATAAGCCTTAGCAACATCTGTCACCAAGATGGAGTCTAAACTCACAGCTTTGGAACAAATTTGGTCTTATTACATGCACCAATACAGCCAGCAATGATTTATCATCATGACAAACTATCCACCTTGCCAGAAGTACTAACTTCTATGATTTCAGAATGGAAATCAGCTCTGCAAAGGCAAAGGTATTTATATGCAGCATCAGCCTGACATTGCACCACCAAACCCTCCAAACCAGATTTTAGCACCTACATTTAATTCTACAACAGCCCTGGAAGGCCAGGCATCTCCAAAATTAATCACACCTATGGCGACTCTCCCCCAGCAGGACAAACCATCTGATAATCTTAATATTGGAGCAGACACCCACATTGAGGCGCATATTATATTACAACAAGCCTCTGTTGTGCATCAACATAATACGGAGGGAAAGATAGCAGCTGAGTCTATTACCCAGGATAATGCAAGCAGTGTGGACTCATACTGGTCAAGGGCTTTATCAAAGAGAGCTAAAAAGAGATTAAAAAGGCAAAGAACAATTTTGCAAAGCAATAATTGCAAACTTAGCACACAAAGGAACAAACACTTCTGGACCACAGCAAAACTAGCATGTACCCTATCTTTAAGGACAGGAAGACTGGCAACAAGTATCTGGAAAGTCAGAAAGTGCTCCAACCGTCAGAGCATCAGCCTTCACAGAGCACCATAAGAGATCATTTGCGGTCCAAGTTAGTATATATAATATCTGCAATGCATGCCTGAAGCCTAGTGAGTCCTCAGGACATCAGACCCTAGTGACATCACCAACAGACTCCAAATCTTTGGATTCTCTTCAGTTACTTGTATTTAATCCAGACAGTGCCTTAGATGGGCCCCAAGAGCCCAAAATTCATGCAGCAGCAGTTTTTGTTCCCACTAGGTTAAGCTATGACACCACAGATGGGTCCACGTCTGTGTCTCCAAAAGCCATTCATATAAACAACTTGGAAGGGTCAAAAGAACTGGGAAGTAAGACAGTGCACATCAAGCTGGTACTTACACCCCAATATCAAATAGAAGGCAACCATGACATCCTGAACCGCTTTCCGGGAAAACTCATTAAGTCAGTGGAAAAGCTTCAAGTTAAAGATTATAAGAGAGTGTTTAAGCACCCGCAATATATAAGGGGGTGTCTAATAAGGCTAGAACTTGGCCTGGTAAGTCAGAAGTGGGCCAATATGGGCTCTTATTTGAAATATTGTGATAAGACTGTTACGGATCCACCCAACGCTCTGAAATCAGCCCTTTGCTCCATTGTTGACTCCAAAACAAATTTTTGGTTGCAATATTTAACCACAGCATTTGACTCCCTTCAAATAGATCAAACTGAACTTATTAAGCTGGCACATTCTCACACTGTCATTAAGACTGTGTTGAAAAGGCAGATAAAAATGCTCTCTAGGATAACTGACTTGGCAAAATTGAGCAGTACACCTGTGTTAATGGCTGTGGCAGCATCTTATACCAACAGCTCACACCACTTGTTAGCACAACCGTATCTGATGTGTACAATTGGGAAATCCTGCTTGACACTAATCATGGCTGCAAAGTTGTTAGCTCCCAAGTATCAAGGAGATGAACCCAAAATAGCACTCCCTTCCCATGATTGTAAATTGCAGACTCTACGGATACAAAACTGAGCTCATTCAATCTGCTGTTCTGCTGCTGCCCGGCACGGATGAATGCATGTCGCACTTTATTAAAACCTCTTTTTATGTTATGGTGTAAGAACCTGCACTGAGGCCATGTCATTTGTGTTTACTTTGAAAGAGCCATCTGATTTAGCTAAATTTGGGAAGTTTGTTTTTCAGCTACAAAAGCTGTTGAATGAGAGACTCATGATTGCCTAGACTTCCACTCCTTAAAGCAGAAGGGAGTGGTAATGTCTTTCTTGTAATTTTGCAAGTCTTAAAGGACAAATCAATAAACCAACTGCTTATTTAACTTTTTATTGACATAACTATTTTGGGTGTGGTACTTTACATGTTTAGTTGGAAATTATTGTGCTTTATCACAATAATTTCCACTGCTAATTACTTCTTTTTACATTTTAGGCCTTTGATCAATAACAATCTTGACATGTTGTACATATTTTTTCATCCTTTTGGAACAATTAATTTACTGTCAGAAGTGTTTCTTGATTCAGGAAAGTGGTCCACAACACCAGCCAAGGGTTCAGAGACTCTGGTTTGCCTCTTGGGGTCTGGGACTACAACTCCTACAATGCACCTTTTCAACTTATGGAGTTACTCCAAACGTCTGGATCTTCTTCCTCCAGGGGTCCTTTTTGGGTCCTTGAAGTGTCTACTACTTGATCCAAGGTTCTAGAAGCTCTGAGTTGTTCCTTGGGAGTTGGGACTACAATTACTAGAATGTACCTGGTCAGAATCCTCAAAGGGCCACTGGACGCTGGTCAGCTGGGCGCTGCTTGCAGGACATAATGCAGGGGACTCTGGGCAGCTCCTTTGTACCTGTAGCAAACAGGGAGTCCCTTCTTGAAGCAGTAGAAGACAGGCACAGTCCTTTTAGTGGTGAAGCCCAAGTCTACAGCTGGTGCAGTCCTTCAGAGTGCAGTGTCCAGGTGCAGGTCAGGAATCCAGCAGGGCAGTCCTTCTTCTTCTTTGTCTTGTTCCGTGTAGGGATCTGAGGTGTGGGTGCAGCTCTGTCATATTTATCCTTGCTCCTGGGTAGAAAGCAGGTGGCCCTGGTTATCCAATCACAGGCAGGCTCCTTCCCCCTTTGATGACCACTTCCTGGGAATTGTGGCAAAAATCAATCCCAGGGAGCAACATTCTTCAAAAATCCAACATGCCTGAAAGTGATTTTTGGAGGTTAGACCTGGCTGAGCCTACCCACTGGTGTGGCTAAAAATCCTAAACACACCCCTCTCCTGCCCTCTCCTAATCTAATCAAGAGAGCACCCAATTGTCTGGGGTTGCAGGATGTGAGGGAGGTGCTGGGCTGTTCCAAATGTTCTTCCCTGCCTTTGAAGACCAGCTTGGCTGCTCTTCCCCCATCCTGTTTTCCCATGTGCTGAGGCAGATCTCCTCCCCCAGGCACATCCTTTGTGCTCAGCCCAGGCCAATTCATACCTCATCAAGGCAGCCTGGCCAGGCAGCCAGAGGGTGGTCAATCAGAGAAGGGCACTTCAGAACTGAAGTTGGCAATTTTGAGGTAGAGTTTTAAAACTCTTTACCTGAACTAGATATATTATATCCAACAATTGCAAGTTGTGGGATTTAATATACAAATTAATTTGATACCAAACTCAAGGTACCTGGCACTGAAGGGGACTTTGCTAATTAAAATAAAGTGTCCCCATTTTACCCTATGGAGGCCATTCACTACAGTGAGGGAAAAACAAATTTGGCTATTTTACCTTACCAGGGCTTCTTAAAACATTTTTTGATAAGGTCCCTGCTTATAGTTGCATGGCACCCAACCCTAGGAGCACATAGAGCACACCTTAGGGGTAACTTATATGTGAAAATAAGGTACTTTAAGACTTTGGAAGTACTTTTAATGCTGAAGTCTTATTTGCTCATAACTTTAATTGAAAAGCAGCCAGCAAGGCAGTCCTGCCTTTAACTCCTTCGCTACCAGGCCTTTTCCCTCTCAGGTGCCAGACCTTGTTTTGGCTATTTGGGACAGTTTTTGCTTAGGCCCTCATAACTTTTTGTCAACATAAGCTACCCATGCCAAATTTGCGTCCTTTTTTTCCAACATCCTAGGGATTCTAGAGGTACCCAGACTTTGTGGGTTCCCCTGAAGGAGACCAAGAAATTAGCCAAAATACAGCGAAAATTACATTTAAAAAAAAAAATGGAAAAAGGGCTGCAGAATGCTTGTGGTTTTTTCCCTGAAAATGGCATCAACTAAGGATTTGCAGTGCTAAAATCACCTTCTTTCCAGCTTTCAAGAACAGGCAGACTTAAATCAGAAAACCCAATTTTTCAACATAATTGTGGCATTTTACTGGGACATACCCCATTTTTACTATTTTTTGTGCTTTCAGCCTCCTTCCAGTTACTGACAGAAATGGCTATGAAACCAATGCTGGATCCCAGAAAGCTAAACATTTCTGAAAAGTAGACAAAATTCTAAATTCACAAGGGGTCATTTGTGTCGATCCTAAAAGGGTTTCCTACAGAAAATAACAGCTATAATAAACAAATGTTGAGAATGAGGTGAAAAAAAGAGCAATTTTCTCCACATTTTACTCTATAACTTTTTCCTGCGATGTCAGATTTTTTAAAGCAATATACCGTTTTGTCTGCTGGACTCTTCTGGTTACGGGGATATATAGGGCTTGTAGGTTCATCAAGAACCCTTGGTACACAGAGCCAATAACTGAGCTGCACCTTCCAATGGGTTTTCATTCTATATTGAGTATACAGCAAATCATTTGCTGAAATATAAAGAGTGAAAAATAGGTATCAAGAAAACCTTTGTATTTCCAAAAGGGGCACAAGATAAGGTGTTGAGAAGCAGTGGTTATTTGTACATCTCTGAATTCTGAGTGCCCATACTAGTATGTGAATTACAGGGAAAAAATGTAAAGAAAGACAAGAGGCAATAACACTTGTTTTGCTATTCTATGTTCCCCTAAGTCTCCCTATACAAATGGTACCTCACTTGCCTGGGTAGGCCTAATGCTTGCGACAGGAAATGCAACATGGACACATAAAATTTTTACATTGAAATCCAACGTGCTTTTGGTGACAGAAAGTTCTGGAATCTGAGAGGAGCCACAAAATTCCTTTCACCCAGCGTTCCCCCACGTCTCCCGATAAAAATGCTACATCACTTGATGTGGGTAGGCCTAGCACCAGTGACAAGAAATGCCCCAAAACACAACGTGGATACATCATATTTTCCCAAAGAAAACAGATCTGTTTTTTACAAAGTGCCTAGTTGTGGATTTTAGCCTTTAGCTTAGCTGGCACCTAGGGAAACCTACCAAACCTGTGAATTCTTTAAAACTAGACACCTACGGGAATCCAATATGGGGTGACTTGTGGGGCTCTCACCAGGTTCTGTTACCCAGAATCCTTTGCAAATCTCAAAATTTGGCCAAAAAAATACTTTTTACTCCCATTTCGGAGACAGAAAGTTCTGGAATCAGAGAAAAGCCACAAATGTCCTTCCACCCAGAGTTCCCCCAAGTCTCTCGATAAAAATGGTACCTCACTTGTGTGGGTAGGCCTAGCGCCCGCGACAGGAAATGCCCCAAAACACAACGTGGATACATCACATTTTCCCAAAGAGCTGTTTTTTGCAAAGTGCTTAGCTGTGGATTTTGGCCTCTAGCTCAGCCGGCACCTAGGGAAACCTAGCAAACCTGTGCATTTTTAAAAACTAGACACCTAAGGGAATCTAAGATGGGGTGACTTGTGGGGCTCTCACCAGGTTCTGTTACGCAGAATCCTTTGCAAACCTCAAACTTTGGCAAAAAAAACATGTTTTCCTCTCATTTCGGTGACAGAAAGTTCTGGAATATGAGAGAGGCCACAAATGTCCTTCCACCCAGCATTTCCCCAAGTCTCCAGATAAAAATGGTACTTCACTTGTGTGGGTACGCCCAGCGCCTGTGACAGGAAATTCCCCAAAACACAAAATGGACACATCACATTTTCCCAAAGAAAACAGAGCTGTTTTTTGCAAAGTGCCTAGCTGTGGATTTTGTCATCTAGCTCAGCCGGCACCTAGGGAAACCTACCAAACCTGCACATTTTTTAAAACTAGAGACCTAGGGGAATCCAAAATGGGGTGACCTGTGGGGCTTTCACCAGGTTCTGTTACCCAGAATCCTTTGCAAACCTCAGTACTTGGCCAAAAAAACACCATTTCCTCCCATTTCGGTGACAGAAAGTTCTGCAATCTGAGAAGAGCCACAAATTTCCTTCTAACCTGTGTTTCCCCAAGTCTCCCGATAAAAATGGTGCCTCACTTGTGTGGGTAGGCCTAGTGTCCGCAACAGGAAATGCCCCAAAACACAACGTGGACACATCACATTTTCCCAAAGAAAACAGACCTGTTTTTTGCAGAGTGCCTAGTTGTGGATTTTGGCCTCTAGCTCAGCCGGCACTTAGGGAAACCTAGCAAACCTGTGCATTTCTGAAAACTAGACACCTAGGGGAATCCAAGATGGGGTTACTTGTGGGGCTCTCACCAGGTCCTGTTACCCAGAATCCTTTGCAAACCTCAAAATTTGGCAAAAACTAAAAACACTTTTTTTTCTCTCATTTGGGTGACAGAATGTTCTGGAATCTGAGAGGAGCCACAAATTTCCTTCCACCCAGCGTTCCCCCAAGTCTCCCGATAAAAATGGTATCTCACTTGTGTGGGTAGGCCTAGTGCTCCCCAAAACTTGTGTTTATCCCCCAATGTTTTCTTACACCAGGTTCTGTTACCAGGTTCTGTTACCCAGAATCCTCAGCAAACCTCAAATTTTGCTAAAAAATCAAATTTTTCACACATTTCTGTGTGGGATCATCATAGCAGGACAAATTTCCTACCACCCAATGCTCCCCTCAGTCTCCCGGTAAAAATTATACCTCACTTGTGTGGTGGGCCAGGTGCCTGTGACAGGGAAGAGCCAAAAACATGTCGAAATTGAGGGAGAACCAAAGTGGGTCCAAAAGGGGAGTTTGAAAAAAGAAAATTTTTAGGCTGACAAGTGCAGCAGAATTTTTATCAGTATAGATGAGACATTGTTAGGAGGTAGGAAATTTGTGGATTCCTGCAGATTCCGGAAGGTTCCATCACAAAAATGTGGGAAAAATGTGTGATTTCCAGCAAAGTTGGAGGTTTGCAGGGCATTGTGGGTAAGAAAATGGTCCGGGTTGCATGTGCAGCACAGCACCCTGGAATCAACCAGATGTTTAGTTTTCAGGTGTATCTAGGTCTTGTGGATTTTTCTACATGGTGGCGTCTCAAAGTAAAAAAACTGGAGCCCTCACCATTCTAAGTGAGACAATTTTGAGAGTTACCAAGCTCTCATGGCCCAAATGTAAAACCAACACCCAAAATAATCAAATGTCCTCTTGGTTCTCGTGGGATAAGAGGTTTTGGCATACGGGGGAGAGCTGAAAGACTGTTACCCCCTTTAGTTGGGGTGAGGGCATAAACAAGCCCATACTGGTTGGTAGCCACAACCCCACAATTTTATTTTTTTAATTTCCTGGCATCTAGTAGACTTTCTGCCCCCCGGGTGTGGATAGGGGGTAATTGCCCAATCTGCCCACTGGTGGGCAGAACAACTTTGGCCCCATTTATTTGGGGTGAGGGTATGGCCATACCCCCACCCTCTTATTTTGAAAAACAAAATCTTCCCGGGTCTCTGGTGGGCTTTCTGCCCGCCTTGGGGGCTGATAACCTTCCAAAAATAGGCCGATCTGCCCCACATATAAAAAAATAAAAATAAACAAAAAAAATGTATCTCTGGTGTCTAGGGGTTTTCTGCACCCCCTGTGGGCAGAAATGGCCTAAAAATAATTTGGCCCCCTTGGGAGCAGCCCTTGCCAAATGGGCCACTCCCCTTATGCGTAAGTATGGATTAAAAAAAACAAATCCCTGGTGTCTAGTGGTTTCTGCCCCTCCTTGGGGCAGATTGGCCTAATTATATTAGGCTGCTCTGCCCCCGGGGGGCAGAAATGGCCTAAAAATAATTTGGCCCCCGAGAACGACCCTTGCCTAAGGGATCGCTCTCCACACATAAAAAAATAAAATTAAACAAAAAGAAAATTATCCCTGGTGTCTAGGAGTTTTCTGCCCTCCTCTCCGGGGGAAGAACAACCTAATTATATTGGGCCGATCTAACCCTGGGGAGGCAGAAATGGCCTAAAAATGATTTGGCCCCCTGGGGAGCAGCCCTTGCCCAAGGGGGCACTCCCCTTAGTGAAATATACAAAAAAAAATCCCTGGTGTCTAGTGAACATTTCTGCTGCCCGATCACATCACAATCAGGAAGTAGAACTGCTTCGAGAGACATGAAAGGAAAGGTCTTTCATTTCCTTTCATGTCTCTCCTGCCCCACCTCCAGGTCGGAAGAGAAATGCTTTAGCATTTCTCTTTCGGGATCGATCCGAGGTGACCACTGATGAGGTCAGCGTGCAATTGTACGCTGATGTCATCAGACGTCACTGGGGGGTGGGGGGGCGGGGTGGAAGGGGAAGCAATTCCCCATCCATCCCCGACTGGGGGTTGAGGGAGGGAGGCCCACGGGGGAGCACTAGGCAGGGTGCAGGATGAGCTAGTCTCATCCTAGGCACACAGGAACCGTGTGCCAGGATGAGACCAGCTCGACCCAGGGATCCTTGGGGTTAAAATTACCCTGGACACCTCAGCAGTGCACCTACGGGTACACTACCTATGATGGTGTCCCTAAACCCTCATGTCATTCCATATGCTAGGTACTTATAGGTTTGTTGGCACTGCCAATTGTAATAAGCCTAATTTGCATACTCATTTTAAACAGAGCACAGCCCCTGGGACTGGTTGGCAGTACCCAGGGCACCACCAGAGTCAGGAAAACACCAGCAAAAAGTGAAAAATGGGTGCACAATGTTAGGGGGCAATCAGCCCTGTTTTCTCATATAGGGGAACCCTAATTAGCCCCTAAAAAGGAAAAGAAGGAGATTGAAAGTTACAGTTAAAAAACTTGAATACAGCTGTAAGTAGATTTATTTAACTGAGACTGCTATTCCAATAGGCAATGGACAATATTGAAGTATTATTGCTGATTTCTGAAGAAATAAAGTAACATCTGTTTCAATTGCAATTAATGATGGGGTTTGGGTGAAATATATTTCAAAGCCTTATGGACTGAACTGTGCTGTCGTGGACATCTTTTGCTCACAGCAGTATGCCCCAATAGCCTCTAATACCACATTTTGCATCCCTCATGACAACAAATTGAATGTTTTTTTTTGAAGCTTTATATTGGATGCAAAATCATAGGGCACAAAGGGGTCAGAGAAGATCTCAATATTGTTAATACAAATGAAAATGGCCCTGTGGTCAATTTTTAATTCCCGGGTTCCATCACTGACATCAATAGATTATAATTCCACAATCCTGGACTGGGAGAAACACTTTGTAATTTGCCTAGCAGTTGAAGCCAGTTTCCTTATTAGGCTCTGTTGTACATCATCTGCTAAAGTATTCTGAATCTTCTTAAAGGTAGAGTAACTGTAGAAAGTATAATTGTAATTGAACAAGAATTCTTTAGGGGAAATGGTTGTACCCTAGATAATATTGATATTGTATGGTACAATTGATTCTGGAAAAAATATGTTACCATATGTGGAAAATATGTTGCTTTCATAAACTTCTCCACAGTATGTGAATGTGATGGCAGACTAAAGACCTTGAGGAGATAATTTAGGCTAGGCATTCCTGAGAAGCTTGTGCATTTACTTATTGCCTTACATTCTCCAATCTGGTGTCACACACTTTTGCATGAGGACCAGGGTCTGTCATCCCGAATTGCCACCAATAACAAACTTAAACAGGGCTGCATGTTACATCCGCTATTATGTTAACTTTCAAATTTATGATTTACCCCAGGATCCTGATGTTGTTAATGGGAATCTACTGAGAATAGAGGGCAGAGCAATGTCTTGTTTATTATATGTCAATGAGATTTGTTTATTTAGATCTAACTCCCGAGGACCAACATAACCGTCTGATTCATTTGCAACAGTTCACTGATTTAATATATCACTAATTCCAGAAAAATATATTTTTTAAATTGAACTTGTGAAATGAAAATCTGGAAGTTGGGAAAGCTTATCCTTATGTGGGGGAAAACCTTATAGGCACCTTAAATGAGAAGGAACATATCTTCCGTAAGCCAATATTCCCTACTCTTGGACTAAGGGCATTTTATAATGCCTAACTCAAAGATATTTTGTTCATTTGTTATCAGTTTATAGCTTAAAAGCCCCCCCTCCACTCTACTTTCCCCTTCAGAAAGTATTGGTGTAAGTAAACGGGCTTTTGAGCGAATCTTGAAAAAGCTATGCATCCCAAATACACTTGCTGCTATTCAGCATATTAGATTAGAATTTAGATTAATTAGTACATTTGTGTAGTCACTAGCTACAATATTACGATACAGTCATCATCATCATCACTAGCAATGAGATTTCATTTAGAAATGTAATGTGTTAAGACATTTCTAATTTGAATAAGGAAAATGTGTTTCAAAGAAATGTTAATTTTGCATTAAAACTGTTTGTTATATGTTGATAATGTCTAATAAAACAAAGACAATCTCAATCTGAAGATAGGCATTAGTTTTTGTTTATAAAAAGGGGAAAGTATGACTCAAGTATAGTTTCATGATATTGGAAAACACCACAAATTTTTACTTGGAAAATGAAAGGACTTGCTGATTTTTTTTTACATTTTTTCAAATGTTTGTCAAACTTGTATTAAAGTGTATTTGATTTGTTAAATTATTGGTGGATGTATTTGGAAATCCAAATCTTCTAAAACAAATTTAAAACTTGATTACCTCATGAGTTTTTTCAGTTGTTGTTAGGAATTCGAGCATTGTTTTAATCATATGAGTTTAGTACTTGCTAGGGATCCATTCAAAAGCTTTTAATTACTGATGCATCTGAGATGTGGCAAAACCCGACCCACTTAAAGTCCCAAAGGTGGCAACTAATGTGGAAGGAATAACAGGCAGGGGCATAATAAGATCCATAAACTGAGCCCTGTCTGAGCATCACACAAATCTTTGTAAGTCAGGCTGCAAACACAGGGCCAGTGTTAGAGATGGGTAATCTACTAAAACTTAAAGCCAGATGCCTGTCTCATCTCAAGGTACTCTTAGACCCTCAAGCCCAAAGTGAGCTGAGGTTTGATATGACATCTGCCTTTCTCCACCTTCTAAACCTATGCACCAAGACTTGGTGGCAAAGAAATGACCTTTCATGTAAAACAGGAAATTAAAATAACATCCATCTAGTACCTGAATTGCCCAATGTGAAACTAGAAAATCTGGGGTGAATTCCATTTTCCCTCCTTGAACAAATTAGGAAATGCTTTATTTCACTGTGCCTCCTTTTTCTTCACAAATGAGAGTATCCTCAAATGTGTGAGTATAGGATGAGAGCTGTTTGAATTTAAAGACTATAAGGTTGCTCCATCTGTAAAAAGAATCAAAGCAATATACAGGGTACACGTGACAACTGACTTGACTCTGATATCAGTAGTAGCATTGTCATCAGGGAAGGTTTGACAAATATTTCTAAGTTTATATTTTACAACTATCACTTTAAATAAGCGCACCTCAATGCAGAGCTATAATCTGAAATACTAAGGTGAACTGCATCTGTATGTTAAAGAAACACACTTTAAAGAAACATTATCACATGTTTACATGATGTTTGTTGCATAATTTGCATGCCAAATATAATGATTCAGCTTGTGCACAGGTCTTTTGAGCCATGTTAGCTCATTGGCTCTGAGCTGGCTTGATTTTCTCGGTTAATATGTACTCTCGTCCATTTATACCCCATCTGCAACCAACCCAGCTGACACTGCCAGACAGACTAAGGCCCATATTTATACCTTTTTAGCACCGCATTTGTGTCATTTTTTGATGCAAAAACAGTGCAAAATTCCAAAATTCAATTGTATTTTGTACGTTTTCTCTGATTTTGCATAAAAAAACGATGTAATTGTGGTGCTAAAAAAGTATAAATATGGGCCTAAGTACTTATTAGGATAGTGTACCACTGCATAAACCCTTCGCCACTTAAATTGCGTCCCTGTTCATCAAAGTGGGTTCCCTACTGTTTTTATTAACAATCATTTCCTGTGTCTCCACCCAGGTCTGCTGGTGCTCTCTCAGTTGGTGTTTACTCCCTGCCTGCACAGCACACTTTTAATGGTTCTTGAATTGTTAGTGTAGAGGATGTTGATTACAGACATAAATCCTTGCATGTGCCCCCCATCATGCCATGCACCTTCACCCAACTACAAGGAGCCAAAGAGCCTCTGGTACATGATCCATTGTCTGAACAGTGGAAAATTGCTCAATATTGTCTAATATTCCTATCCAATCTTGGCTATCTCCATCAACACCCTTGAACCCATACCTGTAATTATTGATTTCATTAACACTGTCAGCCATCACACACATATAAACCATATGGTCAAACATACCCATTTACAACTCAGGCTTTACAAAGCTATCAAAGGGTACATTCCTTGTAGGATATTTAAGACAATGCTGCAAGCTCTTGTGCTGTCAAGATGCCAATATGGGAACCCTACCCTCACCAAGCTATACAAAGTAAATCTTACCCCTCCAAAGGCTGTCCCACATCCTGCTGTCCATCTGGTAACAGGCAGCCGTCACCTCTCTCTTATCATCCCGTTCTCAAGACCCTTCAATGGCTACAAATTGATGCTGAGTAAATGGAAAAAACCTGATTTGTTGATATTCTGCACACTGCTCCTTACAATCTGGTGAAAAACTGAACAGTTAGCAGGGTCACAGAGCTCCTTCTCAACTGTATTTAGCTGTATGACATATTAACTTCTGCAATGTACCCTGGAGCCTGATTTTCAGTGAAGAAAAATGACCCTCTGTGTGTGCCCGTGTGTGTGTGTGTGTGTGTGTGTGAGAGAGAGAGACACTGAAACAAAAAATGTACTAATGTAAGAAAAATTGCAAATAATAAATATGTGTGTGTGAGATGTGTGGTAGAGCGAGAAAAAAGTATTTGAAATATAATGGTACAAAGGCTTCAAATGGGATGTCATTACTGCTAGAACATTTTTATATTGAAGAAATGAATGCAATAACATGCAGAATCAACAAGTAGGCCTTAGAAGAAAAATAATGGTTCTAAATTCAAGGAGGTGCAGTAGGCTGCCCTATTTACACATATTAAGCTTGAGTAGCTGAAGATCATCTTCTGACAAACTGACCTGCTTCAAGAATGTGAAATGTTATGTTTCTGACCTTCCCAATGGCATATGTTTGATGATACATAATAATCAAACTTATTTGTGTAACCCTGCAGATGTTTCTACTTACATAAACCACATTGCTGAATGATGAATAGGTGGCTTGTATTTCAGTGAGGTAATTTAGAAGCTTAGACTTTAAAATGCTATTTCGTAGAGACAAATTAATGGTGAGGACACTTGTAGACATACAATGCATTTGATTAAAAAAAATCACTTGACAATGCTGTTTGTGGACATTGTATTCATGGTGAGAAAACAAAGGAGCGTTCCTGTTCCCATAAGGGCATCAAAAGCTGATTAGATGATTGAAGGAAGAATAAGAAACATTTTGCAAACATTGCGATTTTAATTTCTCTAATAATACATATTCCTAGAGTAGGACCTTAGACTCATTCAGTTGCCACTTCCCCCCACATGCATCTGTGCTGCTCGTGTTGAGATTCTACTGAGTTTCTTAAACCTCTCTTTATGGGAAGTTTTTCTTTGATAGATTCTGATATTTGATACTGAAGCTTTATGTTTTGACCTCTCTAATTAGAACTCTTTATGGGTTCTGACTCACACCTTGTGCTTTTCTACTAATCATCCTCATTCTTAGAATTGGGATTCTTTCCTTTATGGAAAACACTTTGTGCATTAATTATCACTTATTGATTGCTTATTTTTGGTCATTGACTAAACTGTTGAGCGATATTGATGAATTTTAATACTGACCCAATAAAGATGAGCTACTAAAAGATTTGATTAAAAAGCCTTTAAACTCACATCAACTCTCATTATTGTCAGAGAACCAATAATTGAAACTGTGATGATCAATTAACCTATGCATAGCTACTGCTTAATCGCATCTAATGCCAAAGATCCACATGGCCCCGAAAGTGGGGATTTCTCCAGATGAGTTGGTAAGCTTTCCCTCGTAAACCGATATTTAAATAAAATCCCGCTCCGGCATTACTAATCTTTTTCTGACAAAGCTTTTTGTTCATTCGGTTAATAATGTGCTTATTAAAGTTTAGTTTTTACATTTGCTTAATTTAAATGCTATTTTTTACCAATCTAATTGTTTGTCATCTACTTTTCTGTTGAAAGTGCACATTAAATATGCATGTGGCATCCTGTGCCTTTGCTATTCTTTGCCCCAGCATTAGTGCAATGGTTTTTGAAAAGTAAAATCAATTCAAATCTGTAGTCTTTAGCTGTTGAAAGCTTTAGGAAAGTACAAAGGGCCATATTTATACTCTGTTTGCGCCGGATTTGCGTCGTTTTTTTTAACGCAAATTCGACGCAAAACAAACTCCATATTTATACTTTGGCGTTAGACGCATCTAGCACCAAAGTTCATGGAGTTTGCGTCATTTTTTAGCGTGGACACCTTCCTTGCGTTAATGATATGCAAGGTAGGCGTTCCCGTCTAAAAAATGACTCCGAGGCATGTGCGCCGTATTTATACTCCCGGGCAAAAATGACGCCCGGGAGTGGGCGGGTCAAAAAAAATGACGTCCAGCCGCTTTTGCGTCGTTTTTTAGCGCCTGGTCAGGGCAGGCGTTAAGGGACCTGTGGGCTCGGAAGGAGCCCAGAGGTGCCCTCCCATGCCCCCAGGGACACCCCCTGCCACCCTTGCCCACCCCAAGAGGACGCCCAAGGATGGAGGGACCCACCCCTGGGACATTAAGGTAAGTGCTGGTAAGTATTTTCTTTTTTTTTTTGTGGTATAGGGGGGCCTGATTTGTGCCCCCCTACATGCCACTATGCCCAATGACCATGCCCAGGGGACATAAGTCCCCTGGGCATGGCCATTGGGCTTGGGGGCATGACTCCTGTCTTTGCTAAGACAGGAGTCATTTCAATGGGGGTTGGGAGTCTAAAAAAATGGCGCAAATCGGGTTGAGGCGAAAATTTTGCCTCAGCCTGACTTGCCCCATTTTTTTACGCCCAAGCTCCATTTTCCCCTACGCCGGCGCTGCCTGGTGTAAGTCATTTTTTTTCACGCACACCAGGCAGCTCCGCCGGCTAACGCCGGCTAACGTCATTGAATAAATACGGCGCCCGCATGGCGCTTCAGAATGGCGTTAGCCAGCGTTAACTTTTTTGACGCACAACTGCGTTGGCGCAGTTGTGCGTCGAAAAGTATAAATATGGCCCATAGTGCTTTGAATTGCTACAAATATATACCCAACAATTATATATCATTTGCTTCAATATTGGGTTCCCCCAGTCACCTTGGGCAAGTGTTCAGTTCGTAGGATGCAGTGGTTTCCTTGCTGAGTATTCCATCCGATCTGATTTCCTATACAAAAATGTCTAACATGTTTCTCTTTCTGTTCGTGATATTAGCATAAGCTATCACAACTTCAAGATTTAAACTATTTTCTATTCTGCACTACTTTCTTTTCCAATTCAAAGGATCATCTCCCTCATGATAGGCCAATAAATTGACATTTTAGCCACTTACTACTCAGGATGTATTTAAAGTGATATTGGAGTTGCTTTATGAGATTATTACAGAATAGAGAAAGGTTGGTTGGAGCTGACCACTGCCACACACAGTGGGAGAGATATTACCATCCAACTAACACAGTGATGTGGCACAAATCTTTCCAGCAAGTATGGGATAGTGCCACTTAAGAAGTCCAGGAGGGTGGTGATTGTAGAGAGAGCTGGAAATAGTTCAACAGTGCATGCTTTATGAAGTGTGTTTTCTCGTCTGAGTTTTTCTATTATGTTGTAATCAAGGCAGGAAGAGTAGCATGTATAATGTCAAATCTCACAATGATACCCCGGCCACTCAAGATCTCTTTCATTTTCTTTCACTGTTTCTCAAAACACAACTCTTTTGTTGGTTTCATCATACTCTATATTTCCTAGATTTACTCAGTCGCTCCATTGACCATGTGTAAAGTGAGTACTGAAAGTGCTATCATAGATCATTTTTGACTGGGATTATTTCATGTAATTTGTGGTACATTAAGGTAGTGCTTGCTCCTAACACAATTTACCACTCTACTATTGGATTTTGCAGGTGGTAAATGTTAGATCTGACAGCCTTAGGGTAATCTTCACCCACCTTTTTGCCTTCCTCCCTTCACTTTTCTAATCTCCTTTTTGCTGGTTTTAGGACCACCGCTGACCAGTGCTACATTGCTTTTGCTCTCTACTCTAAACAAGGTAACATTGGCTCATACCAAATTGGCATATTTAATTTACCTGTAAGTCCCTAGTAAAGCGTACTAGACGTGACCTGATTTAAATAACACTAGTGGGTCTGCAGCAGTGACTGTGCGATTGTGCCACCCATATAAGTAACCCCATAACCATGTCTCAAGTCTGCCATTGCTAGGCCTGTGTGTGCAGGCTCACTGCCACTTTGATTTGGCATTTAAAACTACTTGCCAAGCCTTTAATTTCCCCTTTTCTTCCATATAAGTCACCCCTAAGGTAGGCCCCTAGGTAACCCATAGGGGAGGGTGCAATGTAAGTAAAAGGCAGGGCATGTACTTATAAGTTTTACATGTCCTGGTAGTAAAAAAGTACTCATTTTCCACTACTGTGAGGCCTGCTCCTCTCATAGGCCAGCTTTAGATATTCCCTTATATGCTTTCAAGTGGTAGATTCTGATCTGAGAGGAATAGACTTGTCATATTTGGTAGGGTTGGAATGTAAGTAAGGAATCCTACTTACTGGTAAAGATGGATTTCAAATTACTATTTCAGGAATTCCACTTTTAGAAAGTAGGCATTTCCCTCCACTTACTACCATCTATGCCTTACGCCTGTCTCCAATCCACTTCTGGTCTGTGCTGGATGACAGCTCCCTTCTGCATTCCACCCAGACAGCCATAAACACAGGACACTCAGCTGCATCTGCATTAATCTGCATACAGATGGGTTTCCCTGGGAGGCAGGGTGGAGGGGCTCTCTCTTACACTCCAGAGGCCAGTGGCCTGCCCTCGCACAAAGGACTGATAACCCCTCACACGGCTCCTGCCAGACAGGGCTGAGTTGAAAGGTGAACTTGTGCACTTCAAAACCTCTCTTTGAAGTTTTCCCCACTTCAAAGGCAATTTTGGCTTTATATGCTGGGTCTGTGACCCCACCAAATCAGATACTTCTGGACTTGTAAATAGACTCGCTCTGTGGGACTGCCTGGTTGCCCAAAGGACTCATCTGGACTGCTTTGCTGTAAGAACTGCTCTCCTGCTTGTTGCCCTGATGCCTGCTGGCCCGAGACCCAGTGGGAGGACTCTGTCTTCCTCCACATGTGCTCTCCAAGGACTTGGATTGAGCTTGCCTCCTGTTCTTAAGTCTCAGGGCCAACAAAGGCTGGAAGATCACATCACTGCATTCTCTACTGGATTGACACAATGCCTGCAGGCATCGACACAGAACCTGCCTCGTGACTGTAAAATTGCTGCATCGCCTACTAGATCGACCCAGCGCCTGCTCCTTCCTACCAGCGTGTTCTGGATTTTCAATACATCGTCCCTGGGACTCAAAATATCCCTGCATCACAGTGAGGAACCAAGGCTGTGCTCCTTCGATGCATCACCTTACAGCACGGAGAGAAATGACTCATCATCTCTGCCGCGCCTGAAAATCTGATGCATCCCCTTATTTTTCAACACATCTTTTCCTCTGCAGCCCCTTTGGGTTGTTATTTTTCACGCATCCCAGGTACTGTGTGTTAGAAGGATACAACCACTGTTTCTTAATGATTGAGACTCATTAATACCATCAAAAAGTGGTGTATTGACTTGTGCATATTGGATTTTTGTCATTTTGGTCTTATTTCATTCATATAAATATTATCTATTTTCCTGAACTGGTGTGGAATACTTTTTGTGGAGTTATCACTGTGCTACTGTCTGAGTTACTGCACAAATACTTTACACATTGACTTCTAAGTTGAGCATGCCTGCTCTGTGCCAAGCTACAAGAGGGTGAGCACAGGATAATTTAGGTTGTGTCCTGACTTACCCCGACAAGGATTATAGTCCCTACTTTGACAAGGGCGTATACCTCTGCCAACTAGATACCCAATTTCTAACAGTATTACGTGACAAGAGTGACATTTTCTTATCTTGATGAAGTAATACTTTTTGTGTGCTGCTGTGTTTTTGTGCTTGTTATTGCAATGTGATATTGTTGCGTTGTATTGTGGTTGTGTTCCATTCTGTTTTGTTGCTATGTGCCCTATTATCTTTTAATTGTTTTGTTTTATTGCTTTCTGCTTGTTATTGCTTTAGATAGCAAACAGATGCTCCTATATTCCCATCAGAAAGTAGCACTTGCCTTGAAAGTTCTTTTCACAAGCAGCCATATACCACTGTATGTGGTAAAAAAGTATTGCTCCAACTTTTCACCTGATTTTTTCAGTTCAATTTCTTTGTTAGATCAGAGTTGATTCACCCAGCAACACATTAAGAGTGAAAATATACTTTACAATTAAAAAGGTGGACAAAATATACTTTACAATGTGTACAATAAAGATAAAGGGGGTCATTCTGACCCCACCCGGCGGCGGTAGCCGCCGGCCTGGCTGGGACCGCCAGAAGACCGTCCCGCGGTCAAAAGACCACGGCGGTCTTTCTGGGTTTCCCACTGGGCTGGCGGGCGACCGCCAAAAGGCCGCCCGCCAGCCCAGTGGGAAACACCCTTCCACGAGGAAGCCGGCTCCGAATGGAGCCGGCGGAGTGGAAGGTGTGCGACGGGTGCAGTAGCACCCGTCGCGAATTTCAGTGTCTGCTAAGCAGACACTGAAATTCAAAGTGGGGCCCTCTTACGGGGGCCCCTGCAGTGCCCATGCCATTGGCATGGGAACTGCAGGGACCCCCAGGGGCCCCACGACACCCCTCACCGCCATCCTGTTCCTGGCGGTCAAAACCGCCAGGAACAGGATGGCGGTGAGGGGGTCGGAATCCCCCATGGCGGCGCAGCAAGCTGCGCCGCCTTGGGGGATTCCTCAGGGCAGCGGAAAACCGCCGGGACACCGCCGGTTTTCCGGTTCTGACCGCGGCCATACCGCCGCGGTCAGAATGCCCTCAGGAGCACCGCCAGCCTGTTTGCGGTGCTCCCGCCGAGCCCGGCCCCGGCGGTCAAGGACCGCCGGGGTCGGAATGACCCCCAAAGAGTCGAGCAATTTCATTCGTAATGGAACGCCAGCAAGGTAAATACAATAGTATCCAAACTAAATTGATATTGTCAAGGTGACTTCAACAAGTAATTCTGAGATAGCAAAGACTACACAGGCACTAGTGCCTCTGCTATACATCCTCCTATCCACCCAGTAATGTCTGATTCACATGATTTAACATAAGGAGAGATTAAGTTAGCTAATTGTGAAAACACCAAGAGGAAGAATTCTAAGTCTAAATGTATGATATAGTGTCCTGGCCGAAGAAGAATTATTCTAGTCTAAAACTCCTCAAGTTTTAAATTCCTTTTAGTTGTTAAAATGTGTAAGAAAGAAAGGCTTACATTTAACAGCAGAGAACGCAAATTGCCAACTACGATTTTCTAGTAACTAGATTTTACAATTATAATACAATTTTTAGGGATCAATGAGGGGCTCAGCCAATCATCACTAAGGCCTAAATGATCAAACCAAGATTTGTCAAAGGTCATCCAAGAGATCTTAAGAGCTGCAGGCCTCTTTGATATTGCTTCAAATTTGCAATGTGAGTAATTAATTTTAAGCAGGTAGCGGAAGCACTTGGGCATTGCTAGAGAAATGTCAACAATTATTTGATTAATTTATTTTCACACTTTGCCAACAGCTCTGCTTTACACTACCCTAAAACACAAATCCGTATAGGGCAGCACTATGAGCTTGAGCTCTATATTTTTCTACAGCTGGTGATATGGAGTGTTTGAACAGCTTAAGACTTTGAGAATGGCAGCCACTCTATAATTTAGAATATGCTGACTTTTAGTAAGTTGGGGTGACTATGTATGGGAGTCTGTTAGTCTACTATGTGACATAGTCATATATCTGGGTTTCTCTCCAAGACAATATCTTTCATGTGCATGGAGTCCCTAAGTGTTGCATGTGAATTAAAATGCATACATTCTTCTTTGGCAGGATTAATTTTGAGTCCATGCCATACACAAAACAGTCTGAAGTTATCCAATGACCTTAGAGGCTTATGGGAGTTTCAGACATTAATAGAGTATCATCCATGAAGGGAAGGGTTAGAACCCTTTGCTGTACAATAGAAGGGGTGTCAGTCAGTCAGTAATAATTTTTATTCAGTTTTGCAATGAAACCATAAACAAACAAATAACATTTGAAAAGAAGTGATTAAACATCAGACAACAATCTACTTAAGGGGAGTCTTTTTTGCCACCCAGAAAAGATTCAATGCAACTGTTTATGAAGCGTCAAAAGAGCATTGGCACAATGAAACAGCTCACCATTCTTCCCTAGCAATATTAATTTTCACTGTTAACTCTCTATTAATGCTGAGTGGATATAAATAAGGTTGTATGAATAGATCTGCATTATTAAAGACTTTTAAATCATCAGGGGCACTTCCCATAGTTTTGATCTTGGGAAGTGAAAAGCAGCATGTAAATCAACAAAGACCACATTCAGGAGACCAAGATGTATATCAACTATTTTTCATTTTCTTAATAGGAAAAGGGAGACCTGTTCCACATGATTTGCTTTCAGCTTGAATACTGCCTGTTAATGGGTTAGTATCTGCAATTTGATTTTCACCTATCCAGGAAGGTAATTGCTCCTATACCTGTTAAAGATGTTTTGTAAGATGTCAATTAAGCTAAAAGGACTATAATTGTCTGGCTGGCTATGAGAACATTTATTTTGGACAGGTACTATTTTGGCACCCTTCCAGGAATCTGCAACTGGCACTTGTACCATTGGAAAAACCTATTAATTAATTTGTCTCAAAATAAGTGATTATGGATAGAACAAATCACAAGGAACCTTATCAAATTCTAGAGCCTTCCCTACTTTGTGTGTGGCATTCATAGTCTCATCTAGAAAAAAGTGGAAGGATGCCTGCATTGGCACATGGCAGCAATTTGTGCACCAGACTAGGGGACAAGGACGAGAATGTGCCATATCTTGTACATACAGCACATTCTTGCTCTTTTGTTTTGATATAGGGTAGCACAATTGTTGTCAGTATGAACCACAAAATTCTGTAAATAAACCTGTGCTTAATCCTCTGGTAGCATGGCACAACAGCAGCCAGGCTCTACTTGGCGGGTATATATAACGTATTTGTGTAGCACTAAACCCTAATAAAGTGAAAACATATCATAAGAAAACCCCATATCCAATTTTGAAACACAGAGTTAATTTTAATAAACAAAACCAAATTGCAAAAAATCCAATAACCAGAACCAGAGTTGTGAATTTGTATAGGTAAAAATAGTACCAAAACCACAAAGCAGCATTTGCATTGATCTAGTTGCACTGGACCAGGTCAAAGTCACAAGTGCAGGTAACCATGATGGAGCACAGGTTGGATAAAGGTACCAGGCTTGCCCCAGTAGGAGTATCCCTTCCCCGAGTCAAAGGAAACATAAGGAGCCTCGGCTGGAACTTCGTGATGGCGGGGTCCATGAGGAGGTCATTGTCAGCCTGAAGAGCAGGTTGCCCCCAGAGCTTCATGTTTGCAGTTGACTCAGGAGGTTGCTGTTTGGTACTAAAAGCAGGTCATCACTGGAGCTTTGCTTTGAGAGGAGATGTAGCTGTTGTTGATGATGCAGTTGGTTGTAGATGGTACACAGAACAGGACATCACTGGAGCTTTACTTTGGCAGACATTGCAGATGATTGTTTTTTGGTGCAAAGAGTCTGCTTGCAGTCGCTAGAGGCCCAAAACTTCTGGATTTTCACCTGGAGTTCTTCTGTGAGGCAGGAGGTATACACTGCAATGCAGTCAGGGTTATAGGATCTGAAAAGCACCTCTTGGGGGTTCAGGACTCGCTCAAGCAGAGGACAGCAGCAGGGCTGAGGCAGGTCCAGATAGTGTTGCTGAGATGCAGGAATGGTGTCTGGAAGCTTCCCTTGTCCCTTTAGCTCAAAAAGGCGGTCGGCCAACTGAAACTTGGAGTCACTTCTGGTGATCCTGGATTAAAGAAAAACAGCTCTAGTCTTTCTTTTCATACAACAGGGCAGTCCTTATTCTGAATCTTCCACAGATCCAGGAGTGTTCTGATGAGAGATCCTGAAAGTGCTGTTCTTACACCCAGTGCCAGTCTGTAGGTGGTGTATGGCCCTTTTATTAACTTTCCCCTCTTCCTGGGTTTTGCTCCAGGGACACAAAGGGGGTCATTCTAACCCTGGCGGTAAAAACCGCCAGGGCGAATGACCGCGGTAGCACTGCCAACAGGCTGGCGGTGCACCGCTGGGCATTCTGACCGCGGCGGTTCAGCCGCGGCCAGAAACAGAAAGTCGGGGGTGTACCGCCGACTTTCCGCTGCCCTTGAGAATCCTCCATGGCGGCGGAGCGCGCTCCGCCGCCATGGGGATTCTGACACCCCCTACCGCCATCCTGTTCCTGGCGGGTCTCCCGCCAGGAACAGGATGGCGATAGGGGGTGACGCGGGGCCCCCGTAAGAGGGCCCCAAAAAGAATTTCAGTGTCTGCCTAGCAGACACTGAAATTCGCAACGGGTGCGGTCATTTGGCGGTAACCGCATGGCGGGCGGTGACCGCCGCCCGCCGCGGTTAGAATCACCGCCAAAGATACATAGGCCTAGGTGTCAGCAACAATTTGCACTGGGAGGCCGGACAGTCCTTAGGAGTCAGAAAGTGGGTGAGCATAACCATGAGGCTATCCTATGAAACTCAGGAATGGCTGAGTAATACTCCCAGGACATCCTTCTCGGGAGAGGAACACAAACCACCAAACCGAAGGCCCTTTTGTCCCTACATGTGGAAGTTATACACAACATGAAATAGGAGAGCCATTTGCAGTCGTATGGCCCTGTGGAGGACTGTCAGAGAGGCATATTTGGTTTAGACAGAAAAATGACAATTTCTAGAAAGTTTTCTAAAATATTTTCTGAATAGTAACTCAGAATCTGACATTATCATTAAACAGGATTTTAAGCTACTATTCAAATGAGTGGAAAAAACATTGTTCTGTGTTTGCAAACTGAAGTATCACTTATTAGTTGTAATAATGTAACCCTGCTTTGTTCTACGTGAGAGGTAACCTTACAACTGTGGAAAATAAGTTTAGGAGTTTCTCACTGCCAGGACATATAAAAGTTAAATATACACGTCATATTTGTTAAAGAGCATGCACCCTGCCCTTTTAGTGGTTAGGGCCTATCTTAATGTGACTTATTATTAGTACAAAGGAAGGTTTAGGCCTACTAAAAGGTTTATTTTGCCATGTCAAAATGGAAATTTAAAACTATACTACAGGAGTAGCAGGAATTAGTCATTTTTTACAGTGCTACTTTAGTGAGCGGCACAATGAGTATTGTAGCTCATGAGTATCAGTTAAACTACAGCCTCTCAGTACATGAAGGACTATTTGCTAGGTAGTTATCAGTCAATTAAGTGCACCAATCAGGTGATGGCCAATTTTACCATGAGTTAAGGAGAGAACACAAGCAGTTCACCACTGGTTAGCAGGGGGAAAACTTCACAGCCAACAAAAACGTTCCCTCACTTAGGGTGACAAAAGCAAAAAGAACAGATGATGGATGGAATGCTGAACAATGCAAACATTCAACGCGTCATAAAGATCTTCGTTAAATCCATTTTTTCCCACCACTGCAGGTCAGTTCAGCATCTGTCCATCATCTGCTCTTTTTGCTTTTGTCACCCTACGTGGGCGGGTATGCTAGACATGGATCCTGTGCTCCCCATGCCGCTGGAGTCAAGATAGCCTGGCTGATGAGGGTTGCTACCCTGAAGCTGGTCCCAGGATGCTTGTTTCTGGTCCAGGGAGAACTGGGATTGAAAGTGCATGCTAGACTGCTCCCATGGGATGCAGGGTCAAGACTGATTTGCATATGTGTGGCTCCAAACTGGAATGGCATGGGTAGCAAAAAACAATGGATTAAGGCCCAGATCTCCATACCAAGGGTGAATGCTTGACATTGTTCAGTATTCTGTCCATCACTTGTTTTGTTTGCATTTGTTGCCCTAAATGGGATGGGTATGCACATGGGTTCTGTGCTGCCCATGCAACTAGAGTTAAACTAGTTTAGCTGGTGAGGGTTAATACCCCAAAACCAGTCCCAAATGCTTGTTTCATGTCCAGTGAGAACCTGGCCTGACAGCACATGCTGGACTGTACTCATTGGGAGCAGGGTCAAGACTGATTTGCATATGGTTGGATCAGACGTAGAATAACACTGGTAGCAAAAAAACAATGGATTTAGATCCAGATCTCTGTACTGGGGGTGAGTGTAGGAAAGTACCATCTTGCCTGGCATGTTACCCCCATTTTTCACTGTATATATGTTGTTTTAGTTGTATGTGTCACTGGGACCCTGCCAGCCAGGGCCCCAGTGCTCATAAGTGTGCCTGAAAGTGCTACCTGTGTTATGACTAACTGTCTCACTGAGGCTCTGCTAATCAGAACCTCACTGGTTATGCTCTCTCATTTCTTTCAAATTTTCACTAACAGGCTAGTGACCAATTTTACCAATTTAAATTGGCTTACTGGAACACCCTCATAATTCCCTAGTATATGGTACTGAGGTACCCAGGGTATTGGGGTTCCAGGAGATCCCTATGGGCTGCAGCATTTCTTTTGCCACCCATAGGGAGCTCTGACAATTCTTACACAGGCCTGCCACTGCAGCCTGAGTGAAATAACGTCCACGTTATTTCACAGCCATTTTACACTGCACTTAAGTAACTTATAAGTCACCTATATGTCTAACCTTTACCTGGTAAAGGTTGGGTGCTAAGTTACTTAGTGTGTGGGCACCCTGGCACTAGCCAAGGTGCCCCCACATTGTTCAGGGCCAATTCCCCGGACTTTGTGAGTGCGGGGACACCATTACACGTGTGCACTACATATAGGTCACTACCTATGTGTAGCTTCACAATGGTAACTCCGAATATGGCCATGTAACATGTCTAAGATCATGGAATTGCCCCCTCTATGCCATCCTGGCATTGTTGGTGCAATCCCATGATCCCACGGGTCTCTAGCACAGACCCTGGCACTGCCAAACTGCCTTTCCTGGGGTTTCACTGCAGCTGCTGCTGCTGCCAACCCCTCAGACAGGTTTCTGCCCTCCTGGGGTCCAGCCAGGCCTGGCCCAGGAAGGCAGAACAAAGGACTTCCTCAGAGAGAGGGTGTTACACCCTCTCCCTTTGGAAAATGGTGTTAAGGCAGGGGAGGAGTAGCCTCCCCCAGCCTCTGGAAATGCTTTCATGGGCACAGATGGTGCCCATTTCTGCATAAGCCAGTCTACACCAGTTCAGGGACCCCTCAGCCCTGCTCTGGAGTGAAACTGGACAAAGGAAAGGGGAGTGACCACTCCGCTGACCTGCACCTCCCCTGGGAGGTGCCCAGAGCTCCTCCAGTGTGCTCCAGACCTCTGCCATCTTGGAAACAGAGGTGCTTCTGGCACACTGGACTGCTCTGAGTGGCGAGGGCCAGCAGGTGACGTCAGAGACTCCTTCTGATAGGCTCTTCAGGTGTTGCTAGCCTATCTTCTCTCCTAAGTAGCCAAACCCTCTTTTTTGGCTATTTAGGGTCTCAGCTTTGGGGATTTCCTTAGATAACGAATGCAAGAGCTCATCCCAGTTCCTCTGCATCTCTCTCTTCACCTTCTGCCAAGGAATCGACTGCTGACCGCGCTGGAAGCCTGCAAAACTGCAACAAAGTAGCAAAGACGACTACTGCAACTCTGTAACTCTGATCCTGCCACCTTCTCGACTGTTTTCCTGGTGGTGCATGCTGTGGGGGTAGTCAGCCTCCTCTCTGCACTAGAAGCTCCGAAGAAATCTCCTGTGGGTCGACGGAATCGTCCCCCTGCAACCGCAGGCACCAAAGAACTGCATCACCGGTACCCTGGGTCTCCTCTCAGCACAACGAGCGAGGTGCCTTGAATCCAGCAACTCTGTCCAAGTGACTTCCACAGTCCAGTGACTCTTCAGTCCAAGTTTGGTGGAGGTAAGTCCTTGCCTCCCCACGCCAGACTGCATTGCTGGGAACCGTGACTTTTGCAGCTACCCCGGCCTCCGTGCACTTCCGGTGGAAGTCCTTTGTGCACAGTCCAGCCTGGGTCCACGGCACTCCAACCTGCATTGCATGACCTCCTAAGTTGTCCTCCGGCGGCGTGGGACTCCTTTGTGCAACTTTGGGTGAGCACCATTTCACTCCACTTTGTAGTGCCTGTTCTGGCACTTCTGCGGGTGCTGTCTGCTTCTGAGAGAGCTCCTTGTCTTGCTCGACGCCCCCTCTGTCCCCAGAAGCAATTGGCGATATCCTGGTCCCTCCTGGGCCACAGCAGCATCCAAAAACCCTAACTGCACAATTTGCAGCTAGCAAGGCTTGTTGGTGATCTTTCTTCAGGAAAACACTTCTGCACAACTCTCCACGGTGTGCGGGATCTGTCCTCCAAAGGGGAAGTTCCTAGCCCTTGTCGTTCCTGCAGAATCCTCAGCTTCTACTGTCCAGTAGCAGCTTCTTTGCACCCACAGCTGGCATTTCCTGGGCATCTGCCCATCTCCGACTTGCTTGTGACTTTTGAACTTGGTCCCCTTGTTCCACAGGTACCCTGGTTTGGAAATCCATCGTTGTTGGATTGCTGATTTGTGTCTTTCCTGCAGAATTCCCCTATCACGACTTCTATGTCCTTTGGGGAACTTTAGTGCACTTTGCACTAACTTTTCAGGGTCTTGGGGTGGGCTATTTTTCTAACCCTCACTGTTTTCTTACAGTCCCAACGACCCTCTACAAGGTCACATAGGTTTGGGGTCCATTCGTGGTTCGCATTCCACTTTTGGAGTATATGGTTTGTGTTGCCCCTATCCCTATGTGTCCCCATTGCATCCTATTGTAACTATACATTGTTTGCACTGTTTTCTAATACTATACTGCATATTTTTGGTATTGTGTACATATAGCTTGTGTATATTTGCTATCCTCATACTGAGGGTACTCACTGAGATACTTTTGGCATATTGTCATAAAAATAAAGTACCTTTATTTTTAGTATATCTCTGTATTGTGTTTTCTTATGATATTGTGCATATGGCACTAGTGGTACTGTAGGAGCTTCACTCATCTCCTAGTTCAGCCTAAGCTGCTCTGCTAAGCTACCATTATCTATCAGCCTAAGCTGCTAGACACCCTATACACTAATAAGGGATAACTGGGCCTGGTGCAAGGTGTAAGTACCCCTAGGTACTCACTACAAGCCAGTCCAGCCTCCTACAGTGAGTGCTTGACAATGTACAGCATTCCGTCCAGCACTTGTTATTTTTGCATTTGTTGCATTATGTGGGACGGGCATGCACAGGCCATGGTACCGTCCTCCCCATGTGACCGGGGTCAAGATAGTCTGGCTGGTGAGGGATGTTGCCCTGAAAGTGGTCCCAGGGTGCTTGCTTCCGGTCCAGGCAGAGCCTGGCCAGGCAGTTTGGCTGGACTGTTCCCATGGGGAGCAAGGTCAAGACTGATTTCCATATGGCTGTGTCCAAACTGGAATAGCACAGGTATGAAAAAAAAAAAGGATTTAGGCCCAGATCTTAGTACTGGGGGTGAATGTTTGACATTGTTGGGCATTCCATCCATCACTTGTTTTTTTTGCATTTGTCGTTCAAAGTGGGATGGGAATGCCCAGACATGAGTCCCATGCTCCCCCCGGCCACTGGAGTCAAGCTAGCCTGGCTGATAATGGGTGATACCCCAAACCCGGTCCTAGAATGCTTGTTTCCGATGCAGGTAGGACATGGCCTGGCAGGTCGGGCTGGACTGTTCCTATGGGAAGCAGGGTCATTGAGTAGCATTCTGTCCATCATTTGTTCTTTTAATAAAACTGAGTTCAGCCTAAACAGTGAGAGAAAGAGTCAGGGAGAATGCCACACAAACGATGTCATGTCTAACAGTTATCTTGCAAATTAAATAAGTTAAATGAGTGGCCTATATGGCCACTTTCTGGGCACACTCCATTAAGTCGGTGATCGTCAGGGACGGGTCAGCCCTGTAAACAATTCTCTGCCAAATCACACAAAGTCATACATGGCACACACAGGAAACTTGTTGTTTGATGTTTATTCTTACAACAGAATTGAGTAACCCAAACACCACCAATGCGTTTCAACCACCAAGGTCTTGATCACGGTGGATAAGTGATCCATTTACAACTTAATTTATAGTTTCTCCTATTACATGCCATTATGGGGCATTATGGGATATGTAGTCACACCAACTTTCCAATTTTATAACCCTACATAGTGAAGACAGATTACCCTTATTTCAAACCCCACTCACCACATAAATTACACAAAGCTAAATATATATATAACAAATGTTAAAACCAAATGTATGACCTTCTCTTATTAACACACACTAATTCCAAATTATTGAGATCTCAGATAACATTAAATAAAACAAAGCAGGGGGCAGGAAAAAGAAAAGAGAAAAGAAAAAATGAATGAAAAGAAAAAGGGGGGAAGAAGGGGGAAGGAAAAGGAGGAGAAGAGAAAAGAAAAAAGGAAAGAAGAATATATATATAGGGAAAGGAGAGAAAAAATAAGTAAAATTAGTAAAATGAAATGAGGATAGAGGAAGACGGGAGGAGGAGAAACTAAAGGAAGAGAGACTAGTGCCATTATATCATTTTGAGGCTATGTCTCAGATATACAGTTCAGATAGTCTTCTTGCAGTTTGATGCTTACGGGATTTCTCCTTATAGAACTCTCCCTTCTTTTTTGACTGACCTCTCTTCCGATTCTCTACACTATTGAGGATTTTTCAAAGTGATGATCTTACACAATTCCAAACATGTCAGAAGCCCAATCACAGTGACCAAAGACCAAACATGAATGTTCAGGACTTTAGGTTTAGAATTTCTGGGAGAGGATAGAGATGGCAATATAATTCTTCATCCCCATTGATCCCATATGGGGTCTTAGTTTCTAATCTGATTATAAGCCTAGATTCTAGGCGTATCAACTGTTGTACTCTGTCACCTCCTCTTTCATGTTTTTTCACCACTGCTATACCAAAAAATCTCATATGTAACCAATCAGCTCCCACATGATTTTTCAAATGTTTAGTCATTGCATAGTTACTGTCACCATTTTGTACTGCCCTTATGTGTTCCAGAATTTGTTTTTTTAAAGGACAAATAGTGCTACCCACATATCTCATGCCACAGAGACATTCTATCACATACACTACAAACGTAGTATCACATGTGATCCTTTCATCAATTATAAAGTCTCTGCCATGGGAGTCCTCCATTTTCGTTCTGTTGCTACCAATTCTGCATGCTTTACATTTGTTGCAACAGAAAAAACCTTTTTGTAAAGTTGTTAGCCAATTGGACACAGATGGTGATTCAAAATGACTTTTCACTAGCTTATCTTTCAAAGATGGTACTTTCCTATATGTTACATAGGGGCGTTCTCCCACTCTTTGACCAACATACATATCTTTTTTGATCAGGTGCCAATGTCTATTTAAGACATAATAAATTTGTACATTTTCCTTGCTATAGTCCAAGTTCAATTGTAACTTGTCATCTTCCTCCACTGATCCTTGATCTGCCACTTGCACCAAAGTCTGTTTTCTAGTTTTTTGTCTAGCTTTTTGTTTTCCTTTGTTTTACATCTCTGATCTTGTCCCCTCTTGCCAAAAACCTTGGTTCCATTTCTTCGAACTTCATCTCCATATCATCTACTCTGGAACAGTTTCTCTTTATCCTAATAAACTCCCCATATGGGATAGTTTTGAGGTGCGATTTAGGAGGGACCATTGATCCATGTAGAATACTGTTCGTGGCTGTTGGTTTACGGTACAGTGTTGTTTGCAGTATGTTCTCTTCAATATACATCTTAACATCCAAAAACTCTATAGAGACCTCACTCATTTTGTATGTAAATTGGAGTCCTACGTTATTACTATTTAATTTGTTGAAGAACTCCACAAACATGAGTTCAGTACCATTTCAAATTATGAATAGGTCATCTATATACCTTAACCAGACTAAGACTTTCTCCATGTAATGTTCGTTTTCTTCCCCCCAAGCTATGGTCTTCTCCCACCAACCCATGGTTAAATTTGCATAGCTTGGAGAAAATGAAATTCCCATAGCTGTCCCACAAGTTTGTTGTTAAATGTCATGGTTAAAGATAAATGCATTGTTATGCAAGCATATTTCTATAATTTCTTCTAACATTTCTGAATGTTTTAGAAAGTTAATATTTCTCTGTTGTAAAAAATATGTCATCGCTTTCATACCCAAATCATGAGATGTTGATGTATATGGAGACACAACATCTATGGTACTTAATGTAAAATCTGCCTGCCATATTATTCCTTCAAAACACCTTAGGAAATCTCCTGAGTTTTTTATATATGAATTAAGGTCACTTACCATCGGAGCCAAAAAATAATCTACATATTCAGATACTTTTTCATATAATGAACCACAACTAGAAAGTAGGCAAAATTGAATTGTCATTCCTCATGAAATTGAGTTCATCTCTACTGATCAGACCATCTGCACACCACTTCTTTTTCATTGCATTTTTACTCAATTTACAGTAATTTGTTTTCACCCAAAAGATGTTTATAGGCCTCTTCTAAATAGTCATGTTTGTCCCAAATCACAATGTTTCCTCCTTTATCCGCCGGTTTTATTCTATCTCCTGATTTGCCATCAATTCCTTTAAGGCTTCTCTTTGTTCTTTCATCAAATTTTCTTGTTCTTTTTTATATCCATCATATTGGATTTTCTCCAAGTCCATATCAACTAGATCATGAAACATATCGATCTTATTTCCTGGTGTTAGGACTGGACAGAATTTAGATTTGGGTTTAAGCTTTGTGTTCTCCCGTTGTTCACAATCAGTCCCCAATGTAGATAGTACTTGTGTTTCTGTCATAGTTTTAACTTCCAAATTGTGCATTAGGTCATAAGCCATTTTTAAATTAGATTTTTGTTCAATTGTCATGTCCAATTTCCAACTCTTTTCCATTTGTCTTGTTGTATTAGTATTCTTTACTTTTGAAAAGTATTTAGCCAGTTTGAGCTTCCGCACAAATTTATATAAATCAATCCTCATTTGTACAAAGTGTTGGTGTTTTTCTGGGCAGAAGCTTAGACCTTTCTGTAAGACACTTTTTTCAGTATTCGTTAATTGATGACTTGACAAATGTACAATCAAATTCTCCTCTTCTACCGGATTGATTAATATCTCCTTCATTTTCTCTTGCTGCATAACATTTAATCTTTTCCTCTTTCTTGTACTCCTTCTCGTTTTACGGTATCTTTTGTTTCCTTTGTTTTTCCCCATCCTCGGCCTCTGCCTCTTCCTCTGGTCCTCTGTGTTTTTTGATCCAGGTACACCAACTTCTTTTCATCTAAAAAAAGTGGTCTTTTTTCCACTAGTGCTTGATCCTTCACCTTCACTCTGATGCGTCTCGGACCCTCTATTCTCCATACCTTTAATCTCCTCTAAATTAATTGCACCTGTATGTACTTGTTGCTTGAGAATATTAAACCTTTTGGCGAAGGTCAGAATACGGCCTTTTTCATCTCTTAGGAATTTATTCCTCTTTCGCTCTTCTATTTGATTTTCATGCTTATCCAGAGTCATATTTAGAGCTTTTTTGAGCATTTCTTGTTCTTCACCCTGATTCAAAGCCTGTAATCTCGACTCTAATTCTTTTATATTGTCTCTTAGACTCAAAATATCCTTTTTGGCATTCTTGATAATCATTTCCATCATATGTTTCAAACATTGCATGCTGTGAACTACCCATTCCTCTAGTATCTGAGGACTAGTGTCTGGATGATTTGGAAGTGTGAAGATCCGTAGCCCCCTTGGGACCCTTTCCATTTGTATATATTTTTCCAAGGTAATGATTTCCCAGCTTTTCAAAATCTTTTTTTTCATCAGTCATTCCAATTGTATGTATAGTTGTTTAATATTATCCTTTAGTGCTAATGTTCCATCTCCTCTGGGTATATTGGCCGTTTGTGATCCCTTTATCTTACTAAAAGTAAGTTCAGCTCGTTGTATTCTTTTCGCTGCCCTCTCTTCCATATTTGCCAAGGTTACTTTTCTCAAGTTAGATATTTCTAAAATACAATGTAAATAGAGAGTCACAAAATCACTCTTATTCGGTATTCTCAATCTTTTGTTTTTGTAGTTTCATATATTTTTTTTAAACATAGGAAAACCTGGGTTCTTCTTGAGCAACACTATTTTGTTGCCCCTTCGAACCACTGTGAAAGATGCACTTGTAGATCCCAAAATGGCGTCAAAACATTTACCTGCAGACCAATCCAAACATATATTATAGTGTCCAGCAGATCACCACAACATCACTATTTCAAGTCGGCATCTTGACCCCATTTGTAGATTTCTCCCTGGGAAAACCTCATAGATATCTATTTATTTCTATTTTTGAAAGGCTTTCACCGAAACTATGCTTTGCCTTTGCTTTATTTCTCCTTGTTGCCGTCTGTTCAGGTCATAATATAATGATGTAATCATTTATTGCTGTTTTGGAAAATCCAGTGATGTACACATGCCGGTATATTTTCACATTGTAGTGAACTTAAAGTCACAGGAAAAACTGTAAAGGCCCAGTGTTTTTCAATATAGAGACAAAGGGCCAGATGTAGCAAAGGGTTTTTCCCATTCTGTGTCAATGGGAAAATGTGTTCGTACATATGGCCCAAAATGCTTTCTGTCGTCTTTTTCAGATGGACGCTTTTACATACAAGGAATCCCTTGTTTCCGGCCGTGCACTGTTTACAAAAGTTGTCTGCTTTATTTTGTTTTATTTTGGCAATCTGCCCAGATATATATATATATTTATGGATTTTTGCTGTCATAAATTGAATTCCTAACATCGGAGGTGTCCTGGTTCTCCTGTTATGCAAAAGGAGTGAAGGAGGATACATATATATACACACACACATATATATATATATATATATATATATATATATATATATATATATATATATATATACACACACACATATATATATATATATATATTCATATTTGTTTCATCCAAAGTGTCCCAAAGCAGAGATGCACTCATGTGGCATCAAACTTTAATGGTAAAACAAGCAAATCCAATGTAGCCACTCTATAATACATTCCCGACGTGTTTCAGACATCACGTCCTTCTTCATGTAGTCCAGCACTGCATCTAAAATTACTCCATATTGTTCACCTGATTAACAGACATTTCACCCTCAGTGGGCCTCTTGGTGAGTTGCAATGCATGACTGTATGTGTAGTTTATTCAATTTTCATGCTATAGTAGGGGTTGAAGTGCCGCATTTACTGATTCAGTCACAATGTTAATATAACCAAAAGAACATTCTTACTCGGCTCCAATGAAACACCAAGCCAGACCCCCATTCCATTTTGCAGTGGTGCAGTCTTCCTGTCTGGGCACTCCATATTGCTCACCTAATTAACATACATTTCACCTTCAGTGGGCCTCTCGTGAGTTGCAATGCATGACTGTATGTGTAGTTCCTTCAATTGTCATGCTATAGTAGGGGTTGCAGTGCTGCATTTACAGATTCAGTCACAATGTTAATATAACCAAAAGAACATTCTTGCTTGGCTCCAATGAAACTCCAAGCCAGACTCACATTCCATTTTGTGGTGGTGCAGTCTCCCTGGCTGAGAGGCCCACTGCGGGCGAAATGTAATGCTGGTCTGGCTTGGCGTTTCATAATGGGGTCACAAATCTGTGGCAACTTTTTTTTTTAAATAGCCACTTTGCTCTTTGTATCACATTACGCATGCAAAATGCATAATGTATGCAAAGGGGGCGTGCCAGTGCAAGGAGGCCCACAAAAATGAGCAATTAAATCCAATAGATCTAATAGATTGCCCATTTTTGGTGTCATTTTTAACGCCTGTTGAAAGGACCCACCCATTGTGAGAAAAACACCACAATAGCGTCAAAACTTTTGACGCTGTTTGTTCCTAATACTGCCATGGTACACCATATGATAAACACGGAGCACACATGGTGGCATTAGGGTGTGCGGGGTGGAAGAAAAGAGCTACTGCCTTGGATGCAGCTTTACTTTTCTTAAATTATGTCCTAAATATTTGCAGAGTACAAACACCTCCTCTAGGATCAGCAGTCAGGATTGAGAAAATCCTCCATAGACAAAGTTGGAGACCAGTTTCTCCTCTGCTCCATGCACTGGGCCTGTACCTGCATGCAAATGTAGACATATTTATTACGCATTCCAATTGCAACGTAAACCACATCGTGGAGTTACTAATCCCTGGTATACCAATAACTTTGGAAAGCAGAATTATTGAGGAAATTACAGGTGGCACCTTAAGTGTCCCCCAGAAATGAGAGTTTTCTCTAGGAATCGTTCAATCCACTGTGATTTTCCTGATAATTACTCATTTCTCACCAGAATATGAACAACACATTTCAGTTACTTTGGGCAGCAAAGGTTCCATGAGAAAGTCATGGCATCCATGGATTTATTGTGGACCTTGTCATTTCGATGGGGCTGGAAGCAGACGTTACCAGTCCTATCCAGGTCGCAGGGCAATTCGGAATGAGACCTTTAACGTGGAACATATTTTTTTCACAGTCTTGACCAGGATCTCGGAAAGATAAGTGCATGTGCATGTGTCTAACATTTATTCTATCCTGCAGTTGATAGTTTTTGACCTATCGTCTTTCCAAGAGAAACAAATTGAGTGATATTACGTTGGTTAATAGTAGCATTTGTAATTTACAACCTTTGAAAAGTAAGCTATAGATTTAACAATGGACAGTGTTAATCGTATTGAGTTCAAATAAAAAGAAATCTCAGGCACGCTTCTCGATAAAGAGTAATCCTTTAAGTAGATGCAAATTAATATATAGGTGCTCGGTTGCTATAGTTGCCATTTATGTGTGAGGCAACAGACTGCCTTATCCTCTGAGGTCTTTTCAGAAAGAGAACAGTATTTAGCGAGCACTGTAACTCGATGTCCTCGGTTTTTATCCGCTGCAGCAGAATATCCTGGACATTTGTCAGAATCAATTCTATGCTTCTGACTTGTCTGAAAAGATTTTGACAGGACAATATAGTTCGGGATGCGGAAGAAGAAGATAAACAATACTGTGGTTATATCTGCAATACACCGCTAATTTCATTAATTTTCTACAATGCATTTTTCTGCAGATAAACCATTTGCCTCCAGAACAAATGAGACAAATGGCCTTGGAAAAGTCATTTTATTCACCTGAAAATAAACTAGTCAAAACTAACCGTGGAAACGGCATGTCAAAACCATCATAAATGAAGAGCTGTAAAAGGCAGGGTCAAACAACAAGAATCATGTAAACAGAAATTAAACTGAAGACTGGGTGACATTTAAATTCATTTAGATAACAATGAATGTGAAGTGTGAAGCTATGAAACCATTCAAACCAGCAAATATTCTTCATAAAAAGAAATAAAATAGGTCTCGTTCCAAAAAGGTATGGAAAATATCTGATATAGTTCAGTGCTACCCAAAATTCTTGAGAAGAATTTTAGCCCCCCCATTTTTTTCCTTTTACAAACCAAGCACTGAGTTTCACAACCAAGTCTACCCAAAGCAAAATCCTGCTAGTCATCCTACAGCCCTTCCATGGGGATATAAAAAATAGATTTCAAGTTTTTTTTCTGCGAATGTATCAGCACACCACTGGATCTTGAGTTAGTTAACCAGGGGCTTTGCAAGTGTCTGCATCAGATCACTTAGCTGCACAATATCAATGTGCATATCTGAAATCAAGCAGCGATTTCCAGGTAGGTCATGAAATATGAAATCATAATAATTATAGTAGTGGAAGCAGCACTGCCTTTGATACAACAGATACTATTAATAATAACACTAAATATATTAATAGCAATAAAAATAATGATGATGATTGTTGATCATAATGGTAATAATAATAATAATAATAATAATAATAATAATAATAATAATAATACCTATTACTACTACTAGTACTTGCTATGGCTAAGACTGATACCTATGGCTTCTACTAGTAGTAGTAGCAGTATGAGTACCACTGCTACTACTACAAATACAACACTATAGTTACCTCAACCAGTACTAAAAAATCTAATAATAAACTAAGAACTGCTCAGAATAACATAGTAAAAAGTGTCTGAAGGGTTTCCTGATTGGTGTGAGCAGAATCGCAAAATGATTTTGTAGACAAATATGCATAGCTTCCATGAAAATTACAAATATTAGCCAAAATGCTTCATACCGGTCGTCTCTGTGAAAACTGTACAAAAGGATATAACTTGTGTACATAAACATGTAAGATACTTGCAGCAGACTGGCTCAGGTAGATAATGTTTTTTAGCCATGGTAACATCCGTTTACAGTTCCCACAAGACATTTATGGGTATATTTACTGTAACCTTGCATCATGTTTGCACCATGCAAAGTGGTGCATGCCTGACACAAAGCTCTAAGTCAGATTTATAAAGCCACGCAAAGCCACTTTGCGTGGCTTTAAATGGCCTCATAAATCTGGAGCAGCCCAACACAACACAAGTCACTTCCTTGAATGTTGATGCATCTCCAGAATTACAAAACCTTGTAAACCTGGTGTTGCACCAAACACGTACGCCTTCCCAGGAGATGTGCAACGAAGAAGAAATATCACTATATCTCCTCTTTTTTCCCTCTTTCTATGAGTGGTGCATTCTGCAGGTACCCCTTCTGCCACAAAAAAACCCTTTCTGAAGGTGCCCATTCCTGTACAAAAACAATCCTGCATGCAAAACAGGCACTCTTACACCAAAATAGCTCCTGCTTAGGGGGAAAGGACCGGAATGTGCCATACTGGATAAATGCAGCGCATTTCTGTCCTTTCCCTTTGATGAGGGGCAGCGCAGCAAGGTGACTAGCTGTGCTACCCTGTGCCATAAACTTGTAAAGATGCCTCTTACTGCACAAACCAGCCACCAGCGGGCATTGTGAAAAAAAAGTATGCCTACTGATGGTGAAAAAGTATGCATACCACAAATAGCCCCCAGCAAAGGTGCTGCCTCGAACCTGCCTTGAACCTTCAGAGGCCAGCCCTTCTGTTGAGCCCTACATCTTCACTAGAGCCATGGACTACCAGAGGGACTCCACAGGCCAGTTTTTTGCCTCCTGTTCAGAGGTACAGGGACACAAAATGCTCCCCTCCATCTTCAACCCACACCTGGACCCAGCCAGAGTGAATCCTGTACCCCCAAGTGGTACACCATGAGTCCAGGATCCTAGTTCTTGGTGCTAAATGTGACCACATGGCCAAACCCCAAAACTGAGAGCTTAGAACACTTTTGGCCAAAAACTGCTCTGAGATCCAGGAGAAGAACCAGACCAAACTGCTAACCTATCTGCACAAGATACATTGCCAGTCAGATTGACTTTGAAGCATTTCCCACTACGTTGTTCTCCGCAGCAGCAAATCCTTTTCTTCCCCAAAGGTATTTCCTGCACATGCAACTGTTTTCGGCTACAGCCCTCTGCCTTGTCCCACTGAAGAATTGACTTCCAAAAATTAAACTAAGTGCAAATGTAGAAATCTTTACCACGGCTTTGACCCAAGGCTCCCTGATGATGACACCTGTAGCCTTGTCCAGCTGAACTTCCCAGAACATTTTTCTCAAAATTCCTTCTAAGACCAAAGGCAAGAGCTGACCAAGCTCAATCTCCTTCTTGTATCTCAATTTCTACACATTTTTGGCCCTTCCCTGTCCCAGGCACTTGGCCCACCTACACAAATAAGGTAAAAATGTTATTGGGAGACTGAGGGGAATGTTGAGTGGCAGGAAATTGGTGGCTCCCCTCAGATTCCAGATCTTTCCTTCAAAGAAATATGATGACCATGTGTTTTTTAGACAACTTTTAAGAGTTTGCATGGGATTCTGGGTGACAAAACCTGGTGAGCATCACCCAAGTCACCCTATCGTGGATTCCCCTGGGTGTTTAGTTTTTAAAAATGTGCAGGTTTGCTTGGTTTCCTTAGATGCCAGTTGAGGCAGTGCCCAAAAACCACAGCTACCCACTTTGCAAAAAACAGGTCAGTTGTATTTGGAAATATCTGATGTATCCATGTTGCATTTTGGGCCATTCCTGTTGTCTGCACTGTGCCTACTCACACAAGTGAGGTACCATAGTCATCAGAAGATGTAGGAAAATGCTTGGTGGAAGGAGGTTTGTGGCTCTATGCATATACCAAAACTTTGCATCACAGAAATGTGAAGAGAATGATTTTTAGTTACATTTTGAGGTTTGCAAGGGATCCAGGGTAGAAAAATGTTAGAAGAGCCACACAAGTCCCACCATCCTAGATTCCCCCAGGTGTCTAGTTTTCAAAAATATACATGTTTTCTAGGTTTCCCTAGATGCCAGTTGAGCTACGGCCCAAAAATCACAGCTACTTTCTTTATTAAAAACTGGTCAGTTTTGCATGGAAACATTTGATGTATCCATGTTGCTTTTTGGGCCACTTCCTGTTGTGTGCACTGTGCCTACCCACACAAGTGAGGTACCATTTTCATCAGAAGATCATAATGCTGAGTGAAAGGAAGTTTGAGGCTCTGTGCAGATTCCAGAACTTTCCATCACAGAAATGTGAGGAGAATGTGTTTTTTAGTCAAAGTTTGAGGGTTGAAAGGGATTCTGGGTAGAAAAATGTGGGAAGAGCCACACAAGACCCACCATCCTAGATTCCCCTAGATGTTTAGGTTTAAAAAATATACAGGTTTGCTAGGTTTCTGTAGGTGCCAGCTGAGCGAGAGCCCAAAATCCACAGCTATGCACAGTCCAATAAAAGGGGCAGTTTTTACTGGAAAAATGTGATGTGTCCATGTTGCATTTTGGGCTGTTTCTAATTGCAGGCACTAGGCCTACCCATACAAGTGAGGTACCATTTCTATCAAAAGACTTGGGGAAATACAGAATAATAGAACAAGTATTATTAACAATGGTCTTTCTCTGCATTTTTCCCTTCCAAATGGAAGATAGTGTGTAATAAAGAAGTTGTTTTGAGAAATGTCCTCTAAGTCACATGCTAATATGGGTACCCACAAACAACCACTACTTCTAAACTCCATATTGTGTGCCCATTTCAGAAATATGTAGGTTTTCTTGATTCCTATTTTATCTTCTACCAAATGAATTGCTGTGTACTCGGTACATATTGAAAACCCATTGCAAGGCAGAGCCCAATTTTTGTTTCTGGGTACCTTGGGCTCTTTGTAAACCTACAAGTCCTATATATCCCCGCAACCAGAAGGGTTCAGAGAAATTTATGGTATATTGTTTTGAAAATCTGCCATATTTGGAAAAGGTTACAGTTGAAAATGGCTGTTTTTTTTAAGTAAATCTCAATATTTTTCATGTCAACTATTACTTTCCTTATGAAAACTTTGAAGGATCCACACAAATGACCTCCTGCTGAATTCAGAATGTTGTCTAATTTTCAGAACTGTATAGCTTTTCAGGATCCATCATTGGTTTCATACCCATTTCTGCCACTAACTGGTTAGAGGTTGAAAGCGCAAAAAAAAGGAAAAATGGGGTATATTACAGTAAAATGCCAAAACAGTTTTGAAAAATGTGTTTTTCTGATTCTAGCCTGCTTGTGCCTGAAATCTGGGAAGATGGTGATTTCAGCACGGCAAACCCATTGTTCACACCATTTATAGGGAAAAAACAGATGCTTTCTTCTGCTGCACTTTTTCCCATTTTTCCCCCAAAACCCAAAATTTAGCTGTAGTTTGGCTAGTTTCTCTGTCCCCTCCTGGGGAATCCACAAACCCTAGGTACCTTTAGAATTCCAATGATGTTGGGAAAAAAGGATGCAAATGTGGCATGGATAGGTTATGTGGACAAAACGTTATGGGGGCCTGCCCCTGTCAGCCCTTCTTTTTGCTCACATTGTCCAATCACAGAACTATTTGTAGTATCAAGGGGTATTTGAGTTCCTATGCTTGGATTTTTAAGAATGACATGTCTCAGTATGCTCAGATCTAGGCTTTTGTGCAAGCTGTACCTGCAGATGCACAATGAGTTCACAATCTTTGAAATACTATCCTAGATTTTAATAAGAATATTGTGGTCATAGCCTAGTACCATTAAATATCTTGTTTCAGCATATTTGTATAAGAGTTGTTCCTCTTGTTTGGACTTCAGCGATTAGTTGGTTGAGATTCATGTTACTACTTAGTTCCAATGAAATTGGGCTCTTGTTTGTGTTATTGTCATTCTTGCTAGAGCGTGTGGAATAAGTTTTTGGAGTAGTGATGGTCAGACTGTGTGAAGGTTAGCTACAGTCTTCATTAGTTGCTAAGCTGTCTGTACCCTGGTTGAGGCAAACAATGAGAAGTCTAAGCTTTCCAGTGCTTTAGAGTTTAAAGTATGCTGAACAGATGGTCGAACTTTAATGCCCTCGGCCGATGTAGTGGTGAACTCGTCTCTGCGGATTTCATTTTAGTTTTCAAGTCTTGGATGAAGTAGTGTGTTTATCCAGGCATTCCTTTTGTTTATTTTTTCGTTTAGTATTGAACATTGCATTGTTCCTCTTTTCCTTATTCCGCTCTGGCCGATCAGCCTTTTCTGCTCAATTTGACAGATACTTATTCAGTTTGTGCCTTTTCTTTAAGCATATCTTATTATTCCAACTGTTGCCTAGCTGCTGAGTTTAACATCTGTCCAGTTCCTGGATTGCTGTTATATTTCCCATAGTTTGAGATCTTGTTGAGAATTCTGATGTGTGGCTGCTGATGGTCATTGAACTTTGATGGGATGTAGTTATGCAATTTTCCACAGTATAGGTTGTTTAGCTGAGTAAGTTAAAGGAGTCCCTGGTGGCTGTGGAGTATTATTTTTTGCAGAGTGCTCTTTCTTAGTTACACCTGGAGTGAAGCAACCATCAATTAGAGCCTTGTGTGTTAATGGAAACAATTGTAATAGGTCAATTATGTTGTCAATTTGAAAAATGTGTTGAAAGTTTGAGACTAGGATGTGAGGGAGGTTCTCTGGCATAAATAATTCTGTGTAACTGTCTTTATAATGCTGCATATTTATTACAGTTCCATTTAAATCTGTAGTCTGATTGCCATAGATGTTGATTGCTCAATTAATATATCTGATATTTGGGTTAATACATTCAATCAGTAAGTCAATATTCTGTATTTGCCTCAATTTAACCTTAAAGATATGAAAACACATAAAAGCTGAACAATATTATACAGGATACATTCAATATATTCCATATAAAAAAACTTGACAAAAAGTACTATTCATCTATTTACAAAGATTCAAATCGGCAAATGACATAGCAGCATGGCATATAGGAGGAATTCTTTCAGGATTTCGTCCTATTGTCACTAATGTTCTTAGGCTCATATTTATACTTTTTGACGCAAATCAGCGCCAGGGTAGATTTGCGTCAAAACGTTTACCGCCAGCTAACGTCATTCCAACGTGCCAGCCGGGTGCCTTATTTAAGAAATGACGTTACCCGGCGCTGCGGCCTGGTTTGCGTCAAAATAAATGACCGACACCGGGCAGCGGAGGCGAAGGGAAGACTGGGTGTTGTACGCCAAAGAATGGTGCAAGTCAGATTAGAGTAAAAAATATTGGCTCTAACCTGACTAGTGCCATTTTTTTATGCACAACCCCCATGGAAATGACAAGTTAGGCTCCCCATGCCACTTAAAAAAAAAATTACAAATATATATATATATATATATATATATATATATATATATATATATATATATACTTCCTGCACTTACCTGCACTCACCAGGGATGGGTCCCCCATCCATGGGTGTCCTCCCGGGGTGGGCTAGGGTGGCAGGGGGTGTCCCTGGGTCAGGGAAGGGCACCTGTGGACTGCTTCCGTGGTCTCCCACCATGGAAATGAGCCCACAGGTCCCTCTAACACCTGCCCTGACCCGGGCATTAAAAAATCCATCTGGGCACTTGTTTTAAGGCCCATCTCCTCCTGTGCGTTATTTTTACACTGGAGGATAAATAAGGCGCACATGCCTTAGAGTCATTTTTTGCATGGGATTGCCTACTGTGCATGTCATTAGTGCAAGGTAGGTTTTCACATACAAAAAATGACTCAAACTCCATAACTTTGGTGCTGGACGGGTCTAGCACCAAAGAATAAATATGGAGTTAAGTTTGCGCCGAATTTGCATAAAAACAATTATTCAAATCCGGCGCAAACAGAGTATAAATATGGGCCTTAGTGTGTAAGAAATTAGGTTCTTGCTTGAGTGGGGCTAAAAGCCCTACTTAGGCTAGAAGCACAGTTACTGTCAGGGTAAACCACAAAAGACACCACACTAATCTTTTTTTAACCCTGTGGTAGCTGGCACAAAATCAGTCAAAAATGAATTAAATTCAATCAGTAAAAGCAGAGTTATGACTTTTTAAACATTTTGGTGAAAAATAGCACCTAAAAAATCAAAGTGCTAACTGCATGGATCTGGTCTCATAAGATCAGGTCAAAGTCAGCAGTTACGACCGATTATGATGGATTGCAAGTCAGATAAAAGGGATGGATTATGCCCAGTCTCAGCTTTGCTTCAGACTTGGAAAAATGTTTTGAGAAAGTTTTTAAGAAGATGGAGTCTCAGCAGGACAAAGTAGACGGCTGTATCCGAGATTGAGTCACCAACAAGGGGAAGTCTCTGAACAAGGTGTCAATAAACGTGTTGATAAAAAAGCTTAGAGCAGGAGAAGCTGGTTTTACCAACTGAGGAAATCATCTTCATCTATGGGGTGCAGTCATCATCGAGCCCAGTGAAGATTTCTATCTTCAGACTTAGACGTTTTTCTGGAGTTTGGATTTACCTAGCTGGATGAGGCTGCAGGTTGTAGCCAAGGTGGACTCTACAAAGCCTGATACTGCTGCTGGGAGATCCAGCTGAAGAGGGTTTGCTGCTCCAGAGAAGAACAATGCAGTAGCTGCAGTTAAGTTGCTCCTCCAAAGGATGCACTTTCATTGAATTGGCTTGGTCTCCTATCGGTTCTTAGAGCAGTTTTTACTAAAAAAACTTTTAAGTACCAGGTTTTGGATCTTTGTAAGAGGAGACTGCTTTACCGCTATATCAAAGGTCAAGGACCGAGGAGCACCAACTGGGGGCTAGGAATCAGTGCAGCAGGGACCAGCAGCAGTAGGTTGGTAAGCTGCAGGGTCTCTAGAGCTTTTTGTGTTCCCGTAGCTCACACAAGAGTCCAGGGACCTAGCCCTTGGAGTCATTCTGGTGGTCCTGGGTTCAAGGAGCAGGTCCAATCTTCCTTCCTTAGGCAGTAGGGGAGCAAGACAGTCCTTCCAACAGCAAGACAGAAGGGAGAAAGAGCTGTTCTTCCAACAGCAGGGTAGCAGGGCAGGCCTTCCAAGTTTTCCACAGTTCCAGAAGTAATTTAAAGAGTTGTCCTTGGGTCCAATATTTATACCTGGTGCCAGCCTGTATGTGCAGGGTACTCCATGTCCTATCACACTTCTGATTCTGAAAAGTTTCTCCCTTCCTGTGTCTAGGCTCCAAACTATCTGGGTTGAGGAAAACGGTGGTGTCACGTACCTTTGTCTGAGATGAATGCAAAATTCTTTGAAGTGTAAGTAGGGTAGGGTACACCTCCCCCCACCGAGCCATTCTGCTAGGATGTCCCATTCTGCCCACAAGTCCTCAGCTTTGTGTCACTGTGTATGAGGAATACACAAACACCAACAGCAAAGGCAATCACTATTATGTGACTCAGGATACTAGTAGAAGACACATACTGTTGGAAAGAGAATGTGCCATTGTTCTAAAAGTGGTATTTTCAGAATTGTGACATAACATTTGAGTTTACTAGTAAAAAGGATTTCAAATTCAAATAGCTGGATCTGCTCCAAATCAAAAGTTAGTACTTATTCAATGTACAAAGGTAGCCTAATGTTAGTCAATGGGAGAGATAGGTCTTTCCACAGTGAAAAATGACTTTGGGAGTTTTCCACTGTCAAAACATGTGAAACTTAAGGACATACTTTCTGCTTTTTAAATATCATGCACCCTGCACTAGGACCTCTCAATGCCTACATTGTGGTGACTTATAAGTAATAAAAAGGAAGGCTTAGACTTGGTGAAAATGTCAGTTTAAAAATGCACTGAAGGCTGTGGTGGCAGGCCTGAGACATGTTTTAAAGTGCTACGTTAGTGGGTGGAAAAGAGAGTGCTGCTGGCCCACTAGTAACATTTCATTTACATGCCCTAGGTATGTGTAGTACCATCTTCCAGGGACTTGCAAGTACCTTAGATATGCCAATGAGGTGCAGGCTAATTTTATTATGTTTTAAAGAGAGGGATTTTTTTTTTTTTAACACTGGTTAGTAGTGCTAAGGTGCACAGGGTCCTAAGACCATAAAAATGAATTCAAGAAAAATAGGAGGGATGAAGTCAAAATGTTTCGGGGCTTACCACCCTATTGTGTCAGGTTTAACAAAGTATCTGTGTGTTCTCTAACGCATAGGTTTTGTATTGGAAGGAGAGCCGTCTTTTCCCACTTTGTATGTTTGGAGTAGCTTGTAGCACACTGGTAAATTTAGAACAATAAGCAGAAATTAAAAGATTTCTCCTCATTGCGCCTGCCTCAAGGAGGTGTAAGGTTTTGGTCTAAAAATGTGATAGTAGATATAGATTTCCATCAAAACCTGTGGGTTACTGCATGGAAATGCCCTCATCCCACCCATGTACTGCCCAATGGACTTGAAGTACCTCGAAATGGAGCATTGCATCACTTTGCGTTACTTTTATGAACTTTCCAAAGCAAATCCTGAATTGCATAGGATAGTAAATCCCACCACCAACACTTATCGCTCGCTAAAGTCGCAGTAATCTGAGCTCCCTTATTATATAGTATGATTTCTGAATACTTATTGTATATGATGTTATAGCCAAAATTCTATTTTCTTTCCTTATTTTGACTTCATATATTTTCTACAGTACTGAACTTTGTGTATGTTTGGAAGCCACAGTAGGCTTTGATTTCCATAATATTTATTTGACAGTAGTTTAGGATGAAGGTTCATCTCTGCTTCTATCCAAACATTCTCTGAATAATTTGACTTTTAAGCCTGAGCAAAGGATTTCCAAGAGACTCTGAATTTATTCCAAATTGCCAAGGATAACTGTGTGATACACAGGTCAGTTCTGGAGTCTTTCTGAGTGCCATAAAAGGTTTCTTTAAAACACAGCTGAAATGGAGCAGGCAAGATACCATAAACAACACTGCAATTTTATTACTTCTTATGACAAAGTCTGCTGCAGAGGTTTGGTGTAACTTTGATGGGACAAGGTATCCTCAATGCCTGTAATACTGGGGGTATTAAGCACAAACTGGAAAACCTGTGAGTAATCTGAAAGTTACTGCTTCCGGTCCAAGTGATATAGCTTACTGGATTGAGTATCAACTCTAGAGATGTGTATGTTGCAACTGGGTCATGCCCATTCAGTACGCCCAGATTTTTAGGTTTTTAGATTTTTGGATCACCTGGTTTTAAACTTTTTACTGTAGGTGAGGCTCACCCACAGTAATCACATGTCAAATGGACTGCACATATTTACTGCCAGTGTCCACCTTTTAAGCTGAAGCCTTTGCAATACAGCAAGGGTAAGGAGCATGTGGTTTGCTACACATGAACACTTGCATGCACGCATGTGCACATGTGTGAATGGGCTGCACATGGGTGGCTACTGTCAGACACAGCCCAGTAACTGTGCGCAGGTAGCCTGGCACAGAGGGAAGTCTGCAGGAAAATATATTGACATCGAATAGGCCTATAATTTTAGTGTACACTAATAGGGAAAGTTGGTGTTATTTACTGTTTTGTCTGTAATGACACTTTATTATGCACATTGGGGGAAGACTACCTTAGAGTGCAGTTTAGTTTCCTTTTTTTCCTACAAGGTCCAGTGACATGTGAGAATGGGGTGTAGCCTGTATGAGAAAATCAAATCTGCAAGTACCAAAACGATACCTGTACAACTTATGGGTTATCCCAAATGTTCATCTTTCTCAATCTCAGCTCAGAATCAGAGCACGGGCCTTTTGTCTCCTTGCTGTGCCAGGTTAATAAAAATTTTCTCCAGCAGCTTGAACAAATGCCTTCTCACACACAGGGAGAAATTAACCGTTTTTCACTCAGCTCCTGAGGACAAAAGGAGTAGGGCTGAAGGATCTGCATCAATCAAACAGTTGTCACACAGTACCAAGCATGGGCCTATCCAAGCACAAAGGAAGGAGCTAAGAAATCTTGAACCAACACAGGAGGGGGCTCCCCTTTGAAGATTTGGTGAGAAAGCCCTGACAGTGATATCAGTGAGGGGAGAGCTGAGGACCCCAATGGAGAAATGACTACTGGATGATGCCATCTTGAACTATTCCATCATGCTGTGCAGGATGTTTGGGACAGGGGTGGAGAGGTGCTGTGGCTCCCCAGAATTGGCCAGGGGTGTCCCCTCTTAAAATCTCTTGCACAAGGGGGAGACTCTCACTTGGTTGGTATTTTTCTGACTCCACTGCTCGACAGTGGGGCTGCCATAGACAACAATAAGGAAGAACTTCCTGCTGTCCCAATTGACCACAGGACCAGTGGGTCTCCCCAAGGGCCAGTGAGGCTGGCCCCTTCACAGCACCTGAGTTGAGGAAACGCCCTAGACTTCTGTGCCCAAAGACAAAGGCCAGGAGGTAAGCTGGGGCAAGGAGCCAGGAGAACCAGCTTTCTGTCAATTATACCGCTTTGGAGGTCTGCTGAAACTTACTCTGGTGACTAGAGATTGACACAGGAGTAAAATGAGCCCAGCCTCATCCAGATCAGCAAACAAAAAAAAACAGTGGCTCACCCCGGTGTAGTGTTAGAGCTGCTCATCTAGTATTCAGGCTCTGGCTGAAACGCCCCAAAATGCCCTGCAGGGCTTTTGCACAATTCTCTACTTGTGGTAGCCCTAGATGGCAGGGACACCACAAATGGGATGAAAAGGGAGAGCGAGAAGAGTGAAGAATAGCTGCAGGAGCACTGCAGCTTCCCCCACTTAACAGTTGTTATGAAGAACTGACCCTATGTCTGCAGGGGCCAGGAATCAAGGACTCCTCTAGTGTTTTCTACCGTTTCCAAAGCACTCTCAAGGATTGATTCTTTGATTTACAGGTCCGAGTCCTGTGCTCTTTATGGGCTTACTCTATGGTTGCAATTATTGTTGCCTAAGGATGTTGGACAATCATTTATTGTTATTATTGCGTGCCAGCGAATGGTGAATACTGGACCACACCACCTCCCATGAGTAGGCTTTGGACTGCTCTGCTTTGCTGCTGTGCAGTGGTTGGTTCCCAGTAAGATGAAATCATGTACCTCTTACTTGTGCAGGCCTCAAAACAAATAACCTGATTTCCTACAGGATCTGTCACTAGCAGTCCCATATTTTATTCCCATTAAAGGGATAGTACTGCTGTTATTGTTAATCTACTATCGCTGCAGGAATGTTAGGAAGGATGCCACAGGCATTACAATTCTGGGAAATCTGAATAAACGCTTTCCTTAGTGTCCTGGATGAAGGCTGAGAAGCAAACCTTTTTCACTCAGTTTTTTCAGTTCATAGTCTGCACGAACTAGTTTTCCCAACCCTGAATTTGAAATCCTCAATTTAATGACATATGGACTTTTGATTCACCTGAAATAGGGTTGAGATTGAGAACAATGTATGAATCATGTCATTACAAGGCGGAGAGCAGGTTTACAGTTTATTTCAAATACTTTCTGTAAAACACTTTGGCCCGTATTTATACTTTTTGACGCTAAACTGCGCTAACGCAGTTTAGCGTCAAAAATGTTTGCGCCGGCTAACGCCATTCTGAAGCGCCATGCGGGCGCCGTATTTATTGAATGGCGTTAGCCGGCGCAAGCAGACCGGCGCTGCCTGGTGTGCGTGGAAAAAAAACACGTACACCAGGCAGCGCCGGCGTAGGGAAAAATGGCGTTATGGCGTCTTAAAAATGGTGCAAGTCAGGTTGACGCAAAAAAATCGCCACCACCCGATTTGCGCCATTTTTAACGACGCCCAGACGCCATTTACATGACTCCTGTCTTAGTAAAGACAGGAGTCATGCCCCCTTGCCCAATGGCCATGCCCAGGGGACTTATGTCCCCTGGGCATGGTCATTGGGCATTGAGGCATGTAGGGGGGCACAAATCAGGCCCCCCTATGCCCAAAAAAAATATTAAAAAAAATATATATATATACTTACCTGAACTTACCTGAATGTCCCTGGGATGGGTCCCTCCATCCTTGGGTGTCCTCCTGGGGTGGGCAAGGGTGGCAGGGGGGGTCCCTGGGGGCATGGGAGGGCAGCTGTGGGCTCATTTTGAGCCCACAGGTCCCTTAACGCCTGCCCTGACCCAGGCGTTAAAAAGAGGCGCAAATGCGGGGTTTTGTGACCCGCCCACTCCCGGGAGTGATTTTTGCCCGGGAGTATAAATACGACGCATTTGCGTCGCAGTCATTTTTTTGGACGGGAACGCCTACCTTGCATCTCATTAACGCAAGGAAGGCGTTCACGCAAAAAAATTACGCTCTTTACTCATACTTTGGCGCTAGACGCATCTAACGCCAAAGTATAAATATGGCGTTAGTTTTGCGCCGAATTTGCGTCGAAAAAACGATGCAAATTTGGCGCAAACGGAGTATAAATATGCCCCTTTATCCGACGGATGAGTGTGCCTAAAACCGTGCCAGCTTTCAATTTAAGTGAATATTTCAACTCCATCCTTCACTTTTGTTTTGCATGTATTTTGCATTTAAGTTTAATGAGGAAAGCCAGATAGACGAATCTTGCACAAATACGTAAAAGTACGATTTGCTGATTTTCTAAATGCTTTTTTGTTCTGTCCCTTGTTGTCAAAGATTTCCACTGACTGCTGAGAGCACAACACGAATTCCGCACGTCATATTTTTAGGAAACGATACATGCATTCAACTTTTAATGACTGTACTTTGAAATTGTTCTGACAATAGACGGTTTCTCGGAACACTTGAAAAACACTGATCTCGAACTTCTACGAAGCTTATTATGCTCGCAATAGAACCACCAGACATTTAACATTCAGAAGGGCTACCTCAATGGTGACAACGACCGGGCAGATCCCCTGGAAAAAGTCAAACCGTGCTAGCGTGAACAATGGCGATATAAATTAATCAACTGCAAGCGATGAATCAATAAGGCTGCTCCACTTTGCTGCTATACACACTCTAGGTAATGTCAGAAAGGAGAGCATGAATAGTGCAGAGACCTTAAATGAACTACAGAATTCTTAACGAAATATTCTGTCTCCTTGGTGCTTTATGATTTAAGAATGTTTTTTTCAGTTTCTAAGCAAGCCTTGTTGAGAAAAATACCACAATTAAGTGTGTGTGTGTGTGTGCTGATTTAGTTATTTTGAAAACATCTTTCTAATTTTAACGTGTATTAGAGAATGGTTGACCGATTTTATATTTACAAGACCTAAATTTCATTTTTTTCCGTTCTAAATTAAAGAGTCTTAAGTCTCGTGTGGCACTCAGATAAGTGTGTTTTTTACCAATTGAGAAGTGAAATCACGTTCTAGAGAAAGCTGCTTGATTCTGCATTTGTTTTGCTGATATTAGTGGATGTGCAAATAGATGGCGAAAAGTGCTAAATAAATGTTCAATTGAATGACAGCCCGAAGGGTTCCATTTTCAGAACTTTTGTAAAATTAATATTGTTAGATTCTGTTCTAAAGGTAGTACGTGATTTTTTCGCGGCTCTTGATCCCCATGCAATGAGTGACCAAAAGCCATTTTAAAGGAATAAAGTTGGAGGAGGCCAGTAATTTGTCTTCACTCAAAATCTCAAATGTTCTGTCTGCCCTCCTCTATGAATTTCTACCCTAGATGATTGTGTTTTTGGTCTTCCTGATGGCGGAGAGACTACTTGGTCCTACACTGGTCTCTTGTGTTCTCTTCGGTCTCGAGCCACCATATAAGTTATGATTGCCCTGCACAGGAAAGCATTTAAGATGTCAACAGAGCATTGAAAAAAAACAGTCCTGCTATGGCCTATCAGTCTTAACGTGACACTCTGCCACCATAACCTGATATACATATGGGAGGTAGTATGATGAAAAAAAAAAGATATCATAATGCTGGCTAAATTGCGAAAGTGCTTCTTCCTCCTCTAAAACAGAGGTTTGGAGAACGGCCAGCCAAGCTGAATATAACGACCTAATTAATTTGAAATCCACTTCTCTGATCACAATTGACTGATCAGAGTTCTGGTGCAGTGGGAAGCAAGTGCCTGTACATATCTTGGGGCGCTGCCCTAGGGGCAATGTGCTTGACGACTGACATTTAACTAGGGATTCCACCTAGAATAAGTGGATTGACTTTATGAGCAGCCACACATCGTCACATTTCTAAATATTTATATATCATATGGAAGTGGTGTAGCAAGAGTGCCAGTGGCCAAGCATCATATTGGACTTATACATCCTCTCAATGATGTGTTTGTCCTCATGGTCACAAGCTCGAATCCTGGCAGATCCACTCAGGCTTCCAAGGTCAGTAGGAAGAGAAACAATGAGTTGGGTAACAATATACATCAGTTATTTCAGTGCTAAGATAGACCTGAGGTTGAATGTGCACTTTACAAATACATGTTATGGCATGTTATTTCAAGAAGTGGAAATGTGCCATCCATTGTCTTCACAATAAATACATAATAACAATTGGGGTGCTATGACCCCTCACATTCCCTGGGAACTGGTACAATTGCACCTGATGCACTATCAATACCTTTTCCCCTGTAATGTTTAAGGCTGATTTTGCACTCTTGGCGATCTGTTTGATCATTTAACGGGAAGACCAAATTAACTGTTGTTGAAGTAGTCAAGACATGTCATTGCCAAGACACTACTGTCGTGAGTATGGATGTGTTTAAGGATTTTATGGAATATGGATAGTGGGTTTCTTTCCTTCCTATAATCAATGGAAGTTTTACATGGAATTAATTTTCAAACAAACAATACAGTAAGTCAGGAAACTACTCTATGGACTCAATCAAAGTCATAACATTACAATTATGACAGGAAGAATTCTGTCAGGAATTAATCCATAATCAACAAACAGAAAACAACCAGTACATCATTGTAATATTACATTTGTCCAAATTGGTAAGCAGCCTGCCAATCTATTAACATATTATGCAGCCCAAGTCCCTTCAGTGCCCCTTCCAGTGTATTAATGCCACACATATTTCCAACAGATCATCTCCTGGAACCTTTCCATGAGGTCAACCGAGTGGTCTTATGCCATACGTGCACACAGGCCTGGCTTACTATTGCAACTAGTATGCATCTCTACTTTCCACATCTACTCTTTAGTTATTTGTTGCGCTATTGCTAAGTTTGCACAATTCATTAGTCCCCAAGGTTACTTACAGGCCTGATGAGACCCTCGGACCCTGTGTACGGTCAAAACACTGTTAACACCAACTAAAGACAGACCTTTTCATGTATAAGTTCATGTATAAATTGTAAACTAGAGTCATCACTCGTGTAGATATATGTTGCAATATAACTGGTTGTCTTTCAGAATAATACCAATATATTATTTATGTTCACACATTTGTCCCCTTCATTCTTTGTTTTTTCTCACTTGGGGTTTCTTGCAGAACAATCTCACAACTCACCTGATTGTGATTATCTGATCTTTGCATTTTTATGTTTATAATAATAAAATTAAATTAAGATGAATTGATTATTACAATTATATACTGGTGGTTTTCCATTTGCTGTTTAAGGAATAATTCCTGACTGAATTCTTCCTGTCCTAATTAAAATGTTTTGACGTTGATTGGTTCCATACAGGCCTTTCCTGCCTTACTGTTTGTTTGAAAGTGACTTCCAGGTAAACGTTTTTTCCAAGTTTTTACTTGATACCCATGTTCACGTGGACATTTGGGTAGCACTTGTTTTCCTAGACACTAGACATTTTTTATCATGTCAGAGATTTGATTTGATTTCTATGTTTTACACCACTGCTAGGATTTCACTATATTCTCAATGTAGGGCAAGAAACACTCCTTTCTCTCCAAGTAAATTTTCTTGTGGTATTTCTTAATATTGAACTAAACTCCTTACTCTTTCTGCAGTACGAGAAGAAGTTGAGTGTTATCTCTGTATATTTGAAAATACCCTGAATACTAACCAAGCACTTGTGGCACATAAAGTACACAAACATTGAACACTTATGGTGAGAGGAAGAGCCTGAATTGCAGCATGCCTCCTTGCATGTGGAAGGTGCATGAATGGGAAATCACACCTGTCAGCTGCAGTTGGAGAGTAAATATTAGATCTAGTTTATTTGCTTCCTACCCGCTTAACACATTTTCTGAGAACTGACTGGCGCACTCTACAGTATGCCATTGAGATATCCTGGAGTATGGCAGTAATAAGGAGCATTTGTAAGAGGTCAGGTAAAGGAATTTCGGTTCATTTTCTTTCCTATATAGGCTGATGCTCTAGAAGGAAAATATGTTTCCCACGTTTTCATGCAGTTATCTTGTAACCTCTTTCCAAAGATTTAGCTAGCATTTATTATCCTATTGGCATATTTTGAGTATGCTATTGGTGCGTTGGATGCATAATTTGGAACAGTTTGAATAACACTTGTGGTTAATGAGGCATTATTGTGATTTGTGATGGCAGCAACTACAGTTAGAAGAATATGCTTAAAATCAGTCCCTGCACTTGATATTGCATGACTAAAGGATGCTGAGTGGTGAAGCGATATTGGGAATCGCTGTGACCTTTTTGTCCATATTCCTTTAAATGTAATGTTGTGCCAGCATTTGGAGGAAGGCATTTTCTTATTTTTAGTATTTAGTCAGTTTGGTGCTCTTTTTAAATATCTGCCTTAGAAAGAAGGATGATGATAGCCAGGTAAAAAGGTTGCCACAAATCTTCTATGACAATCAAACTCACTGTGTTGCTTACTCTTTATGCCCTTGCTTTGATAAATCTGACATCCTGAGAAGATCAGAATGGACTTTTGCTGTATGAGCTTTGGATCTGAAGGAGACCAGTTCCCTGTAGCTTACAGCTGATGCCTTGTCCAGTACATTTTGATTTCCTGTAGATCAGCTAGAATGCATTTGGGAATGGTAAGATGAGCTAAACATGCTGCCATGAAACTGATGTTCTGGGCTGTATGGATCCCATATTCCAAATATGTCCAGAAACATGGTATTCTTTTGTAGGCTGTGCTCTAGCTGTGTCTTCGTTAAACACTGAAAGTGGCAAAGTCCTGGAGAGCAGGCAACAGCCTGGAACCACTAGAACACTAAGGCCCTCATTATGATCCTGGCGGGCGGCGGTATTTTGGAGAAAAGTACTGCCAACAGGCTGGCAGTACCTTTCCTCAAAATATGACATTGGCGGGTTGGCCCAAGCCAAACTGCCAATGTACCACTCCGTTCGCCAGGGCGGTAACAGCTGCCTGGCTGGAGACTACAGTCTCCAGCCAGACGGCCGTCACTGTCCCACCTGCAGGATTAAGACCCTGTCTACCGCCATGGTTTTTGTGGCTTCCTTACCACCATGAAAACCATGGCGGTAGGCACTATCACTGACAGGGAATCCTTTCTCTGTCCACTTCCTCCCCTTCCCCAGAGTCCACCCCCATTTTCCCCCTCTCACTCCAGACCCCCCCTCCAACATAGACGCACATTCACGCACCACCATCATACACATGCATACACACACTCATACCCTCATTCACCCATGCATGCATTTATCCATTCACACACACATCCACACACACTGACATACATACACGCACCCACGCATTCACACAACACACAATACAAGCACTCACACATCCACACATGCACACACATACCACACGCAATGCACATCCACTTTCACGCACACACAAACATACACACACACCCACTGTGTCGGAGCACCTGACTTAACTGATTTCAGGGGGTCCTCTGGCAGGAGAAGCAATGGGGCGCTGCTGCCAGCAGCAGCGTCTGCCAGCAGAACACCGCACGGCCGTTTCATGGGTCATGATATGGTCTGCAGATGTCTACTAGCGGATGTCTACTAGCGTGGCGCTGCTGCTGGCAGCAGCGCCACCTTACCGCCGTCCGCCGCCATGACCATAGCTGGAATTCCGCCATCCTTCTGGCGGAATTCCGGCTACGGGCATAATATGGCGGTCGACTGGTAGCCAAGGTGACGGTCTTTTGGCGGCCGTCGCCGTGGTGGTAGGCGGTTTTTACCGCCTCTGTCATAATGAGGGCCTAAGTGTCTGCGCATACAGAATCTTTTACACTCCATCTAACATATATCACAGAGGAGGACATACAGCAAGCTGTCCTGAAGAAGTCAGGCTCTTAGTGACATGACCTAAAATAAATTAAACAACCAGCTTTTATTAGTATAGACTGATTTCAACATAGCAATCACCAAAGACAGAGATAGTTTGGAACCTAAGGGTAAGAAAAGTACAGGGCATATTATTGTGCAGAATAGGCTTACTCTTAAATGCATTATGTAGGATTTGTATAATTTTGAGACACGTGTGTATTGAACCTCCTCCTTGTTTCTCTATTGTGCGTGTGCCCACCCACAGGAAGCCGAAGACAGGAAGGAAAGATTCTTTTCTGAAATAGTTGCAGTGAGTTTCATATATGGATCACAGCCGTTGATTAATCTGGTGAATCCAGGTACAGGTGCCCTGTATCTGGGCAAGTAGCATCAATGGGTAGGACATTCAGCCCGGGGTTAGTGTGTATTTATATGTATAACTTTGAACAGAAGTTCATTCTCAACCATAATAATTCCTTTTTCCAGGACATCCAGCTGTGGCACAGATTTATAGATGACATCCTGATCATATGACCAGGCAATACAGATGACATATCTGAATTAATCAGATGGATCAAGAGCTGTGATCCATATCTGAAATTCACAGTGACTATTTCAGTTTTTATTTCAATTGAGCATGGACTGTTAAGGACAAAACGATTCATAAGACTACTGACAGGAAAAGTCTCATTCACTTTAAGAACCACCACCCATGGCCCAATAGAACCAACCTGCCCTCTGGCCAGTTCCTCAGACTCAGACATAGTGAGACGAAATTGCAGTGACGTTACCACCTTCAAGACCCTGGCAACTGAACTGAGTAGAAAACTAAAAAAATGTATCTATCCCTCTTATATCACCAACACCAGACATAAGAGAGCCTGGAACAATTATAGGGAGGCCATCCCAGCAACAAGCACAAGGGGTGAACAAACCAGACTAACATGTGTCATCATGTATACCCCTTTGTCCAACCTCATCAAGAAGATAATGAACAAAAAGTGGGTGATTTTGAAAAGTGACGGCTCCATGATTGAAAAAACAATGTTTGCATTTAAATGAATCCACAACATTAGGGATTTAGGGCCTGATTTAAGGAAAGTGCCACTGCACCCAGTCCAGCGCCACTTTCCTTGCACCCCTTAGAACCCCCCATACGCCACCAAGTGTGCACCATATCTAAGATACAGCGCACCTTGGCGATTGTTAGGGAAACTAGCTTCAACATTTTTTACCTTAGTTCAGAGCTTTGCAGGACTAGCATCTAAAATGTTGTTGCTAATCCTCCAAAGCCCATTGAGGCCATTGAAATCAATGGTGTACCTCCTTTTAATGCCTGCTCTAAGCAGGCGTTAAAAGTGCCAGAAAAAATGATGCAAACAAATCTCTTATATTTCTTTGCGTCATTTTTACCACCCCCTAACAGGGCACCACCCCCTTTGAATACATTATGCCTGGCACAGGCATGATGTAGCGCAAAGGGTTTCAAAGTGGTGCAATGCATGCACTGGGCCACTTTGTAAATTTGGCGCTGTGATTTGGCCCTGTTAGAGTAAAAAAACAATTACGCGAATGTAGCGCAAGGGGGCACTAGGGGCTCTTAAATCAGCCCCTTAGTTCTCCACACCAGACTGCCACATTCCCACTACTTCCTCTGAGGAGAGTATAACCACCATTTGGGGCCTCCGTCTATCACAGGGCACTATCCCTGTGGCCAATGTAATGTATATTCTTTAATAATAACCACCAAGCAAGTAGACCTAGGTCCAGCTGGCATTTGGAACTTACAGAATACCACCATCTAAAAACTGCATCTGCCAAATCCCATGCCACTGTGGCCTTTGCTACATTGACTTGACGATGAGACCCATCAAAGCTCACATACGTGAACATCACAGATGCTGATTCGCCTCAACCAAAATGACTCACTTCTTTAAGAAAAATCCAAGCCCAGATGAGATAGGATGGGTCATTCTCAAGACTTTACCCACTGTAGACTTCATGATCAACAAACTAATTGAGAAGGAACAATGATGGATATTTAAACAAACATAGCTAGGCTGAACAATGGCACATCTTGGATGGAAATCGCAAGTCAATGCACCACACTAATCATAGATCTTAGTCCTTACACCTAGTTGCCACCCCCTCATGAACAACAGACAAAGGGGGTCATTCCGACCCCGGCGGTCAAGAACCGCCGGGGCTGGGGTCGGCGGGAGCACCGCCAACAGGCTGGCGGTGCCCCGCAGGGCATTCTGACCGCGGCGGTTTGGCCGCGGTCAGAAGTGGAAAACCGGCGGTCTCCCGCCGGTTTTCCGCTGCCCGACGGAATCCTCCATGGCGGCGCAGCTTGCTGCGCCGCCATGCGGATTCCGACACCCCATACCGCCATCCTGTTCCTGGCGGTTCACCCGCCAGGAACAGGATGGCGTATGGGGCCCCTGGGGGCCCCTGCAGTGCCCATGCCAATGGCATGGGCACTGCAGGGGCCCCCGTAAGAGGGCCCCACAAAGAATTTCAGTGTCTGCTGTGCAGACACTGAAATTCGCGACAGGTGCAACTGCACCCGTCGCACCTTCCCACTCCGCCGGCTCCATTCGGAGCCGGCTTCCTCGTGGGAAGGGGTTTCCCGCTGGGCTGGCGGGCGGCCTTCTGGCAGTCACCCACCAGCCCAGCGGGAAAACCAGAATGGCCTCCGCGGTCTTTCGACTTCGGAGCGGCCATTTGGCGGTTCCCGCCAGGCGGGCGGCTACCGCCGCCCGCCAGCCTCAGAATGAGGCCCAAAATCTTCATTGTGAATTTTCAGTGTGGTGTTTCCATGTTGCCATTTTAGTTATCCAGCTACATTAATTGATGATATATCAGTGGGCACTGTCCCTGTTTTCTTGTCACATGACAAGCAATTACCTCTTGCTACTTGACTGGAGATCTGATTTCATAATGCTAACTCTTTGTCGAACATTAGGGCAGAAGGATACTAACCTCTAAAATAAAATCACTGTATATGTCATCTCACACATTTAAAGATGATATTATTTTTCACAAGCATATTTTCAGACTCTGTGTGTATCGGCAAACATCTGGACATGTTTTTTAGAAAGCTCCCCCCTCCACTCACAAGGACCTTCATTGTTTCTACCCCTGGCAGTGTGGTTATGGAAAACTGACCTCTCAGGGAATGGACCACAATGACATTCATTCATAGTGATTGAGGCCCTACAAGGAAGCATTCTAGTCTCACATGCAGGACATTGCTCAGCAATGCCTTGCCAAACACGTGGGCCATCTTGAAACTCTTATCATTGGTCCTTTCAGTCCACAAACAGAAGCACGCTCACTGTGCTAGGGACGTTGCTTAGCAATGTCTGGCCATTCATATGGACCACCTCTAGCCTCTCATTATTGGCCCACATTGTGATGTGCAGCCGCTCAACCTACCACTCTCTGAGCAACTGACACTTCCAAAGCTGCTTAAAAAGATGAACATTTGATGGATCCCTTTACTTCGGGTATCGTGGACGCATGGCAGGTTAATGTGCCACCTCTTTTGCCTCAGCAAGTAAGTTTCAGTGCTACAAGTTGGCTGAACTTGATTTACTTATTAGCGTCTGCTAAACAATTGCTGTCATGGATGGAGCATTTGCATAATTTTATTTGAAGATGCCTATGTGATGTCTAACTAAAATTGCTCTCCAAGGGGCCAATACCTTACTAAAAAAAGGTAAGATTCTCTCCACTATGCCCCTATGAGCATTCATGTGTTTCTCCCACATGCTTCTCTCCCATATCTAACCTTGGATATGGCTGCATGCGTCTGCAATGCTTTTATTGCACAATACTGACCACAAAGGTGTGCATGCGCTTTCAATATGTAATCATAAAAATAGCACAACCGTGGTGCCAATATCTGTAGCATCTTTAATGTCTGATCTTTTTACCAGGTTACCAATAGTAAGAACATACACAACTCAGTATAAATTACACAATACATTACATACAGAGAGGTGGTAAAACCCACTGTAAATTACAGTACCCTGTACAAATGCCACTTGATCAGTTTTTATGATATAGGCATGAAACATGTCCACTTTGTACTTGTAACTAGCATAATTCATTGGATCACATTGTTTCCATCCAGAAGAAGCTAGGAGCATCATTTTCCAAGGCTTCTTTCAGTTTTTAACCCTGACATCGAAAATGTTGCTTTTTGTGGCTAAACGCCACCTTGTAAATATGCCACCTTGCACGCAGCGATGTGCGTGGAAGGTGCGCGCAATAGGTGTTGCTGTGGGGGTGCCACAACAACACCCATTGCATTTTGACACTGCCTCAGATTTATGAAATTTCGTGAACCTGAGGCAGAGCTAAAATCTAATGCCACCGCCAGGGGTGGCATCAGCAGGACGCAATGAGGAGGAATACTTTTATTCCTCCTCATTTTTTGCTTTTTCTATGCGTGCTGCATTCTGCTGCACACATGGAAAAAGCAAAATGCCAGAATTGATTGTTTATGTGCGGGAAGGTGTCCCTTCCTGCACATAATCAATCATTTGAAAATGATGCTTTGACACTTCTGTGTGTGCTGCATTGCGCAACACACACAGAAGTGCCAAAGCGCTATTAGTAATTGTTATGTGCAGGAAGGGACATCTTCCCACACATAAACAATCACACCCCTCAACACAAACATCCTTGCACAATGGTGCAAGGATGCTTGCATTAGCGCTGGAGCTAAATTTAGCCCCAGCACAGGGGGAAACCTGGGGTGCACCATATTCCCCTAAACATGGCACATCCCTACATTTCTAAAGTGACGCAGCAAAGTGCTGCCAATTTTGGCACTGCACTACGCTGTGCCACTTTTCTTTAAATCTGGCCCATAATGTGCTATTTACATAAATGAAAGATTGGATACACAGGTGATATTTCACCCAAATAAAGGGGAATTTATTCTTTGCTTTTCAAGGCATGGTTTGTTTTGCCATATAAACTACGTATGGTATCCAAATCAGCCCCCTATCCGCATTAGATGGAAGCTAGACCACAAAATGTAATGGCCAAAACATTTGAAGTCTAGGTAGCTGCAGACAATGATTTGGCTTGGAAAGTAAATATTTTATTTATAAAACCTCGTGATGTGAGTCATTAAAAACCTTTCTGAAGGGGGACAGGATGTTACAATAAGTGGATCATTTCTAAAAAAAGCCAACAATATATCTTAGTAATACAGCCACAGAGATACTCTCCATATTTCTACACCGGACCAATTTTTTTTTTTTCCTTGTGTAGGCTAACCCATTTTGTATGTATATTACACTTCACAACAAAAAAAAATGCATTAACCCTTTGAGTGATTTGAGGGCTTTTACTTTGAATATTCTAGCTGATCCTCACAACTATGCCAATGACATTGAAGATCTAAACACTACCCATGTTGAAAAATATCAAGGGGAATTTAAGTCTCAATAAGTCTCACAAGTGTAATAAAAATACAACTGGTTTCCACAGTGAACATATTTTGCTTACCATTTGTTTCCAGTCTACTGCATTATTGTTCTTTTTGCTCTTCAGCACCAACCCGTTTTAACATTGTGCATATCCATCTCTCACTTGAAGTTACTTAGGACCTGATTTAGAGCATGGTGGATGGAGATACTCCATCACAAATGTGACGAATATGCTGTCCATCATATTATGATTCTATAATATCCTGTGGAAATCGTAATACAGTGAACGGGATATGTGTCATGTTTGTGATAGAGTAACCCATTCGCCAAACTTAAAATCAGGCCCTTAATGTAGTTTAGACCTTCAATTAAGAGTATATATATTATTTTGAATCAGTCTGTCCATATTCTAATCCTTCATTGTATTCATCTTCCAAATCAGTTTTCATTCAATTACTGAATACAGATATAGGCATGTTATGCAGTATAGTCTTGTTATTCATTAAAATGGTTTGTTTAAGAGAAATGACCATTTTTACAGGCTAAAGTGTTATTTACCCAGGTTCATTTTTGTGTGATAGAGTAGCCCTGCTTCAGTTACCATGATCTTCAAGGCTAATTGCATTAATTAATGCAGGTTCAAAAATGCATGTGAAAGTGGTGTCCAATTTGTTTCCACTGGGTATAAAATCAATAGAGGGCAGACAAATTATAAAATTCTGTGGCTGTGGCATTTTGCACTGTTCAGGATTTACTGCATTTGGCATGTAATCACACATCTGCGATATAAGCTGCAGATTTTATCAACACATGTTTATTTCCAACTCAAATAGATCAAAAGTAGGGGTGTATGAAACTCACATAATTTTGGCAAAAGTACACATAATTATGTGAAATGTGAATCAGTCTTTTTGTGCTACGTTTTAGTGTGAAATGAATTCTTGTGTCAAACTGTGGCACAATGATGCATTAAAACAAAAGCACTGCAAACAACAGCCTCAGTTGTTCCTGTGCAATTGTTGTAAATTCCCAACAGTAATGGTGCATTTGCGGTCAATTCTTACCATGAATAGCATGTAATTAAGCAAAATGGCATAAAAGAGTTATTGCAGGAATTTCAGATAATAAGCGTAACACAAAATTGCCAAAATTACACAAATGATACCAGTGTAGTAGAAAATGTTGCCCTGGCTTCAGAAATATAACTTTATGAAGCAGCACATGTGGTGCTGCACAGTGACAGACTCTGCAATGGTTACCTTTCAGTTGCTGATAACTTTATTCAGGTGTTGAATGGATACTAATGCTGGGAAAAGCACTGTCACTCTCCCTACAGCCCTCCTGCCTCATGTCCCCATAAGGAATGGCACGGAGGCACATCTGCTTCCATCACTGATCCCTCCCACAGTGATCATAGGATGTCAGTGCACACAACATGCCGACATCATGAAAAATTGATGGGGACGTACCGGAAGCCATTTGCTTCCAACACACCCAGCGGACAGGTAAGTCTTTGGTTGCCGGTAGGGATCGGGAGGGCAGAGAGACATTCAGTAGGAATCCACAACATTGGAGGGCTTTCCTGTCATGGGTTCTAATTCTATCTATGCATTTTTGTCAGGAGACATATGAGAATGGTAGGTGGTAGCAAATTAAAGGCTCTCTGCATATTCCAGAACTGTCCATCACAGAAATATGAGGAAAATCTATTTTTGGTCAAAGTTTGAGTTTTGCAAGGGCTGGCTAGATAAATCTGATGCGGGCCACACAAGTCACCACACCCCAGACTCTCCTAGGTGTCTGGTTTTGAAGCATGTGCATTTTTGCTAGGTTTCCCTAAGTGCTGGCCTAACTAGGGCTCAAAATCCATAGCTAAGCACATTGCAAGAATGGGTCAGTTTTCAGTGTACAAATGTGATGTGTTCATGTTGGGTTTTGAGACCTTTTCTGTCCCAGGCACTGACCGTGCCCACACAAGTGAGATACCATTTTTATTAGGAGACTCGGGGGGATGGTAAAGTGGAAGGGGATATGTGCTCCCTGCAAATTCCTCAACTTTCAATCACAGAAATGTGAGGATATTCCCTGGGTGCTAACTAGGGTCCAAAATCCACAGCTAGGTACATTTAAAAAAGGTCAGTTTTCAGTGGAAAAATGTGATGTGCCCATGTTTGGTTTAGAGCCCTTTCCTGTCTTGGGCACTAGTCATGCGCACACAAGTGAGGTACCGTTTGTGTTTTTGTTTTTGGGAGATTTAGGAGAATGTTAAGTGGTAGGAAATTTGCTGCTTTCTTCAGATTCCAAAACTTTAATCAGAAATGGGAGGAAAATTTATTTTTAGTCAACGTTTAAGGTTTGCAAGGGCTTCTGGGTAAAACTATCTGGTTTGAGCAACACAAATCACCCTACCTGGATTCTCCTGAGTGTCTAGTTACAAATATTTCCAGGTTTGCTAGATGTCCCCTGGTGCTGGCTGAGATAGGGTACAAAATCCACAGTTAAGCACATTGCACAAAAAGGGCCAGTTTTCAGTAGAAAAATGTGATGTGTCTATGTTGCGTTTTGCGGCCTTTCCTGTTGCGGGTACCAGCCGCACCCACACAAGTGAGGTCTCATTTTAATCAGAGACTTGCTGAAATTGTACATGGTAGAAAATGAGTTGCTTTCTGCAGATTCCAACAACTTTCCATCACAGAAATATGAGAAAAATGTGTTTTTTATTCAATGTTTGAGGTTTGCTAGTGCTTCTGAGGAGGAAAACTTGGCAGGAGCCATACAAGTCACCCCACTTGGCATTCCCTTATGTGTCTAGTTTTAAAAAATGTACAGCTTTGCTCTGTTTACAAAGGTGCTGGCTGACCTAGTGCCCCAAAATCCACAGCTAAACACGAGTCAATGTTTAGTGGAATGATGTGATGTGTCCATATTGCATTTTGGCCCCTTTCCTGTTGCGGGCACTAGCCCTACCCACTCGAGTGAGATACCATTTTTTTGGGAGATTTGTGGGAATGGTGAGACATAACAAGAAGTTGTTCCATGCATATTCCAGAAGTTTCAAGACACAGAAATGTGAGGAAAAGTTTGAGGTTTGCAAGGGCTTTTGGGTAGGAAAACCCAGTGGGAGCCCCATAAATCACTTGACCCCATGTGCCCTAGGTGCCTAGTTTTCAAACATGTACAAGTTATTTGCTAGGTTGTTGTTTGCTAGGTTTCCCTAGGTTCTTGCTGAGTTAGGGCCCAAAATCCACAGCTACCCACAATGAAAAAGGATCTGTTTTCAGTCAAATAATGTGATATGTCAATTTGTGTTTTGCACCCTTTACTGTGACAGGCACTTGGTCTACTTACACATGTGAAATACTGTTGTTGTTAGGAATTATGTGGGAATACAGAGTAGCAGAATATTTGTTATTGCCAATCAAATTGCTCTGTATTTGTGCGGTCCAAATGTAAGCCAGTGTGTGAGAAAGAAGACATTTTTAAAGAATGCCCTTTGTATCCCATGCTGGTATGGATATCTAAAAAAAATCTGATATGTACAAGTAACTACAGGTCCTAACATCTGTATCTAGTGTCTATTTCACATACAAAGGTTGAATGTATGTCGAAACGACGCCTGCCGGAACAACGAATGCCTGAACAACGAGGTCGGAACAACGACCTCGTTGTTACCACTAATGCCTTTACCACTAATGCCTTAACAACGATTTTTCGTTGTAAAGGCATTCCTGGTAAAGGCATTAGTGATAGCCATCCATTGTTCCTGCATGCGTCCCCCCTGGCCCCCCACCCTCACCCCTAAAAATTACAGCGACCCCCCCACCCCCTCTAAAACCACACCAACCTCCCACCCTTGCCCCTAAAACTACCCCAAACCCCACCTCCTCCCTAAAATTACCACGACCCCCACCCTACCCCCAAAACCTAAAACAACCCCAACCCCACCCCATCCCTGAAACCTAAAGTACCCCAACCCCCACCCCTAAAACTATTCCGAGCCCCCCACCCTGCCCCTAAGGCTAAACCCCTCAACCCCCCACCCGCCCCTAAAATTACCCGACCCCAACCCACCCCTAA